>NC_140513.1:58924552-59442052 GCF_964339955.1 Pipistrellus hanaki | reverse complement strand
AATGATTAAATCTAGCATTTCATCTCACCTTGCCTTTTTTTTTTTTAAATAAAAAAAGAGTTGTTATAACTGAACATTATTTTGTCTTTATTCCTGTTTCATTAGTCTTCCATTTTCTTTTTACAGAATTTATCTAAATCCAGCTGGAGTTACTAATTGCAAAAGCTCAATAAAATCTGATTTGCACAATTTTGCATCTGAAATACCTCTGTCAAAATGTCAGATTCTTTAACAGACTATTATATCTTCTTCCTTGTTTTTCTTTATTAAAGGTCTTCATAAGCCGGGACCGGTTTGGCTCAATGGATAAAGCGTTGGCTTGGGGACTGAAAGGTCCCGGGTTCGATTCCGGTCAAGGGCATGTACCTTGGTTGCGGGCATATCCCCAGTAGGGGGTGTGCAAGAGGCAGCTGATCAATGACTCTTATTGATGTTTCTAACTCTCTATCTCTCTCCCTTCCTCTCTGTACAAAAATCAATAAATATATTTTAAAAAAAAATAAGACTAGAACCTAATTTACATTGCTGGTCTTTAAAAAAAAAAAAAAAAATAAAGGTCTTCATAATTTCAGGCCTTTCAAAGCCTCATGTTCCTCTCTGATTTGCACATAAAGAAAGTGTTATAAAACCAGTGGGCCAGCATCCTGAAAGATTAGCCCGACCACTCTATGCACATAATTAGAACTAATTGAATTAGTCCCACTCCTAGCAAAGAAGTAAAATCAATATTATAATTAAAACTGCGTTTCTGTATAATTGGATTTTTAAATGAAACCTGAAAAAGGGGGAGGAGTGGAGATTTTCTTATGTGTAAAAGTAATTAATATTTGTATTAAGTTTATATCTTCAAAATAACCCTGCAGGAATTTGTGGCAATATTCTCAATTTCATTAGCCAGATCTGATTACAGGAGTTCCTTTCTCTAATTCTTAAGAAATAAAAAATCCTTAGAACTGAGCTGTCTGGTCACCTGGCTTACTTTCCTATATCAAATATTTCAGTCAAATTCTCCATTCGAATATTCAGGGACCATTTTATGGAATGTGTTTGTTAAATCATATCCATTTTTTTTCCCCCTAGATCAAAAGGAATCAATCTGAATAGAACTGAGCAGTTTAACTGCTGTTCTATGACTTTCCCTGGAGCATACTTCCTTCTCTCCCAGTGCTTTGTGTCACAATTCCTCATATAAAATGAAATTTCTTTTTATGAGATAATGTTAGAAGAGTTTCACAGTTCATTTTAAAAAAGAAGTGACACTATTGGGCCCACACAGAGAGGACCAGTGGCCCTGGCTTCTTCATAAAAATGTAGTGATTCAGGGAAGTTAAACAGAGCAATGTTTGCACTCCCTACCTTACGCCAGGAAGTCTGTTGGGTTCAGGCTTGAAGTGGGGAAAGGGAGAGAATATATAGGTAAATTAGATAAATTCTTTGGACTCCATAAAATTCCTTTCAGGTGGGAAAAGCATACATTATACACACAAAAGTAAAAAAAAAAAAAAAAAAAAAAAGACAGGGTAGGTCATATGTCAAATGAGTGGCTTGGACATGCAAATATGTACATGTGATGATGTGGAAAGATTCTTGAAAAAGCTTAGAAGACCTGGTGCAAGCCTTACATATACAACTTAATAATTATACTAGAGGCCCAGTGCACGAAATTTATGCAATCGTAGGCCTTTCTTCCCACAGCTGCCGGCACCCGCTTCCCTCTGGCACCTGGGGCCTGGGCTTTGCTCTGGCCCTGGCTTCCTCCGGAGGGATGTCTGGAATGATATCCAGTCTCATTAGCATAGTACCCTTTTATTATTAGAGATACCCTGAGCTTGATCTCTATCAGCCACAGTTTTCTCATTTCTAAAATTTGAACTAGATTAGAATGTCATGAAACCAAAATGTGGGGTGTTTTAGTATGGATTTGTTGTCACACAAAGTGGAAGAATGAAGCCAAAGACCAAAACTATTTGTGGAACCGAAGTATATTGAGAGAAGCCAGGCCTGGGAAAGGTGCGGTTAGGGTTCCAGGAGCAGGCCGGTGCCCAGAGCTTTCTCTCCATTTTACAGTTGGGTATTAAAGTCTATCAGTTCATGTGTAGAGTCCCACATGGCCATAGCCACATGGGTGCAGCATAGGGGAACATCTATCCTACCATCAACCCAAGAATCTAGGGTGGGGTTGAGAGGGGTGGGAGGTGGGGAGAGAGTAAAAAGAAGTTCCTGCCTTTTAATTTAGGGGGTGGATACAGCCTTGCTAGCTTTTGATTGGCCTTTTTAAAAGAATTCTGCCTTAGTAACGTCCTTGGGATTGGCTTACTAGTATACACCTTAATGTCTTATGAATGGTCATTTGCAAGCTGCCTGTCTTAGCAATAGCCGTACATTTTAAAGCTCATGTCTCCTGTGACCACTCTTCCTTCCCCACCCAGTTGGGGTGCCTTAGTAACTTTGTCTAGTTGGGTTCCTAGTTTTGCGTCCTCCTCCCCTCCTGTCTTTGCCCGCCTCCCTCCCCCGCCGCCCCGCCACCTCCTGACCTGATTCCTGACTACCTAACTTACCTCTGTTCCCTCCTCTCATCAAAGTTATTGAAATTCAGAAGAGGAAGATCAGACCTTGGTATAAGGTGGCCATGGATGATTTGATTGCATGGGTACCTGAAACATGAAGTACCATTGCAAGATTAAGAGGAAGTTGTTGGACAAGGAATACAAAAAGGAGATAAAGCTTGTGCAAAGACAGAGTTACTGTTGTGTTTTGTTCACCTCGGTGTCTTCAGGGCTGGCCCCAGTAGCTGACACGCGAGGTAATCCCTGCATACTCACCAAAGTAATGAATTAAATCGGAAGAGGGATGACATCTGAAAGGTCACACTCTGCAGAAAGATTCTGAAGCAAAGAATAACCAGAGACAAATTTGTGCAGAAACTTACTTCAATGCCTTCTAATGGTTGTAAGTGAACATTTCCCATTTCAATTCTAAATTTATCTCATTTGAATGCCCAAAATTTATTTAGAAATTTTCTAGGTTATATGATTAATAAATAGCAAAATTCTGAATTAACCTGTGAAATCCCCTCTTCTATGTCCGTTTCTAATCTTGGGAAAATTTCCTAACCTGGTCCTGAACTTGACTTGTGACATGCACTTGTTCCTCTGTTCTCTGCAGTGTTGTTTTTTACTTGAGTGCTGCATTCCCATGGCAGTTTTCAACACTTCGCCCTTCAGAATAAATTCTCACTGAAATTATATCTGAACCATCTTCTGAAATGCGGGCCATGCCAGGTATTCCCCCCCTCTTCTGCCACTTTTAAAACTCTGATGTTCATTGCACCTTCTTTTCCCTTTGAGGATTTTGGCTATGCTTTTCACCTGTTACCTCCAGGATGCTGGAAAAGGGAGCCCAATATCTTGATTTCCACCTAATAACTCAAAGCAAAAACACCGGAGAAGACATCTTTGCTTGCATATCACTTCTTGGCAACAGACAAATTGTTTCTCCATAGTTTTCTCTTTGCATTTTATGTTGGATCAGTTTTTTAACTTGGAGATCATCCTCTTTGGGGTAATACTTTTTCACTGTGTCACACCTTTAGATTTATTGTAGCAATACATCATCAGAGTGACAGCTGGCCCTGATGATGTATGGCTTAATACATCATCAAAGCAATTTCTCACCCGGGTTACGCATTTCATAGAAATGTTAGTGCTTGTATGTTAAAAATATGTATTTATGTGCTTACAAAAGTAAAAGATGCTTTCTAGACATGTCCTAAATCTAGACAGGCAATAAAATGAGCCACTGGGTCTCAATAATAATGAGTGCCAACTAGTTTCAGCATAGTGACTGATGTCTTCCCTATCCATTTTTTTTTCCAATAGGAAATGTATGCAGTTGATAAAAAAATCAAAAAGTACGAAGTATATACAACAAAGGCTACATCTTGCTTCTGTCTATACCTGGCAGCTACCTATTACCCTTCTCTAGAGGGAACAATTTAGCAACTCTTTTTTTTTTTTTTAATATATTTTATTGATTTTGTACAGAGAGGAAGGGAGAGAGATAGAGTTAGAAACATTGATGAGAGATAGACATCGATCAGCTGCCTCTTGCACATCCCCTAATGGGGATATGCCTGCAACCAAGGTACATGCCCTTGACCGGAATCGAACCCGGGACCTTTCAGTCCCCAAGCCGACGCTCTATCCATTGAGCCAAACCGGTCTTGGCCTTAGCAACTCTTATACAAACACCTCCGTATATATAATTTTCACTTTGAATATTAATAATAACATACTCTTTTGCATTTTTCTGGTTAATAGTATAAATTATAAATTGTCTCATGTATGTACGTATATTGTTTTTATTCTTTTTATCATAGCATACACTCCCCTGCCATTCTTCTACTGTTAACTTTATATTCTAAAGAGGTGTTATCACTTTTCATAGTAGAATATCCACATTTCCTTATTTCATGGACAGAGTCCAAACTACAACAAGAATTTAAAAAGTGGAGTTACTTTTATTTTTTTCTTCACTAAATGGCATAGAACCATCTTATCCTTTTTATGACAGCATAATATTCTACAGATTTCTGATTTTAACTTGAGGAGAACTAATTTTATTTTTTGATGTTTGACAGCCCACACCATTCTTCCCTCATTGAGAGGGATGGGTAAGCATGTTTGTGCTGGAAGGAAAACTAATTTTCATTAATAAGGATTTAAAATATTTCATGAGATATTTAACTAGCTGACTCTCACCAGAGGTGATTAAAATATCTACATTTTGCTTTAGGAGAAAGGAGAATAAGACTGGGGAGAAAGAAGAGGATGAAAACAAAGGAACTAAAGTATGCTTAAGAGTGCAATATTTTTGTTGTTGTTTCTCTTGTCCTAGGTATTTATCAGTGAAAATTCTGCTACGTGAGATGTCTATTATTTTGCTGCCTATGTTTTGTTCTAGAATTTTTATGGGTTCATGACTTACACTTAAGTGTTCCATCCATTCTTTAGTTTATTCTTGTGTATGGTGTAAGTTGGTGGTCTAGTTTCATTTTTTTTTTTTTTTTGGCATGTACCTGTCTAATTTTTCAACACCATTTATTGAAGAGATGTTTTTACTCCATTGTATGCTCTTGCCTCCTTTGTTAAATATTAATAGAGCATAATGGCTTGAGTCTATTTCTGGGTTCTTTATTCTATTCCATTGATTTATATGCTTGTTCTTGTGCCAGGCTGTTTAGATTATAGTGGCTTTGTAGTATAACTTAATATCTAGAATTGTGATCCCTTCAATTTTGTTCATCTTTCTCAAATTGTTGTGCCTATTCAGGGTCTTTTTTGGTTTCATATAATTTTTGGAGTAATACAGTGAACAAAAAGAACTGATGAACAAAATATCCAGAGATATGAAATCATGGAACAGACTGACAAATCTCTGCGGAGGTGGGAGGAAGTAGGAAGAGATTAACCAAAGAGCTAACTTATATGCATATATGGGTAACCCATGAATACAGATAGTACTGCAGTAGGCGAAGGGGGGGGGGCAGGGTGGAGGGGAGAGAAGATCAAAGATGGGGCAGAGAGAAGGGGACATCTGTAATACTTTGAACAATAAAGATACATTTTAAAAAGAAAATAAAAAGAATTAAATGTACTTTAAATAATAGTAGCAACTCAATAGAATGTCTCAAGTCATTATATAGCACTCATTACCTATTTATTTTTACTTAGGAGCTTGTTTTGAAAATTTAGCTTTAGTTTGTGACATGGAGAGTCAAATGAATAATTATTTGGAACAAGGAATTTTTAAAAAAATATATATATATTTTATTGATTTTACACAGAGAGGAATTGAGAGGGACAGAGAGTTAGATACGTCAATGAGAGAGAAACATCGACCAGCTGCCTCTTGCACACCCCCCCCCCCCACTGGGGATGTGCCCGCAACCAAGGTACATGCCCTTGACCGGAATCGAACCCGGGACCCCTCAGTCCGCAGGCCCACGCTCTATCCACTGAGCCAAACCGGTCCTGGCGGAACAAGGAATTTTTTTATATTCTCTCAAATATGGAAAGTCTCAGACCTTAATCTAAGTTATGAAAGCTGCATTTGAAGATAATATATAGAGTAGTATGAAAGAATGACTCTCTTCCAAATCAGAAGGGGTTTTGTGTGTGGCTATTCTTACAGGCCACTTACTTCTCTAACAGTCCTTTCCTTAGATTTTGCTTTGCCACCTCTATGATTTATTCTGTATTCTGTATGCTATTGTAAGTTCATCAGTTCCCTCCTTTAACATCAGCCAGGTTACTTCTTTTAACATTGAGTTATAAATCTAAGGGGACAAAAGGAAGACATTTTGAAACTTTATAAGAGATTATTATTATTTTGATAAAAGTACACAAATTTTGTTTTCTTTCTCTTTCCCTCGACCACCTTGATTTAACCAATTTATGAATCTGAGCCTGTATTTCACCAGAGTATCTTCTTTAAAATCTCTTAAGAATAAAAGAAAAAAAAAAAAAAGCTATCAAGTACTGCTTCAGGACAAGATTATATCTGTGTGTGCACATGATTACTTATTTCCAACCTTCAACTCTCTTCTCCCCCCCATTGTTCTAGAAATGATAATTTCTGAGTAAAGAATTTTAAAAATCTGAAGAACTGATTGAAATAATTTCGTTTGGAGAGAATGGGAGAGAGTGGGGAGTGTCATTCTTGAGAGTAGAGGATGTAAAAGGGGATGTGGATTAAGAGAAAAGAATGGGACACAGGGCTTCCTGAGAGGGAAGGGGGTGGAGGGGCAGGAGAAGAGGGAGAGAGTGGAGAATGAGACCAGAAATAGCAGAGATTGGCCATTTGGTGACATTTTGAAATCCTTGCATTTTAAATAAATTTTTATGAAAATCTACTTAACAGGCAATGCTTTTAGAGTTGGATCTAGTTGAGTAATTATTCTGCCTATACGGTGGAATGAACTAAGATTAAAAGTAGTCATTCAGGCCACAGAGCATTACTTCTGGAAATAAACATTGCTTTTTAATGACAGAATTAATTGCTGCTTTGAGAAGATAAGGTCCATTCCTTCTAATTCTAATCAGGTATCCTCAAAAACAGAATGTTCAAGGTCTCAGTGATCTTATTCTCCCTCTGCTGACTTCGTAAAGTCAAACAGTTCATAATAAAGCTGAAATAGGACAGAATGGTTAATAAGTCAGGTTCTGAGGTTTAAACTCTAGCACCAACACTTAATAGCTTTAGAAAATTACTTAATCCCAATAAATCTAAATTTTTTAAATCTAAGTTTTTACCCAAATTATCAGTGATTTTTTTTTTTAAGGATTAGGTGAATATTATCTAAGCTAATAAATCAGATAATAAAATTTACTTAATTTGTTAATTAACCTTAAAATCTTCTATTATTTTGGCAATCCATGATTGCTCAAGTAGGAAAATGACAAATGAATAAAGCAATTGATTTGCTTTCATGAAGTATTAAAGATGGAAGAAAGTACTGGATGTGATTCTGCAGAATTTGAAAATATACCTACCCTTTGTGTTGCTCTTTATGTGCTAAGGTTTAATAACAAAATTGGACTCAGATATTTTGTCAACTGACTTTGAAGGGAATGTTGAAATCTATTACCATATTCCCTAATCTTCCCCTGTAGTCTATATTTCAATTATTTGTAACAGGTGTAGTTAGATTTATCAGATAATATATTTTGATTTTTGTTCTGAAAACATAACCATGAGCATGATGTAGCAGACAATCCTATATAATAAAAGAATAATATGCAAATCTTCCAAACAGCAGAATGATCGGCTGCTATGACGTGTATTGACCACCAGGGGGCAGTCGCTCAACACAGAAGGTGCCCCCTGGTGGTCAGTGCACTCTCACAGGTGGAGCGCTGTTCAACCACAAGTTGGCGAGCACAGCAGCAGCGCTAAGGATGTCATTAGTGGGCCTAAGTTGTCATTTGGACATCCCCCCCCCCCCCCCCCAAGAGCTCCTAGATTGCGAAATGGCACAAACCAGCTGAGGGGAACCCCCTTTGCCCCCAGTGCATGAGCACTGGGCCTCTAGTGTTTTATATAAGCTATGAATAAAAAAGAATAAGCAGAGTCATTTAAAAAGTTTCTGATGTGTTGATCAATATGTTTATATATACTTATAAGTTGAAATTTAAGAAATAATTATCATTACTTGGTCTATGGTTTATATTTAGGAATTAAAATGTTTTTTTATATTAAATAAAAATATAATATGTTATAAAATAAATGCATATTAAATATTTCTTAACAATTAAAAATAGAATCATATCCTATATAATAAAGAATTAGTATGCAAATGGTCATCATGCCCAACACTGAGGCTGGGGGACCCGAGGCTATGTCCCCCGCCCCGGCACTGGACTAGGGGATCTGAGGCCACACCCCCACATGGTGCCAAGCCATGGGATTTGAGGCTGCATCCCCAGCCCAGTGGGGCTTGACTGGGGACCCGAGGCTGCGACCCCCGCCCTGTGGGGCTTGATGGGGGTGGCACCAGCTGAGTCTGGGTCTCTCATGATTTCAAGGCACCCAGAAGTAGATAGGAACTTGACTCTGGGTTCTACAGCATGCCCCAGACTCTGACAGGAGGAAGATTTTCATATACATTTTACTAATTTTCTTTCATGTCTGATACTTCTATTATAGAAAAAGGGCAAATAGCAATATTAAAATATTTCCTCTAATTAATTCCCTTTTAATGTTCATGAATTTTGTGCACAAGGCCACCAGTCTATTCATAATAAAAACATAAAACATTTATATTACCTATTTTTTTGTGAGTAAGAGAAACTATTTCTAAGTGTTAATACAAATACAAATAAATGCATTTTTTGGGAGGCAGAGACAATTCCATCTTTTTTTCATTCACTTTATTCATCCTTTGCTTTTATTATTTTAGGTGTTGCCTAATGTCATAATTTAAAATTGTGCCTTGACAAGACATACAAATTGGCTTTTTAATTAACTGTATCATTCATTAGTTTGCCTTTATTGATGCTTATTCATTTAAAGACAGAGAGAGAGGAAATATCAAAGGGAGACAATGAAATCTCTCCCTTGGTCATCGATGAACATTAAAGATATCAAAATATTATGTAAGAGTAATGATAAACTTCTATTAAGTCAATATTATTTGTTTTCCAGATATAGTTTTCAGTGCTTTATGTGTGTTATTTAACCATACCAAGTCTATGACAGGAGGATTATTGCCCATATTCTTAAATAAGAGAAAGATAAGTCAGTACCCCTTTGAAAGTTATGTAGTTGGCAGGGGGCATGGTCAGGTTCATAATGAAAGAGTCTGTTTCATGACATCTGGCAATTAATCACCAACCCTCACACATACCATCTCCGATGTATGACTTATTACAGCATATATTTTTTTTAATATATTTTATTGATTTTATACAGAGAGGAAGGGAGAGAGATAGAGAGTTAGAAACATCAATGAGAGAGAGTCATCGATCAGCTGCCTCTTGCACACCCCCTACTGGGGATATGCCCACAACCAAGGTACATGCCCTTGACCAGAATCGAACCCGGGACCCTTCAGTTCCCAAGCCGACGCTCTATCCATTGAGCCAAACCGGTCCCGGATACAGCATATATTTTGAAGTTACTATAAAACACTGTATTTAATATTCTTGGTGATTTTATCTTTTCAGAAAATTAACATTGAAAAATTAAAACACTATAATATTTAAAATGTTGCTGTTCCTAAAGTGTGTTTGTTTGGGTTGTTTTAATATTTCTGCTCACTAAAAGAATAAAACAAACAAACTTTTAGATGACTCATAGTTTCTGTTTCTGTATGGTTTTTATCTAAAGAGAAAAAAAAAATAGATTGACCAGAGAACTTTTTTTATGTTTGCAATTTCTATAAATTCTAAATATGTTTGAAATGTCAGTGCACACTGCTTACCAACCTGTTGGTACCAAATGAAGTCGGAATTATTAATGAGAGACCTTTGCCAACAAATGCTAGGGCTAGTGAAAAATACCTTCCCATAAGTACGAATGAATCATATATAAAATGGCATGTCCTCCACTGCTGGCGGAAAGGATAAAAACAAAGAAGATAGCGGAAAATAACATACCGCTTAACTACTTTCCACTTCAAAAACAGGATTGGGGGTGGCGGGGGAAGGGGAGAGACCATTGAGAGGTGGAGGAGACCAATTAGAGATTAAATGAAAAAGTGAGGTAAAATGCAAAGAAATCGAGATGAACTAAAGGAAAAGAATTGAGAGGGTTAACTGAGGAAAGAGTATAAAGAACCTACATCCTCAGTTTTTTGCCTCACCTCACCTGAAGTAAACATCCTAGCATCATTTTTTTGGTTCTCTTCTCTACAGTCTGTAATATTTCTCTTTAGGATTTCACCAGAAAGTGCCTTCAGAACCTTTTCAGTGTAGTAGGGATCTTGTTCTTGCTATCAAAACCAGACATAACAGAATTTGAAAAATTATTGGATAACAGATCATGAGAAAACATCTTTCTGGGCAACAACTATTGAAAACTGCTAAAGAAACAGTTTATTTTACCTAAGCAAAAACTAACTCAATACCAAAGCAAAAACATGAACAAATAAAGAAAGCATTCGTTTGAAAATAAAATATAAAATCTGGAAAAATTTCAAAATACTTCCCTCTTCATCATCTGTGAAACCCTGTGTACCAGCTTAATATCTGAAAAAAATGTTCTCTTCTCCTTATTGCCGGTAGCAATCTGGCTCCGCCCAGGACACTGGTCTCCCGTGTAGCTTGTATTTTGTCTGGATGCTTTTTTCCCTGCCATTCTCTTTACCACGTGGCCCAGCACGAGGTTTAGATGTTCTAATTTGTCCCTGTGCTTCCAACCATTTCCCCTCTCTCTTCTCTAAAATGGCCCAGATGTGACTATCATGTCCTTGTCAGATTATACCAAGCACGAAACCCTCTCTGTTGCCATCATTCCCTCACTCCAGAGCGATTCATGTCACTCTGATGATTTTAGCTGTCTCAACCTCCAAAATTACTCCTGTCTTATTTATTGATGGTTGTGTAATCCACAAAGATGATCCTTTCCATTCCCTGGGCTCTCAGTTCCCAGACCTCCACTGAAACTTTTTCTGTCATCTCCGGTAAACACCTAGACTGCCAACATGAATAACTGAAAGTTTCTATAACCACAACTATAAATTTCCCTCTCGCTGACAAGTCCTGTAGGATTTCCCTGAACACTTTGATTCTCTGGATCCTAAAATCCAATGATTCTTAAACCTTTATACTGCGTCTGTTCTTCCTCTTGTCCTCCCAGCCCTTCTCATTCAGCTTGAATTTATTGACCACACCTAAAACCATTTTATTATACACACATGCCACTTCTCCTTTTTCTCCCTTTACTTACACACTTGGCAAAACACCAACCCTGGAAAAATTCAACTGTCTACTGCATATTTGCATTCATAAAAACTTGACTATGGTTGGAGAAAGATCTAAAATCATGGGGATTGTTCTCGTCTTAAATTAATAACTACTAACTTCCAGCATCATGCAATCCCTTTGTTTACCGTCGGATGAGGCAATATCAAATATATTTTCTGTCTCAAATTTTCACCTATTTTTAACAATGACATTACTTCCTAATTCAGGGAGAAAATTGAAAATTAATAAGATAAATCCTACAAACTCCTCCCTCAAATCCTTCATCTGCATATGTATGAATGTGTTCTCTCTCCCTTTTTGTCCTCAAGGTGAACTCTGCCTAAGGCCTACCCTTTATTTGTATACTAGAGTCAGTCATCCTTTCTTATTTATTCAAGAACATTCTCTAGCCAGTCTCCTCTCTTCTATGACCCCCATCATCAAGTTTTCCCTTTCTACTCTTCCATCATGCTGCTATCCCTACAAATAACATTCTGATGTTAAAAACAACAGCAGCAACAACAACAACAAACAAACAAACAAAAATAACTTTAATACTTCTACCATCCTCAGTTATCAACCCATTTTTCTGTTCTGACTTGTGGAAATTTTCAAATACAGTTGTTTACATTTTCTGACTCTTATTTCTCCTCTTGGGATCTCAGCAATCCTTCCCCCCTACTGGAAACTACTATTGACATGGATGTCAATACCTTCATATTGCAAATCCAATGGTCAAGTTTCACTTTTCAGATCACTTGATCTAACATCCACATACAACACAACTAATGACACCTTATCCTGAAGATGCTTCCTTCATTTGACTTCTCTAACATCATATTCATGTCCCCTATTTTTTTTTTTACTTTATTTTCTGAGTTTTCTTAATCTCTTTAATGGCCATCCAGCCTCATCTTCCTGACCTCTTAATATTAAAGTTTCCCAGTTCTTATTACCTTCCCTCTTTTCTCTTTATACTGTCTTGTGGGTTTTATTTGGTTTTGTGCATTAAATTTCACCTATACATTGATAACTTAAAGCTTTGTATTTCTAATGTAGATCTCACCTTGGTCTCCAAAAACTTTGCTACAGTGTCTGAAAGGTGTCTAAACATATTGAGCGGTGCAAGCTAGAGCTGCTGATTCTCCACTTCTACACAAATCAGGTCCAGCTGCAGCATTCCCCAATTTAGGTAGTAGTCATTTTATACTTCTAACTGTTCAGCTCAAAATATCTGGGGTCAGGCAGGGGTTTTATTTGTTTTGTTTTTTTTAAACAACACAAAATTATCTCATATCACACACCAGAAAATTCTGTTGGCCCTATCTTTAAAATCTATGTAGACACTTTGCATTTCTCATTAGTTCTCATATAATCACCTTGACTCTATCTATACTCACCTTGTCTTGGATGTTTGCAATAGCTTCCTACGCAGTCTCTCTACTTCCATCTCTTTTATTACGTCCTCTATAGTCTATTCTCAATAAAGCATTCTAAAGTAGATCTACAAATGTATGAGACGTAAGTCACTTAGATCTTCTCAGAAACTCTGCGGTAACCTCTGGTTTCCATTATCATGAAGGCAACATCTTTAAAATAGACTAAAAGTCCTACAAGATGTGTCCCCTGGCCTGTATAGCTCTCTGGCTTCCTCTCCCATTAATTTCTGCCCTTCCAGCTTTTTTAGCCATACATATTAGGCAGATTCTTACCTCTGCAGTTTTTCACTTGTGTATACCACCTTTCTGTGAAGCTGTTACCCCAGATTAAAGAATCTATCCACATGGTGAGCAATCTCCTCTCCTTTGAGTTTTTGCTAACATGTCGTCTTCCTGAGAGTTCTCTGAACATTTAAGTTTTACTCCCTCTCCATCTTATCTGGGCTTCTGGTCTTTTTTGCTTGCTTTATTTTCTCGATAGCACTTTTGCCTTCTAACTTATTGTATAGATTTATGAACTTTTACATCATCTTTTTTATAAAAGCTCCACGAAGGCAGGGACTTCTGACCATCTTATTTATTGCTGTATTCCCAAGTACCTATGAAAGTACTTTTTATGTAGTGAGAATTCAACACACATTTTAGCTTTGGAATAAATGAATGTTTGAATAAATAATTACTATTAAAGTGAATGCTACTTTAATGAAAATATATATGCAATATTGCACTTTGATTTTGGCTTTGTGTCTCCTGGCATTGTCCTGGAAGCATGAGGAGGCAGTAGCGCTTTTACCTAATTGCCTAACTGCTTGTGCTCCTTGAGGCTCTGTATAAGGACATGTTTTAGAGCAGTGGTTCTCAACCTTTCTAATGCCGCGACCCTTTAATACAGTTCCTCATGTTGTGGTGATCCCCAGCCATAAAATTATTTTCATTGCTACTTCATAACTGTAATTTTGTTACTGTTATGAATCATAATGTAAATATGTGTGTTTTCCGATAGTCTTAAGCGATCCTGCTAGCGGTTCTCAACCTGTGGTAGCTTAAAAAAAAAAAAAAATTCTCTCCTCTCTTCATGCTTCAGATTTTTGAAATATTTAAAGTGCAACTTTCTAATGAAGACTGTTGTCAGTGTTATGTAAGGTCTTGTGGTTGAGCTATGTTTTTCTTTCATGCAAAACTCTGTTTGAGAATTCCAATTGAGGCTGTTTCCCTTGTATTAGAAAATGTGGGGACCAAAATTAAATGCCATAGAAGATAAAAAAGAAGAAAATTAAGCATGGACACAGATTTTTCTGAGTCAGAAAATTAAAACTTCCTACATGAGGTCAAAATATGCACACAAGAGGTCCACATCAAATCACTATCCCAATAAAGGAAAGAATATAGAAGAAGTGTTCTAGTTCGAGGGAGGGAAGCTATAATTTCTGATGCTATTGAAGGTTCAATAGAAAACACTGCTTGAAAAATATTTCCTGGATTTGTTGACTATGATTCCAAAATTATGACTATCACTCAGCCAAATTAATTCTAAGCCCTTGAAAATAATTCCAATAATCCTGATATATTTCCTGCATTCCTTAACCAGTTTATTCTCATCAGCTATTCTTGGGAGAGTCCTGAGCCATTGTGCACTGATATTTATTCTCAAGTTACTTCTAGTTCATAGTGTTTCTATTGGTATATTTATGAAAAAATAATAATTTTTATTTTTCTTTACCTGTTATTTGAAAGCCCAGTGTTTATATAAATTGGCTGTTATGTTTTGTTTGTGATGTAATAATCACTGTGCATTTTTCCAATTTGGGGATCAAGGTGAATGTGTTCCAAAATTTTACCTTAAACCACATTGAAAATTCAATATAATTAGTTACTGACAGAGATTTGCAATTCTTCAACCAAATAAAATGTTAGAAGAGAGATTTAATGGTATGGTAAGAAAAGCTGTGCGTTTGGTAATGGCTGAACTGCAGGTAAAGAGAATATTTTTAAACTTCTATGATGATATTTTCAGTCAAAAGATTTGCAAATCCTTGGCCTTGATGGAAATATAATGGTGAAATGGAACAGCCATTTTTAATTATTACAACTACACTGTCTGTACGACTTTGTGAAACTGATCTTGACTTATTCTATCTTTAAAACAAACTAAGAAAAATAAAAAAATAAAACGACAAAAATAACAACCTTTCTTCACATAAGAAATGCATTGCAAGGATAAATTAAACTATTTCTATTCATAATATTACTGAATTTTTGGATAAATGATGCTATATAAATGCAAAGTGCTGTTATTACTTTTACAGAGACTGAAATAGTGTACAGAAGGATGAAGGCCGGGTACAAATAAAATGTTTATGTTAGCTTTATTTCTGAATAAAAGTACTTGGGAAATGTGTAAGCTTAATCACACTTAGTTTTTCCTCCTAATAATTCAGTGTACATTTATCTTGTTCGTCTACAAAGCAAAATAGTTATTGCTAGCAGTTGCTTGGGATCTTGATCTCAAGCTCATGGAAATGCCTCAGCTCCGTGCCAACCGAAGGAGCCATTTGACAAATTGAGCATTTGAGTTATCACAATCTTATGTGATCTCTCCACAATGCTACACACCTCTTATCTGTTTCCAATAGCTCAGGGATAACTTAACACATTGCATTTATCTTTGTTGTGATTTAATTTTGAACAGTCAGGATCCTGAGTGGAAAGAGAAACCACTAGAATTTCAAAATCCGCGTTCTCTGCTTGCTATTTGCTTCTTCTATTAAATAGTTGGAAAGACACCCATAACATTTCTGACACCAAATCCATTCAAGTCTTGTTTCAGCTTTCTCGACCTCAGCTGCTGTTGTTGGACTCTTTGCCTGGATTATTCTCTCTAGTGAAATCACACCTTACAACAACAACAGCAACAACAAGAAGCCATCACAGTACCACAGTCCTGTAAACTCAGGGGCAAATGGCTGTGGAAATAATCCCCCTTGATTTCTTATCATCCTTTGTGCTCACTGCTCCAGGCTCTTACCTCAGCATCTGTTGCTCCCATACTTGAGTAAGAAGAGTCAGAACTTTTGTGCATAGCTATTGACAGGCACAGCTCAGGCTGCAGGATAGCCTTCATAAGAGATAACATCAAACATCGATGAATAAAGAATCCACTTACTGGAGGTGAAGGCATACTCTAGTGCCAACTGGTAGAAGCACAGCAGGCTGAAACTCAAGAGATAGGGCTTCTATAATGATACCATGATGGGGAGAGGTAATCTTCAATAAACTGCCTTTTTTTCTGCCAGCATCCTTGATATAAAGTGGAGGTGAACTAGATAATTTCTCAGGTAATTGTCTTTGATATCTTGCAGAAAATGAATGCATATTGATTGTTAAATAATTATAAACCATATAAAAGTTTAATGATCAAAATACACATTTTTTACTTTAAAACACCCACAGAAAAATTAATTCATATCCATACAGATTTACATTTTAAACTCATAAATTTATAGGTGATAAATGTGCATAGCCAAAAAATCATCTTAATGTCTTTAAATTGTGCATTCTCTAAAACACAGGCACATGAATGTTTGTAAGTACAAAGCCACTGGATTGTGTTTAGAACTTCTATTGAAAAAAAGGGGAGTAATTTAAAATATTAGAGTCGCCAAAACCAGTTTGGCTCAGTGGGAGAGCGTCGATCTGCAGACTGAAAGGTCCCAGGTTCGATTCCGGTCAGGGGCATGTATGTTGGTTGTGGGCACATCCCCGGTAGGGGGTGTGCAAGAGGCAGCTGGTCAATGTTTCTCTCTCATCGATGTTTCTAGCTCTCTATCTCTCGCCCATCCTCTCTGTAAAAAAATCAATAAAATATATATTTTAAAATAAAATAAAATATTAAAGTCATATTTAACTAGCAAAATATTCAAAGCATACAAGAGCCAAGAAGATCAAAATTACCACTTCCTATTTCATGATCAGTCAGGAGCATGTGGTATCAATTTCATAAAGTTGCTGATATTTGATAATTTTTAAAGCATAAAATAGCAATGTGTACAGTTCAACATAGTAAACTGTTGATATTCTATTTTATGACTGTGTGTAGTAGAACAAACAAAGTGTAGATATGTACAAATTCCCCTGTAACAGGTTTTCACAGCTTGATGCTGCTTCTAACTTTAAAAACTATACTTAATGCATTTTCTTATTATGAAAGTTTTGCATGATAGAAAACGAATCTTCATATAGGTGTCTTTGCAATACTTATGTATGATATCAAACTTTTCCAAAGCAAATTCATTTTTGGAAATAGATTTATTCTGATAGTAGTAGGAGAGAATTTTGTTGGGAAAGTCAGGGTGGATCTGTCCCGTGGTACACACTGATTAGATGGTACTGAATGTCCTCATGTGCCTCATCGCCAGCCTTCAGATTCTGACTTAGCACTTCAGTGAAGAGAGGAGGGTAGGATTTTTTGATGTCTCTAATGTAACTGAGAGACACACAGGTGCACAATTTTATAGGAAAAACCTAGCAACTAAATTTCAGGTAGAGACTAGTTACTATCCCCTTGACTGACATTGAGAAAAATCACTTCAACTTTCTGATCTTTATTTTCCCATTTGTAAACCAAGGGAGTGGTATTCTGTGATAATATATTTTCTTGAGCTCCGAAGTTCTATGGCTACACAAGTCTTTGAGATAGACATGAATTCCTTATCACTAATAACTGTGTGGTTAAATTCTCTTAGGAAAACCCTGTCTACCTCACCCCCCCCCCCCCCATCTATCATTTGTTGTTCTGCCGAGAAAGAGAGAGATAATATTAAGCCCTTCAGAATGAACTAATTTCAGTCCTCAGAAGGATTTCTTAAATTAAAATATGTGTTTCAATTATTTGTATCTTTCATGTCCATGTATTGACCTCAATAACCACCCAACTTCCCTATATCAAATCGTGTGACCATTCAAAACTTCATGTAGTGGTTGGGTTTTGAATAGACTGGCTCACATGGCAATTATAAATGTGTAAAGAGAAAATTTGTGAATTTGTTTCTTTGGAGAGAGCTATTGCTCTTCTGTGAGCTCTGCCTGCAAAAGTTCTTGTTCTTCACAAATCTAGGGGTGCTAACCACACCTTAGCCTCACTATAGTATACTCTTTCTGTTTCCTTTTGTCTTTTTTCTGTTTTCTCTAAGTTGACTAAGAGTCAATTTAGGGTGATGATAGCTATTACTTGATGAGATGAGGCTAAGTTTTGTAAAGAAAACATAAACATATATGCTTACCTTTTCTGATATACTTCAGCACACACACACACACCACCACCACCACCATCATCACCAATCTATAATAATATATCCTGTTTCTCAAGAGTAAAGTCACCCGAGAAAAGGAAACAATGATATTCTTCATACTCATGGGATTTAATAAAATATGGCTTCCTAAATTCACTTCATTGGGTGCTTATTTTCATTCTTTGCTGTCCCTTTGTTACTCATATTTTGTCCCAACACAGGAAAGCCTTAAATATTCAGCTGGTCTAAAGTAGACTATGTTTTCCTATATTTAGATATATATTCTAATTTTAGTAAGCATGTAAATCATCTATTAGGAATAATAGTGGATCACAGCAAATAATGCCAACTTTATTAAAGCATCAGAAAGAAAGACTTGGTGGGAACTCTTACCTGTATATAATTCCTTTACAACTGATTGTCCTTGCTAATTTTCAGATATGGAGTTGAGGTCCAAGAGTGATTAGCATTTGTTTAGTTGAAGTCATAAATTGATATAGTCTGCAAACTATGAATTATGATTTTGAGTTGAGCCAAATCATTTAATATTATCTTAATATTTCTTTATTGCATCTTGTAAAGAATATGATATATTAGGGTCATTTTTGACATTAGATTAGCAAAGTAGAATTACCTGGCAGGATCCTGGCTTTGCATTAAGGATCATAGGAAATATGACACAGACTGAAATGGTGAACCAGCTAATATTGATCTATGATATGCCATGGATTCATTATTATGAAAACACACACACACACACACACACACACACACACACACACACACGATAGGTACTTATTTCCCAAAGGAAAACAAAAGAAGGAGCTTCTAGTATAGAGAGTTCAGGTAAAAAAAAAGTTGCAAGTGAGAAAGAACTAACCCACAAGATTTTGCTCAAAGAAAACAAAAAAGGAGAAAAATATGTATTTTTTTCATGTAACTAGCAAGTTTGATGACATATTTGTCTTGTGTAGCTTAGCTATATCCAGGAATTTTTTTAAAAATAATTTTTTGGCTCCAACTTTCTTTAAACATTGATTTAACCTCCTGTGGACAGGCTCTCTTCATGCTCTTATCCCTAGATTCATAGTCTTTCCTCTTAAGAAATCCATTTTTTAAAGATCCTGTGTAAAAATATATTGGCTTTATTTACTGCCCCCAGTATTATTTTCTGATAAAAGATAGGCCACTGAAACACGGAAAGGGGGTGAAATTCCCCAAAGGAATTGAAAGAAGAGAATGGAAAGGTATTATGGCAAATAAAAATCATAGTTAGCTTAGCTATTACATTTGACCTCAGATTACTACATATTAGTGTTACCCAAACTCTTTTATATGGGTCATCATTGACCCATGAAATATTAATCAGTTTTCTGTGGGAAAAATAATTTCTGTAATGAAATAATTTTGGAAAATGTTTGATTAACAGAATATTAAAATTGCTTCCCCCCCCCCCCCCCCAGCTGCTTATTTACTAAGGTGCAAACATGATGGATAACAGATTCCAATGGAAGAGAAAGATCAATTTCTACATGCATAATTGTCCAAGAACAAGTTCAATGATGTTTGAACTCTGTTACTCAATTAGCAAATATAAACTAGTAAAAAGAGGGAGGGTTTGTGACTGCGTAACTTTGAAAATAGCTGTTGCTGCTCCAAATCTCCTCCAGTTAAAGTTTCCATGCGGCACAATTCCATGGGTGCTATAATTTCTGTGAATGACATGCTCATTCCCAAGCCTCAGTCATTCACCTAGGTGACATACCACATTCATTCCTGTTTTTATGCAATATGGCGTCTGTCAGCCAATGGGTACAATGGGGTATGCTACCTGCTCAACTGCAAGTCTGGTGAAGAAGACTTCATGGAACTCTCAGAAACCTTAAAGTGTGCTCCCTGATGTCTGGGACAATGAAGACTGCTCCTGTGTAAGAAATGAAAGTGGCCAGTGGCATTAGGCAGTGGAGTCTATAGTGGGGTTGACTTGCTGATTCAGAGTTGACTGGGGCTACGGATGCATGAGCATTTCCTGTAAGTAGATATAACCATGTAGGAGAGTCAGAGGAATGGTTTTGAGTTCTGGTTAAGTAGAGCAACCTGGGTTACTAAGAGACAGACCTGGTGGTAAGAAGGTAGACACAATTATGGGATATCTGAAAACTAGAGAAGTCATATTTAGTTCATTAGGGCCTAATAAACTGTCAGAGAGATTTCCACTAACAAATAAGAAATACCCATGAGGCCAAGAGCTGTAAAATTTCCCAGCTCAAAGAACATGAGCTGGGTTTTAAGTCCTTTATTATGCCCTTATGAGTCTTTCATTCAGCTCTAAATCCTAGAGGGGTCAGAACCTGGGGCAGGGGAGAGCCAGTACGGTAAGTAGAAGGATATAACTGCATTTTTTTCTTCCAACCTAAAGCAGGCTACGGCTGAAGTTGCAAAGAAAATATATGTTAAACTCACAGGTTAGAACCATATTTTGGAATAGACAACCTAATTATGTATTGAAACTCTGTTTTTGACTAAAAGTAACTCTAGAGCTATCTAATCAGTATGTAATAGTAATGAATAGAGAAGAGTCACAAGTTTTCTGAGGTTTTAACTTAGGAGTCATGTAAAGTCAATATCATTGCTTAAATTTCAAAGGGACAAACAGCCTTATATTTGCATTTTTAGATCATGACTGCTGCATGTTTAATGTTTCAGATATACAAAATTAAAGAAGGTTTTCATATTTTCTTCATTTTTAATTATGCTCTTTTTCAGGGCCATTCACATATTATTCAGCCTGGGAGTTCCTAAGATGTGCTTCCAAATTATGTGGTCCTAGAACCACTTGTTCATAAAATATCCACTTATAACGCAAAGAGCATACTACTGCACCTCCCTGACCCTGGGGATCTCTGTAGCCTGCTAATATGTAATGAATGAGTAATAAGCAGTGCAGAGCAAAGATTAAGAATAAAATGGTGAATAACCCCTTTTAGTATTCTCCACAACTTGATAGTATAGGACAAGAATACACTAAAGGAAAAGCATGCCCTATTCAAAAGAAACATCTGCTATATTGGAAGGTAGAAAAACTCTGAAAGTTCAAAACAATATGTACATCCTCAGAAATCCATGGAAATTCAAGCAAGCATTGTATATGGAACAGAAGTAATGCCAGTAGGAAAGATTAGATGAAGGTATAATCGGCCATGTGGAGGAAGTAGAATCCACTTTGTGCACGCAGAGCATACATTGGGTAAGATGCAAATTATAACAGTGCCTGGAGGCTTCAACCATCTGGACATTCACTGGAAGTCTCATTCAAATATTTTTAAAAATACACATTCTTAACTTGACTTTTGAAATTCAACCTCCCAGAGGTGAAAGGGGGAGGGAAATTCTAATCAGCTAGCCTGGAATGAATTATTTTGGGCAGGGAATAAGTTGTTGCTGACTTAAAACAATGGGGACTTTTTCAAAATATAAATAATGTCATTTTATAGTTCATATGGTACTGGAAGAGTAAGCTGCAGAATACAGAGGCACATCTTAGATTTTAAGGATACAATTTTTAAATATTGAAATAAATCCGAAGCATGATTCAATGGCATCAGATTCTGGAATGGATTACTACAAAGTATAGGAAAAAAAAATTCTGACCTGCCCCTCCAAAATCATGGGATATACCCAAAACACTCTGTTGACTTCCGAGGAAACTCTCTAAGATTGAAAGGAGTGATAAGCAAAAATAGGAAATATAACTGTCTAGATAGTGTAATATTTATATAATGGCAAAAGTTGACCTAAAAAGGGAATTACAAAATGAGCTCAGGTAATCACAAAACTAAACACAGCAAAAGATAACTTGTAAAGTTATGACCAAAAGCTTGAAAGCTAAAGAAAACACATAATACAAGATTTTATTTTGCTGTAATGAACACACATGTGATAAATCACAAAATCTGAATATATCCCATAGATTAATAATCCTATATAATAAAAGCCTAATATGCTAAGTGTTCAGTGGTCACATTGGCTGTTCAACCAATCAAAGTGTAATATGCTGACTAACAGAGGGCAGATGCTCTGACCAGTAGGTTAGCTTGCTGCTGGGGTCCAGCCAATCAGGACTGAGCGAGACAGGCCGGACACACCCTGGAACCCTCTCCTGGTCCCTTCCCAACTGGCCAACCTCCTGTGTCCCACCCCAGCCCCAATCATGCACCTGTGGGGTACCTCGGCCTGGCCTGCACCCTCTCGCAATCCAGGATCCCTCAGGGGATGTTGGAGAGCCAATTTTGGCCTGACAGTGGAATAACCTATCACTATAATGTGCACTGACCACCAGGGGGCAGATGCTCAACACAGGGGCTGCCCCCTGGTGGCCAGTGCACTCCCACAGGGGGAACACTGCTCAGCCAGAAGCCAGGCTCATGGTTGACAAGCGCAGCAGCAGTGGTGGGAGCCTCTCCTGTCTCCAAGGCAGCACTAAGGATGTCCGACTGATAGCTTAGGCCTGCTCCCCATCAGTTGGACATCCCCTGAGGGCTCACAGACTACAAGAGGGTGCAGGCTGGATTGAGGGACCCCCAGGAGCGCACAAATTTCGTGCACTGGACCTCTAGTAGTATTTAAAAAATGTGATTTTTAAAATTTTGATAGTTGTATTGGGGTTTTATCAAAAAATGTTGCTAATAGTCTATTAACTTTGAAAAATTAAAATATAATAGCTGAAGAGAAAGTGTCACAAAGATAATTTCTTGAAACCTAAAATAACTTTTCAGTAAAACATTAGGGAAGCAGTCACAATAAAGTTGTAGGGATGGGAAAATATTAAATGAAACCAGACACATGGACACAGACACGATTTCATTTTTGTTACAGCACATCAGCTGCTGTTGACTCACTCTGTTATTTATGTGCATTTTTTTGTTATAGCCCATGTAACCATTTCTTGTGAAGATATAAATTTAAAAATGGAATTGTTAACAGGAAACTCACCATTTATATTTTGATCTTACTTTGCCTCTCATTGCAGTCAGAAGGATCAACTTCCTTTGCAGTTGTGTTTTCCCTCTTTTATCTCTTTAGTTTTTTCCAAATCCCGGAAATCCGGCTGGTGGGTAAGCACAGTAGTCAACATTACATGAAAGGTGTCTTTGGGTACTCTGCCTTTTCAGTATATTTGAATGTTCCCTCTATTTGCTGTTAGAAAATGTGTTAGCATAAGTAACATAGTATAGTTATTGTGCTTATTAACATTTATATCCCTATTATACAATGCACTTTGAACTTTGAGGGTCTGGTTCATGTTCTCAGGGGTCTTCAAACTTTTTAAAGTGGGGGCCAGATCACGGTCCCTCAGAGAGCTGGAGGGCCGGACTTTATGAGCTACTAATTCCTACTGTAACACCTCGGCTGCGCTCACTGCCCAAAAAACCTTGCGGGCCGGATCAGACTCCTCTGCGGGCCGCATGTGGCCCGCGGGCCGTAGTTTGAAGACCCCTGTTCCATTCCCCAGCTGGCACAATATCTGGAATATATCAGAACCATAGTGAACTTATCAAAATGAAGTACCAATTGGAGGTTCTCATCTCAATTTAAATCACAGAGAGTTTTCAACCAAGATATTGAAAACATTAACAATGAAAATTATTAATAAAAGCAAACTGAATTTAGATAAATTTAAGTACCCAATCATCACAGTTTTTGTGTGATGGATATTGCCATATTTCATATATTTTATGAATATTAAGGATTGTTAGAAATATATTTAGGGCTCTTTCTGCAATAAAATTAGAACGCAGGTTTTAAAAAAACAAGCTACATAAACTAAAAGCAAATTTGCTAGTGTTTAATGCAGGACTTCAGGGATCATTGGGTTGACTATAACATTTGACCTCTCAATTTCTTATAATCATGACATTCTGTGATTTACTTTTTGACCTAGAATTTGTCTTCATATAATTTAAAAGCTTTTACATTCTCTGAAGCCATGGACTTTCTTTGCCACAGTAATGCTGCTATTGACTCACTCTGTCACTTATTTATGTGGATAGTTTGATTTTCCTTGAATGAAAAAATGACCTTGTGCTAATCATATAACAACTATACCCAGTTCATGTTTTGACGAGACAAATTTGCTCAAGGAACAATTATGAGGCTGAAAAGTACTAGTACAGTATGGATCAATAGTATTCAGAGACCTCAACTGTGTTATGTAGAAATGAAACTTGCCACATTCATCCATACTTAGTACATTTCAAATATATAAGCTGAAGGAATGATATAGTGAAATTAAGAGAAAAAAAAGATGAACTTCTTATATAAAGCCAATCAGTAGAATATTCAATTAATTCAATTTTGTTTTAATTTCTTTATACACTATGATACCCTAACATTTTAGTAACATCTTTGTAAAATGAAATAATTCTTCTTGCTATAAGGGAACCGTAGAAAGTAACATTTCACTTTGGAGTGAGTATATTACTTTCTGCAGTCTATTTAACATAAAAAATCTCTTCAAGCTCGCATTTGTAGGACAGTGTTTAAATGGTAGTGTAAAATATGTATACTTTCCAGTCGGTATTTTCTAAATTCTGTAAAATTGTTGAAGAATCAGCCCTGGCCAGGTGGCTCAGTTGGTTAGAGCACTGTCCCCTACATCAAAAAGGTTGTGGGTTCGATTCCCAGTCAGGGCACATACCTAGATTTCAGGTTTGATCCCTGATTAGGGGCACGTAGGGAGGCAACAGATTGATGTTTTCTCTCTCAGATCAATAAATATAACCACCGTGAGAATTAATTTTTAAAAAGGTTTGAATAATAAAATTCCATTTCTTACCCTGTATATAATAAATATTTTTGTTTCTTTTTACTTTATTTTTTCTCTCTTGCTTACTATACCACAGTAATAACACTGCCTGTCAGCACGCTCACATACTGGTTGAATAAATCAAGTTAGATCACCTAAGTGTACTTTCAGCTTCATTTAACATTTGCAGGACTCTTTAAGAACCCTTCATATGCTTTTTACTACTTAACCTTCACAGCCTTCTCTGTCCTCTTTGAATATAGGGAACAGGCCCGGTAGGTAAAACTGTATAAAATGGCAAAACTGCAATTCAAATCCAGTCCATCTAACACAATAACATTATTATGCTTGCCTTACATTTGCAATCCATTTCACAATTTAAAATTGGATTTTACTTGCTTCGATCCTCACAGCAAATTGGTCAAATAAGGGAAGCTGCCATTATTTTAACCTTTAAAACTTTGGCAAAATCAAGGTCACATAGAAGAAGAATGGAGTCAATAATATGAGCAAAATCTTCTTATAAACAAATTCCAGTTTCTCTATATCATCCAGATTATAAGCAAAGGTCTCACTTTCATGTTTTCTTCACTCTTTACCTTTCCTTCCTTTCTTATTCTTGCTTTATGCCTCTACCATTCATTCTCTCCAAATTCGCACCTCTCTTCCACCAATTATCAGGAGTTTCAGCCCGATTGGCTTGGCTCAGTAGTTGAGCATCGACCTATAGACTAAGAGGTCACAGTTCGATTCCTGGCCAGGGCACATGCCCAGGTTGTGGGCTCAATTTCCAGCGGGGAGCATGCAGAATGCAGCCAAGCAATGATTCTCTCTCATCTTGATGTTTCTATCTCTCCCTCACTCTCCTATCCTCTCTGAAATCAATAAAAAAAATATTTTTAAAAAGAGTTTCTGAATGTTGAATATGCTATATTTTTATTTCCTCTCCAATAAGAAATAAAATGACTTCAGATTGAAAAAGACAGAACAACCAACACTAAGTGAAAATAGAAGTTCAAGACGTGAGAGAAAATAGTAAGAACTAAACTTGCACTTCCAAGGAGCACAAATTACTAGTTCCAGTTGAATTAGAGGGTAGAATTCTGAAAGTTGTAGTTAGATGTGCAAATGATTAAAACCAGCTGCCGAATCCAACTTAGAATGTTGAATGAAAGTTTTCCCTCAGTCAAGAAAAACTATAGAACATTGTGGTCAGCAATCTTCCCCTGATTTGGATAAAATTTTAAAATGCTTGTCAAGTGTATATCTGTATTCCCTAAAACTGAATAAATATTTATCTATAGATTATAGCAATTCATTTACTACAGAAAAAAATCACAGAAAAATATAAAGTTTTAAACAAAGATGTTATATGAGTTCAGGATAGGGAAGGGTATAATAATATAATCACTTTATTATTATATTATACTCGAAGTGGCCAGACTTTTCACTGACATGAATTGTTAAGTGATTCATATAATGTTTATTGTTGTATTTTATGTACCAGACACTCTCTCTAGCATTGAGGATATCAATTAATATATAGAGAAAGATATTTGCCCAATAAAATAACATTAGAATGTCTAGCCACTATGCTGTACACCTGATTGTGGGGAGAGTGGATATGATGCTGAACACACAGATGCCTCGTCCATGACCAGTGGTCAGTATAAAATGGGTTGATCTCCTGGGATGACATCTGTCCCTGGTAGAGGAGCTCAGAGACATTTAGGTAGTTTCAATTTTGCATATGTTTAACTTTGTGGCATTTACATTTTAGAAACGTTAACTCTTAAAATATATATATATATATATATATATATATATATATATATATATATATATATATATAATTGAGTTTTTACAGAGAGGAAGGGAGAGAGATAGAGAGTTAGAAACATCGATGAGAGAGAAATGTCTATCAGATGCCTCCTACACACTCCACACTGGGGATGTGCCTGCATCCAAGGTACTGGAATCGAACCTGGGACCTTTGAGTCTGCAGGTTGACACTCTATCCACTGAGCCAAACCAGTTAGGACAGAAATATTAACTCTTGCACACTAAGCAACAGAATCCCCAAGAGAGAAAAAGTAAATATTGAAATGTTAATTATTAATAAATGACTAAAAATGTTACTCTATTTGCACAACATATTTTAATTAGGTTAAAATGACATACTGATTTGTAGATCTAAATAGAGCAGAATCTCCTTGGAAATAGACATTTAATTTTACCATGTATTTTAGACACATTTATCTGGCTGCATGTTTAAAGAAACTGGTGGTAAAATATGATCTTAATGTTGCAGATATGATTAGCACAACTGGCTAAAACCTGTGAGAAAAAGAGTACAGAATTTGCAATGAGATGTGTTTCTTACCATCTCTGTGGCCTGTAACATGCATTTAACTTCCCTGAACACAGGTATCATTTTTTATAAACTGGGGCTGATGTTGAATGCTTTGTAGTGTTACTGTGACACTAACTGCTATAGTGCATGTAAAGTTTCTATTGAACAGTAAGCTCTTATACATTCAATTTCATACTGGTCCTTCCATGCGCACCCACTTACAGTTTTCCCCCAATGCATAAGGAACTGTTTATCTTACATGAAATATGAGGTTGGAATTTTTAAATCCACCTGAGGACACAAAATACTCAACTCCATTCACTTTTCAATTCCAGCCTGTCCTTTCCATAGTGCTGGGTGGATCTGTCAGAACTAGTTGTTCTCTTTTGTGGCTGTTTCTCTTGTTCACTATGGTGACTTAGAAGACTGCGGTATTAGAAAATAAAATTTGTTTAAAACGGCAAGTTAGGTTTAAAAAAATTAGCTTTAAATTCAGAAGCACTTACGTCATAGAGCAGTGTTTCCCAAAGTGTGGTACGCGTACCCCCAGAGGTACGGGAAGAATTTGGTGGGGGTGCACGTTGCACTGGAGTTTGGTGAAGATATGCACTGCACCATGCTTAGCTATGCCTAATTCTACATTCTCATGAGTTCAAGGGGTACTCAGAGTTACGAAAATTATAGAAGGGGTACACATTTGTCAAAAGTTTGGGAAACACTGTGAGAATGGAGGTAGGAACTGATCTGAGCTTGTTAAGACCTTTTATGCTGGGTTTGTCTCCAGGTTGTTCTCCTTGAACTGGGCTCCCCAATTGCCGGATAAGCTGGAAATGGGCTGAGGAGGTAGATGAGATGCTGAGCTTATGGAACAATGCCTCTAAAATGACCAGTGGCTTGTCTGAAGTGGCTTGATAATCTTGATGTGACAGCTCTTTTGTTGGGGGCACTGGGAGCACTTTGCTGGCTCTACTTTGATGTCCTCTTTCCAGCTGCACTGCCCTGCCCTCCCAATCCATTGTCGTCGACTGGGGCCTACTTCTTTGGGGTTCAATAGATTTGGATTCAAATCCAGCTCCACTATTTAAATAGTCATATTATTTTGTATAAAGTTCCTAAAATCTTAGAATTTCATTACCTTACCTATTAAAGAAATAGGGGTGTGGAATCCACACCCCTTCCTAAATGAAACGAAACAGCTATTTCTGTGATGTTGTAGCATGACTAGTTTTCAGTAGTCACTCAATAGAAAATGGCTAATATTAGCTTTCATAGCCTCACCTATAAAGGGAAAAAATTGCATTAAATATGGAAGCAAACATATTAAAGCTCCATGTGAAAATTTCATCATGTGTTATTTGGAAGAAAGAAAGGGAAGGGAATCAGAAATTGACAAAATTTCTATCAGGTTAGAATCAGATTAATTTCTGAGAGAAGGGAACATCCAAAGGAATCACTTCTGAGAGTGTGGTCCTCAGTACCAGTTAATTGAATGATAATGTGAGCTTCCTTTCATAATTTAGCTTAAAATCCTGTTGTGTTTTGTGGAAAATGTGCGCTTTGTGAGTGCTCAATATGGAGATGAGCTAAGGCAGCATGGCATAATGAACTGTGTTGTATAATAAACATATCTATTGGTTTACTAGGTAACTATTTCTCACCAAGAATTGATCTCATGCAGGAAGCATAACTTTTGAAAGCCAGAACTACAGAATCACAGAGAAGTGAGCTACGTGATCTCATTTTTCACACGCAAGATTCCTAAACACGGTGTGTAACAAGCACAAGAAAGGATGACAATAAAAATCTTCCCTTTCTCTCCACCTTTTCTTTTCCTTTAGCTTTTCCTTTCCATTATAGATGAACCCAACTATTCAGCAAATATTGTAGATGACAAACTATTGTACTGTACTAGCTATGTTATGAATAACTAAAGAACGTGCTGGCAGAAACAAGTATAATGCTCAGAAATTTTCACTCAATTTTCATTGTGCAATATTACTATTAATTAATTCTAGAATTATACAGACATTAGGAAGGTACATAATTATGGTAGTAATTTTCTGTAATATTATAATGCCATATAAATGTTAGGATTGCTTTTCCAGAAAAGGAAAGGTAAAAGTTTCCATTACTTGAATCTAATCATCAGTGAATGAATTATCACAATTGCCCTCTCAAAAGTCTATCTATGGAATTCATTTAGAAGATGCTGTGTCCTACATAGCAGCAAAAGTTGTTACATAAAATTATTTGGTTTGAAAATACCCTCTTAAAAACAAGGAAATTAAACAGAGATGGAGAGCATATTCCTGATGAAGACAGGAGAAGAGATGTGTCTGGGGATGTGTATGCTTTGCTTTATGTCATAACAGTAAATGGAAGGGCAAGAATTTATTGTTTCAAATGAATTCAAGTGGGGCTGGATGTTTTGAGTTATAAATAAACATGGCCTTATTTATTTCTTATTGTAAGTTCAGATTTCCATATGTCCTTTTACTAAAGTAGAGCACATTGGTATGAGATCTGAATGGAAAAATTGAAACAGTTCAAATTTAATGCACTGATGAATTAATCCTTTGTGTGTATATTGTGTATTTATCAAATATATATACCTAGCATCTTTTTTGTACAAAATAAACCAGTCTGCCTGCAGGAACAAACAACTTCTATCTTATTAAAGTCAAACAAAAGAAGCTTTATTTTGCACACAACTTACATGTTCCTGACAAGATGACTAGGACCTCTGTTCATTATCATGTCACCTTACCTCTGGCTCTCAGGCTGATGAACTGGTCACTAGCTACACCATGCCAGACACTGGTAGATCAGAAAGACAGTGTGCTGAGGCATGCACTGTCCCTTACAGCTTCCACCCAGAAGTAATACATGTCTCTGTGACACACATTGTATTGGTCAATGCAAGGCACATGATGTGAGTATAAAGGATGCCCTAACCAGTTTGGCTCAATGGATAGAGCGTTGGCCTGCAGACTGAAAGGCCCCAGGTTTGATTCCAGTCAAGAACATGTACCTTAGTTGTGGGCACATCCCCAGTAGGAGGTGTGCAGAAGGCAGCTGATAGATGTTTCTCTCTCATAGATGTTTCTAACCCTCTATCCCTCGCCATCCCTCTCTGTAAAAAAAAAAAAAAAATCAATAAAATATATTTAAAAAAAATAAAGTGCATTAGAAAGCATGCAATAAACCTAACTTCTAGCCACATGTGTAGGCGTGTTTTTCTATCCCTAAGCTAAACAAGCCATAAAACAAGCAAGAATCATTTTGTTACTTATTCCAGAAAAAAAATAAAGTGTCCTTGAGAGATATGAGTGCTAATCAAATAAAAGATATTGCTGATCAAAACTAACATCTCACTGTCAACAGTGGCTTTATGACCTGCACTTTGATATGTCCATAAACCCAAAGCTTGTATGTTTTTAAACTCTTTCTGATCTCCGTTAATTTCTATTTTGAAAAACATAACTTAAAATCAACCGGCTATGGATATAAAGTGGAGATCGGATCCAAGATGGCTGCCCAGGTAAACACCTAGCCTCAGCCGCACACAACAATTTCAATAAAATATAAAATGGACATTACCCAGAACTACCGGAAAGTCGACTGACTGGAAATTCTACAACGAGAAGCAAGGAGAAAACCAGAAGGAAGCGCGGAGGAGCTGTAAAAGCCTAAGGTATGGAGACACGTGGCGTGCCGAGAGGATGGAGCCGGAGAGGAGGGAGGCTGAGTGCCTGGCTGGCGTTCCCTAGAGGGGAGGAGATAAAAGCTCCAACTGTGCTGGGCCCCAGTTCCGACTGCTCTAAATCCAAGTTCTAGGCCAGACCCCGGGGACCCAGGCTCATCCATAGGGAGCTGGGCTGTAAGGCGGAACCCTGGGGGAGCGGCGAAAGGAGGTCCTGGAGGAGTGCACTTTGCGCGCAGAGAAGGGACGGTTGGCTGTGCCGCGGAATTGCCCTGGCGGGAAGGAGACAGGGGCTCCAGACTGCTCTGAACGCCACCTCCAACTCCACTTCCAACTGAACTGAACCCCAATACCAGGCTCATTGGGGGAAAGCCTAATGACTGTTTGGTAGCAGGCGAAAATCGAGGCCACCTTTCTCTCAGAGGCGCTTGCAGTGAAGTACTGAAGGACCCTGAGACCCAGAAGCCGCATGGGGGGGGGGGGGGGGGGGCTGACGGAAGCCAAAGCTGTAGGCTCCACCCTGAAATCCCGTCCCATCTGTAGCTGCGAAATGCGACAATGAAATAGATCACAAACGAAAGAAATGGAGGACAAAAAGCAACTGGATATAGAGTTCAAATCTACTCTTATAAGGTTTTTCAAGAATTTCCTAGAAAAGCTCGATAAGACCTATGAGGATATGAAAAGAGATCAACTAGAATTAATAAGGAATCGACAAGAAATGATAAGGGATCAACAAGAAATGATAAGGGATGAACAAGAAATAAAGAATACATTGTCTGAAATAAAAAATATTATACAGAGTCCTAAAAACAGAATGGAAGATCGCAAGAATCAAGTCAAAGATTTGGAATATAAAGAACCAGAAGACACTCCTCCACAGAAGCTAGAAGGCAAGAGAATCCAGAAAATTGAAGATAATGTAAGAAACCTCTGGGACAACTTCAAGTGAACCAACATCAGAATTATGAGGATCCCAGAAGATGAGAGAGAGCAAGATATGGAAAACATACTGAAAACATAGTGACAGAAAACTTCCCCCGCCTAGTGAAAGAATTAGACTTACAAGTCCAGGAAGCGCACAGAACTCCAAACAAAAGAAATCCAAAGAGAACCACACCAAGACAAATCATAATTAAAATTCCAAGAGCAAAAGACAAAGAGAGAATATTAAAAGCAGCAAGAGCAAAAAGGTAGTTACCTATAAAGGAGCACCTATATGATTGTCAGCTGATTTCTTAACAGAAACCATGCAGGCCAGACAGAGATGGCAAGAAATATTCAAGGCGATGAATAGTAAGAACCTACAGCCAAAAATAATCTACCCAGCAAAGCTATTACTCAAAATCGAAGGTCAGATAAAGAGCTTCACTAATAAAAAACAAGCTAAAGGAGTTCATCAACACCAAACCAGAATTATATGAATTGCTGAAGGGGGTTCTTTCAGAAGAGAAAGTAAATAAAGATAAAAATTATGAACAACAAATACGTAACTATCAACAAGTGAATCTAAAAACCAAGGAAATTAAAAAAAAATCTGATGAACAATATTAACTGTTGAATATATTATAATAGAATCAGAGGTATGGAAGGGGAGTGAACTGACAATTCTTGGAGAAAAGGGGAGAGGAGGATGTGGGAAGAGACTGAACATAAACTGTGCACCTATGGATGAGGACAATGGGGGGTGGGGAAAGGGCAGAGGGCGGGGTGGGAACCTGGTGGAGGAGAGCAATGGTGGGGGGGGGGGAAGGAACATTTGTAATAATATGAACAATAAAAATTTATTCAAAATAAATAAATAAATAAATAAAATCAACTGGATCTTGTCCTAACATCTGAAAAATTCCCCACTGACTTCTCTCTTCTGATACAATATTAAGGCTCTCTTAACAGTGTTTTTCTTATTTAGCTGTTTAAAGACACTTTGCTTGCTACCTTTTCTTCTTCTTTTTTGAGAGGAATAGGCATTTGACATATGTCTACTTTATCTTGAAAGGAGACCAAATATTACTGAACAGCATTAATGGCATAGTATGTAAATGTTGTGATAGGCATTTGAGATATAGAGCAGAATAACACCCAAGCCTTGGCATATGGTAGTTGCTACATAATGTTTGCTAAGTAAATGAGTGAAATATAAACAAGGCAAGTGTGTATAAAACCTTACAAAAACAATGATAATAGAGTTAGCAAGACAAATATTAGGGTACATACAATCTTTCTGCTATGCAACCCAATGCTTTAAATGGAAATTTTTTATTCATGTTTCCCAGGTATAAGAACAAGAGTACCCTACAGAGAGGTGACAGTTTCTATTTAATATAGCTTGAAATAAAGAACTTCAGAACTTCAGAAAGAAAACCTGGTATATAAGGAAATAATATATATGACTATTTCTCCAATTTCCTCCTCTTCCATATCTATAAATCCATGAAGACATGATGTTTTCATCTTCTAACATCTCATGCATTACAGATATACAATAAAGATTTTTTAGTGAATAAATGCCAACCTCATTTATTCTTGTGGCATATGTTATACTCACTATATGCAAAACTGCATTCTGTGTTAGAGACCCACCAGGAGTAGCATATAATAATTCCTTGAGACATCTTTGTACAAAAGAAATAAAGTCTGAACCATAGGAAAAACCAATGCTTCTAGAAGCTGTGGAATATCTGGGTTTTCTCATAATCCAAAAAGGCTAAGCACATTTCTTAAAGAAATAATTCTATGGCAAGCAACTTGATGTAATGGAATGAGATCTGAACTTAGAATGTGTTTTCAATGCCAGCTCCTCCACTTGATTCTCTTTGTGAATTTTGGCAAGTTGCTATCTACCCCAGTCTTAGCATACAGAATAAGCAATGATATGTTTATGTGTGTTATGAGCATAGAAATAGAGTATATAGTAATTGGAAAATAACTTAGCACCAGCTGCATGTGTCCTGACTGGGAATTTAACTGAATCTAACTAGTGACCTTTTGACCTTTTGGTGCATGGCCTATGCTCTAAACAACTGAGCCACACAAGCCAGGGGAGAACCATCTGCAGTTAGACCTAGCAAAGTGTTTTTGTGTCTTCACCTTCTACCCGTTCACCTCTTTATCTCTTGCCTGTGGTCCTTTAGTGTCCTCTGGTATTTTATATCCTGCAGTGAATTGTAATCCTCTATTGATTTGCCTACTTCCCTTTGCAACTTCTCTGAGCAAAGGACTATCTCATTCTTCTTTAACATACCAGGCATTTAATGCAAAGCCTGATATATAGCTGATGGTCAGTAAATGTTTCACAAATGGAGGAGTACATATATGTAGAGATGAATTAATGAATGAATGAATGAAATGTGAAATTTAATCACTGTCAACAAAGTGCTCTGCTGAATCATTAATGTAAGAGTCCTTATCTCCTCTCATCTGTGCAGCTTTTTTGAAGCTAAACATGTAACTGATGTTCAGCAAAGAATAAGAGTCAACACTGTAGAGCAGTTTTTCTAAGCCTCTTTGATGATAAGAATTACTTGGGTATGTATTAAACATACAGCTTTTCATAACTTTTTCCTGAAGATTATAATTTGTAAGTCTGGAATATCATGTAGGGATTTGTATTTCTAACAAGCAATAATAGACAATACATATCATTATAAAAATTTGGTAAACCCTTATCTAGAAGATAATGTAAAATCTAGCAAACCTAATACAGTACATACAAGGTTAAATTATTTTATGCAAATAATTTACTTAATTAATTTACAGATACTGACTCATTGTATCTTCACAACAACCCTAATAGGAAGTTATTATTATGACTTCTAGTTTGCATATGAGTTAAAATGGGCTATTGAAAGGTTAAGTAATTCATCCAGGTCACAGAGTTATATATGGACTAGAGGCCCAGTGCAGATTCATGCACCAGTGGGTCCCTTGGCCTGGCCTGCAAGGATCGGGCTGAAACCAGCTCTCCAACGTCCCCTGAGGGGTCCCAGATTGCAAGAGGGAAGTTCTTGAGTGACACATCCCTGAATCAGGCTCCTTCCTCTCTGGTTCCGGGTGCATCACCTGAGAACTGCAGCTGCCAAGTCACCGCAGCTCGGCAGCTTCTGCATTGAGCGTCTGCTCTCTGGTGGTTACTGCACATCATAGCTATCAGTTGGACAGTCAGAAGGTTGGATGGTTGCTTAGGCTTTTATATAGATAGATGATAGATAGATAGATAGATAGATAGATAGCAGGGTTTTGAAATTTATTTTTTTCTTTTTCTTTTTTTTTAAATAAATCTTTTTTGTTCATATTATTAGAAATGTTCCTCATTCCCCTTGCCCCCCCTCTATTGCTCCCCTCCACCAGGTTCCCACCCCACCCTCTGCCCTTTCTCCACCCCCCATTGTCCTCATTCATAGGTACACAGTTTATGTTCAGTCTCTTCCCGCAACCCCCACTCCCCTTTTCCCAGAGAATTGTCAGTTCACTCCCCTTCCATACCTCTGTTTCTATTATATTCAACAGTTAATATTGTTCATCAGATTTTTTAATCCCGTTGGTTTTTAGATTCACTTGTTGATAGTTTTGTATTTGTTGTTCATAATTTTTATCTTTATCTTCTTCTTCTTCCTAAAGAGCCCCCTTCAGCAATTCATTTAATTCTGGTTTGGTGTTGATGAACTCCTTTAGCTTTTTTTTTTTTTTTAGTGAAGTTCTTTATCTGGTCTTTGATGCTGAGTGATAGCTTTGCTGGGTAGAGTATTTTTGGCTGTAGGTTCTTGCTATTCATCACCTTGAATATTTCTTGCCATTCCTGTCTGGCCTGCATGGTTTCTGTTGAGAAATCAGCTAACAATCTCTGGCTTCATCCTTTCCACGTGTGCAACACGTCTCCATACCTTAGGCTTTTAACAGCTCCTCTGGTTTTCCTTCTGATTTTCTCTTTCCTTCTAATCGTAGAATTTGCAGTCAGTCATTCTGGGTAATGTCCATTTTGTATTTTAGTTGTATTTTATTAAAATTGTTGTGTGAGGCTGCAGTTAGGTGTTTACCTATGCTGCCATCTTGGTTTTTCTCGGGTTTTGAAATTTAGCCATTTGACTTCCTAGTTTGTATTCTTAATATTTTTATTACTTCCTCATTAACAGTAAAAACTTTATATTTGTATAATGGTACACAATTTAAAATAAGTTATTTTTACTAATGCTGAGAGTAAGCAATGCTCACAATGATTCTTTAAAGGAATTTGTAGAGTAAGGTTCACTTGAGGGTGTGGATTTTCCAGTACATAATGGGTAATGCATATGGTCACTGACCAGACTCCTCAGAAAGCTACTGTATTAGTTTCCAATTAATGCTGTAACAAATTACCACAAGCTTAGTGGTTAAAAAGCATGTACATTTATTCTCTTACAATTCTGGAGGTCAGAATTCCAAAATTAATCTCACAAGGCTACAATTAAGGTATCAACAGGCTGATAGGTGACTCTCTTTCTTGCCTCTTTCAGCTTCTGCAGTCTCTTCTGGCTCATGGCTTCAGCTCTTCAATCTCTTCTTCCATTTTCATATTGCTTTCTCCCTTTTTCCCTCTTATAAGAACTGTTATGATTACATTGGGTCCACCCAGACAATCTAGAATAATCCTCCTATGTCAACATCCTTAATTTAAATCACCTCTGCAAAGTCCCCTTTGCTATGTAGGGTGACATATTCAGGGGTTCTAGGACTTGGCTAGCTTTGATAGTTATGTTCAGCCTAGCCCAATAAGAGCTACAGAAGGGGCTACCACAAAGGACAGTCCCTTAATCTAAATGTCACTGAGCCTGTCACTTCACTATATTTGTCAAACAAAGGATAGAGATAGGGGAAACATGTTTCAATATGTTTACTAGAATACCCAGGAGAACAACAGTACAGGCTTTGATTTGACAAGACAAAACAAAACAAAACAACACCGTAAAATGCCCAGGGGGAATGTTACACCTGATTAATGTCTGTCAACAACGGTTTTTCTTTCTTACATGCTAACTAATGGTCCTGTTATGCCAACGTAAAAATGCTCTCAGAATGGGTGATCAGTGTTATTCTGGATAACACTAAGTTCCATATTCCAGAATAAAGTCTTTACTGACAAACTAATAACAAATCACCCCAAGTGTGGAATCATCCTAAACTCCTTGGCAAGGCTTCACAGGCGCTCATCGTGACAGCAGTGTGTTTGTACGACACGGAGAAAGCTCCAGAAAGGGCTGCTCTGCATTTTAATGATGAGTGCTCCTCTTAGGTTGAAAATTTTGCATCAAGTTTTAGGAAAAAACTGAATCCTAGGTAACATGGGAAGTTTCTGGAGGTTGTGAAGGACTAAAATCTGCAATAATTCGTGTCTCTTTCAGAGAATAGGAAACGAGACGTTGACTAAAACAATTGAATGCCCAATGATCTCAGCGATATTGATCAAATTGGGACCACCGTGCCAAATAAAAACACATTTTCTTCTTAATTCCTTAATGGCTTCTCTCATTCTGTAAGTTTTAAGTTAATTGATTGACAAGAAGAAAGATGTTACTTTTATGAAGAAACAACTTGAGTTGGCTAACCAGATTGGGCTGCTAAATGGCAGTCATTTTCAGACTAGTTTCCTAAGCTTTGTTAGTCCATATTTTATGAAGCCAAGAAGAGAATGTTGGGTTTTCCTGTCACAAAGATAGATCAAGAGCATTTTGAGAGTAAACAACACTTTGTGTCTGGGATTTTGAAGTGCATGGTGGGATAGCACCGAGGATCCTCGAGATGACTTGTGAGCAGTGAAATTAAGTTGTTTGCAAAGCTGTCTTTTGGATCAAGGTGAATGAAGTGGACTGACACTAATGGAAGCTTGGCTTGGGTCCTAGAGCATTATGCTGAATGGCTTGGAGACGTCACTTCAAGCAAATCACTTATTTATACTTGAATCTCTCCATTTGTACAAGGCAGATATATACCTGCTACATCTGTACCTTCCAGTAGTACTTTAGAGACTTGTAATATTTCTCTTTATTTTTAAGTTATTGCAAAAGAAACTTGAACATGTAGGAAATCAGTAGAATCTCTTCATGTTATATATAGGTTAACTATATTTTTGCCCTTAGGTGGAAATACCATACTGAGGAATTTATTATAAAGAATTATCCAAAAAAAATAGACCATGCCATGGTCAGAGAACAAAGATATTATTTTACGTATTATTTGTAATAGAAACACTACATGAAAACAATCAAGTTGTCCAACTTTTAACACTTGACTATATAAATAACAAATGCATTTAGTTGGGAATACTTTTATTAAAAGTAATGGTAATAAAATCTATATGACACCATTGAAAATGAAAGATTGTTGCATGAAGTGAAAATAAACCCTTTTTACTAATATCTAAACTATATTTTCCCTATGAGTACTGGAAGATACAGGCAAAAGTAAAAATGAATAATGTGTTTGAGTGATCTATCACATAAGTTAAACACCCTGTAATATTAAATAGTCTTTACATTTTAAAATATTTAAATTATGGTTTTCAAAGGGAAGAAATAAAGAGCTATATGGGAATACATTGGGAAGTGCCCAAATATTTTGTTCTCGCTGCCCATTCCCTCCTCTTTTCTATTCTCTAGAGTCAGCCAACGCTGCCGTCTTCACTGGAAGCTTCCTCTGTAACCTGGGGTTTTGAAAGGCTTATCACTCTCAGGGTTCTGGCAGTGAAAGAGCTCTGTAGGGGCTCAGACTCTGTGTAGCTGCCCTTGGCTCATCCACGCCACTGGCTGTAAAATGCCAACTGGAAAATAAATGGAGCATTCGCCCACACCCGGATTCATTCCTAAGGGAGCCTGCCTCTGGGGAACCGAAAAAGCACAGGGGGAATGCAGAAATCTCCTGGGAACGGAAAGACAGCTGGTGGATTTGGCAAACCCACATCCCTGCAGGAACCCGTCGTTCAGAAATAATGTGACCCACTTTTCTATGAATACCTACCTCATTGGACTGAAGTGGAGGGAGCATCTCCCTCGGCGAATGCAGCTATTTCAGAAAGAGCGGACCAGGCTTTGTGCTCAGAGCTTTGCAGGTATGATCTCATTGAATTTTCACAACAACCCGAGAAAGAGAAAGCATAACCTCCATTTTAGGAGGGAGACGAATGGAGCTCTGGACAAGTTAATGACTTTCCCAAATGGAACGCCGTCTTACTAGAGAGTGTCTGAGCCTTTTGCAATCCCATTCAATCTTAGAAGACCGTGTATCCAGGGTTATGCAGAAAACACAGCAAAAATAACAAAATAAAACATCTTTCCTTCCATATCAGGAGAGCACGATCATGCCATTGGAGTGATTATGAAATGAATCTTGGCGCAGAAACTTTGTATTAGCTCTTGTCATTTGTCCATTAGATACCCTTTCAGAATACAAGCCTTTCTAATCAAGCTAGAAAATATTTCTTCTTTAAGCACCTGAAATAATACTCCTGAGGCACAGAAAAGCAAATCATAGGGAACACCTCAATCTGGGTATTTTATTTTGTGATACTATGTCTTAGAACATGTGTGAGCAGTACATGTTCATAATAATAAGTTTAACCTGTAACTCAATGTCCCTTATGTATTCTTAGTTTCTACTTGCCAATAGAAATGGGCAAAATATTGCAGTTAATTTTCATTTCAATTTATGGACTTTTTTTTTTTTCTCCTTAAAATCTCTTACTGTCTAGGCCAGCCCACTCGGGTGAGGTGGCAGAGTAAGTTTCCTAAGAAGATCACACTATCGGTAAATTGGCAAAGCCATGATTCTGAGAGAGGTTGAATTGTTTTCAAATGCTACAGGATCCTCACATTCCCCAGCACAGTGGTCGGCAAACCATGGCTCCCAACCACTTGGGGCTCTTTGGCCCCTTGCATGTGGCTCTTCCACAAAATACCACGGCCTGGGCAAGTCTATTTTGTTTTCAGTTTCGTTTTTTTTTTTTTTTTTTTTAATGTATTTCTTTATTGATTTCAGAGAAGATGGAAGAAGGAACGAGAGATAGAGACATCAATGATGAGAGAGAATCATTGATTGGCTGCCTCCTACACGCCTCCCACTGGGGATCAAGACCACATCCCAGACATGTGCCCTTGGCCGGAATCGAACCTGGGACCCGTTAGCCTGCAGGTTGACGCTCTATCCACTGAGCCAAGCCAACTAGGGCATGGGTGAGTCTATTTTGAAGAAGTGGCATTAGAAGAAGTTTAAGTTGAAAAATTTTGGCTCTCAAGAGAAATTTCAATCTTTGTACTGTTGATATTTGGCTCTGTTGACTAATGAGTTTGCTGTCCACTGCCCCAGCACATCTCAAGCACAATATTGGCCAGACCTCACTTCCCTTGCTAGTCTTGATACTGTGTGTGGTTACTTAATTGTGAACAACAGGATCTGACTCTGAGCAATTAAATTTATTTTTAGGGATATTAAATAAAGGAATCACTAGCAGGGCTGCAGATTGACCATGGCCACGAACATGTCACAGAACTAGTCCTGTATTGATGTCATCAGAGATAGACTGTCACTGCCTCTTACCAATTCTCAAAATTCCATTACCAGCTCTGTCCCTGGAAAATGTCAACTATACATCTGAGTTTCTTTTTCTCATTTTTTTTGCCTGAAATTTTTAAAGTTTCCTTTTGAACTGTAAAGAGTATCACCCAAATAAGCTAATACAGTGTTATCAACAGACAGGCTCTTAGATTCTTCCAGTTTATCCAATTATGTCAAGTAAAAATCAAAGTTCTAAAAAAAATTGCATTGATTCAGGTTCAAGGGCAGAAAAAGAGCACAGGAAAAGAAATGAACAAAAAGGCAAAGCTTTGTTTGTTGTTCACTTGTTCATTTTGCAGACCTGGTGAGTACAGGTAGGAAAAATGACTGAAAGGGAAAAAGAGTCAATGTGAATTAAGTCATTTAAACGATTCATTCCTTGATACAACATATATTTTTGAATGTGTATGCTGCCAGCACTGCACGAGGGACTGGGGATACAAAAATGGGTAAATTCTACTCACTTTTATCATAGCATTTGCTTTCTTCATGCTCTGCAGCTCATAGATATATTTCCTTGTCAGGGGCTAATTCTTGGGAACCAAACTTGCTCATTTCCTTCTAAAATATCTACCTGGCATGAAATGAAACCAGATTGCACTGGTTCAGTCTGTGTTTAATATTCTGCAATCATAATTTGAGCCATAAATTTCACTCCTTTCAAGTGATGGCTGTCTGGGGATTCTCATGGCAGCTTGGAGTTTGGGAGTGCTCAGATCCTGGCTGACTCTGGCTTGTTCAAGTGACCCTGAGCAAAGTGAAGCATCTCTGGGACCGGGCTTCTTCCTCTCTGAAAGACAGATAAAAATGCCAGCCACCTGTTGTGAAGATCAGGAAGCTAATATGTCTCAGAAGCTTTCAAATCCCTGGCTCTAAGCCTTTTGCTATCTGCTTATTAAGAACAAAGACAAGTCCTCATTGCTTTCACCCAATTGCTGCATTCAAAGGAATAAAAATTACAATATTTGAGTTCTGTGAGACTTGAAGGTTATTTTGTATTAGTTTGAATTTCAAACTGTTTCTCTCTGTTGTACTCTTGGCACTGCCATTTTTTAAGTACAGCACTTCATTTGCATAGTAATTACAAAGTTTAACAAATAGCCTTAATGTCTGAGGGAAAGAGGTACACTCCATTTAAATTACTGACAGTATTACATTACACATTTTTAACCGCAATCAAAAAAAAGGGGAAGCTATTTTTCCATCCTAATGTGCTGTACAGATTACCAGAACTCAGCAATATTTGTGCTTTATGAAGGTAAAAATCTCTTTCTGTGCTCTTTGGTGACTTCTAACACTTGCTTCATAAATACTGATTAAGCGATTAAGCACTATTTCACCATAGAACACAGTGTTGTTGGCACAACTCCCTACTCAGAACTGAATTGGAAATGTTCGTGTAGTAAATTAGGCTACATGTCCTGGTTGTACGGCGTGTGAAAGCTCATCTTTAATAAGGAGATGCTAATGTAGCACTTGGATCACTTGTAGCTGTAAATGTCACCTCTTGGTCTTGATTTCAGGAAGTTAAAAAACAATAATGAAAGATATTCAAGGAAGGTGTGCTGTGTTAATGCAACAAGAATAATAAGGTCAAATGTGAAAAATGCAGGTACTTCTTGAAATAATGGTGAATTTGAACAGAAACACACTAGTTAACAGAGTGTGAGAGAAAAGAAGGAGAAAAACAAAGCAATTTCTAATTCTGCCCACTTCTATCTCTGTAGTGCTTATTTTGCTTTGTTTTTGTCTAGCTGTGTTTCTTTGTGTGTTCCATGGTGTGCTTTCTTAACTAGTTTCCTTTTATCCTCAATTATTTGTCCATACCGCTTTGAACAAGCCCATACCTTCTGGCAATAGTGCATGCTTGTCGAGTGATTCCTGACTTACCACCCTACCACTCCACTGATACATTTATTATAAAGCAATGATCATGTGCACATGCTTGCATACACACACACACACACACACACACACTGCATATACACACACACAAATTCTTGGACAAACTGGACTTAAATTTAGTTTAAAAATTTGGTTGGGGGGCAGGCAAATAGTCTTTTTTAAATATATTTTAATGATTTTTTAACAGAGAGGAAGGGAGAGGGATAGATAGAAACATTGATGAGAGAGAAGCATTGATCAACTGCCTCCTGCACACCCCCCACTGGAGATGTGTCCACAACCAAGGTACATACATGCCCTTGACCAGAATAGAACCTGGGACCCTTCAGTCTGCAGGCCAATGCTCTATCCACTGAGCCAAACCGGTCAGGACTAGTTTTCTTTTTTTTTTTCTTTTTTTAATGTTTAGACGAAGTTAAAGCAACTATAGTTTCTACTATAACACCCATCTTTGAAGAACAGAAAGGAACTTCAAAGAAAAAAACAACTATGCACAGGTTATATGAAATAAATAATATTAAGAAATTTGATCTGACTTGATAGTCTATCCAAATATTGTAACCCATCTGATTATTGCACATGAGAATTGGCTGATTCACCTATCTGACTTGAGACTGTAGAGTGCAATTATCAAGAGCTACCACAAATTCCTGATTTCTATTATAGCCAACTCTCAGCAACTCTATATATCACACTTCTCAAATCTCAGTTTCTTCTGTAATCTCATGAGAACATCTACCTCGTGCAATCATTGATCCCATAGATTTAAAGGACTCAGTACAGTATCTGCGCTATGAACAGAGCCCAGCAAACAGAAGATACCATTATTATTTGTAAATGAATGGAGTCATTTTGAGTTTTTGAATATAAGATTTTGATATTTTATCCACAGCATTAAGATGAAACACTGAGCTCTCTTTTGATGATTGATCGCTGTGTTAATGAAAAATGATAGGTAGGGGAGGGTGAGGGTAAGGGGAAAGGTCAACCAAAGGACTTGTATGTATGCCTATAAGCATCACCAATGGACACAGATACCAGGGGGCTGAGGGCATAAGCAGGGGAGTGGGAGGTGGGATTGGGTGGTTAAGGGAGGATAAGGACACATATGTAATATCTTAATCAATAAAGAAAAAAAGAAAAAATGATGACTTGTCTTTGCTATATCCCTATTCTTAAATATTCCACACACAAATAGATGTTTTTTTTTTTGTGTGTGTGTGTGTGTGTGTGTGTGTGTGTGTGACTGACCTACATTCTGAAACCTTCAGAAAAGTATTGTATTTTTTTTTTCAAACTTTATTTTCTAAAACTATCTAAATACTGAGTAGCAGCTTCTATTGTGAAAGTCATGGTACTTTAATAAAATAAAATAATGTGTGTTCTAATTTTACCCTTAGTGTTCATGATAGGAAGATTTCTAAAATAGAGATTTAAAACATTATGCTAAAGAAGCTCCTCTGCTATATCCATCTAATAATAGCATTATCTTGGATAAATTCTGAGAGGAGCCTCTATAATCTTGATTATAATAACTTCATTAATAATTTTGTGATTTTTTTAAATTCCCCTTATTCTGTGCTAGGCACTGCTTTATCCTCCAAAAGACTTACTTATAATCTTTACCACACTCTTTCAATGAAATGCTTATATTACTATTTTAATATTAGAAAAGGGGAACTTCTAAAGTTTAAATAACTCACAAAGTCACATAGAGGATAGGAGTCATCTCCTGCATTAAAATCTAGGCCTTTTTGTCTCAAACACCTACATCTATTTTATTGTATCAGCCTGTGCCCTAATATTGAATTATAGGAATGCTTTGCTTAGTAATATTGATTGTTCAGATATAACATTTCCTTTCATGAGAAAGAAATGGAATTATTTTTGGAAGGTAATTCAGAGGTTATTTCTAAATGCAAAAAGTGTATTTTATCGTCCTTGATAGGCAATCCAAATCTAAAAATATTGAATTGGCCCCTTTTTAATTCAGTTCCAGGAAATAACAATACCACAGAGATTCTCTAAGTGAATTGAGTTGATACAGTGGGTGCCAAGCAAAAATCAGATATAGATAACACAATACTGTATTTAAGGAACCTATGTGAGTTTCAACAGAATAGCATAATACATGGAAATGTCATGTATGGAGAGCCATGGAGATTATTTTGAAAGATGCTATTATATAATATCAATTCTATTTGTTTGATAAATTTCTGCAAGTCCCTTAAATTGAATGTTTACAGTTTCTTAAGAGCAAGCAGTATTCAATGAGCATTCATTTAACAAATAGTACTAAATACCCCTATATGCTTAATGAGCACTGATTGCTTAATTGATGTCAACTGTTCCAACATTCATCATTCTTTTCTCTCAAGGGCACCAGTTTTTTCAGGTGTTTATCAGGGATTCTGCAGACCAAACAGATGATGGAATCCCCTTTGGTTCAGGAGTAGGTTTATGAAGGCATGGGTGTATTTTCCATATTAAGGGAGGAGGGTAATATTTTCCCTTTCAATTTTCTTTTTCTCTTTTTACAAGTGTACTTCTACCTTTTTTTTTCCTGAAGGAAAGGATGAGTCACATGAATCTAAATGTCTGACAGCTGTTTGATATGCCTGCAACCAAGGTACATGCCCTTGACTGGAATCAAGCCTAGGACCTTTTAGTCCGCAGGCTGATGCTCTAGCCACTGAGCCAAGCCGGTTTCAGCAAAACCTGGGTCTTAAATGATATTTTTATCCACAGAACATTAAAAGCCTGGAGTCCACCTTACATTGTATTGGTTAAGCCAGTTCACATCTATATTTTCTGTCACTTAATAGCCAAAAGGACCCCAAATGATACTCATCCTTTCTGTTATGTGTTGGAGATTTTCAGAAAATTAAATAAATAAGGATATAAAATTTCTGGTATCAATCAGGGAGCAAATATATACATATATATTCAAATAAAATAGATATTATAAGATATATATTACAGATATATATATATATATATATAAAACAGTCACATAAAACATATGCATAATTATAAGCAATGTAAAAGTGCTGCTAAAGATGTTTGCTGTGCTCAGACAGAAGCACTCTCCTCTCAGCCTCCACAGCAGAGTATGAGAGCCCACCAGGTGAAGTGAACTTAGACAATGACTTACCCAATTTCAGACGTAAAATGCACATTGTGTGACTTCAAGATTCACTAGCAGCAAAGAATATGAAAACATGAGCCCATGAACATGACCTTCTCACATTCAGAGTCTGAATAGGAAATCACTGAACAGGAAGACAAAATTATTCCTCACGGAGCTCTACTGTGGCCTCTATAAATTTACTATGCTTGTATAAACTTGAATTGATTTAAATTTTATTTTTAATTAAAATATACCTATATACATATATTTATAATGGTAACACTGGAGTTGTGAATTTTTGTTGGGAGGACATAGTCATGAAAGTCTTCATAAAGTTATCATTTCAAGGCAAGAATTCCCCGTAAATTGGTTAAAGGTAAGAAATAGTGATTGAGCATTTACTATGTGGCAGGCATTATTCTAGGCTCTGGAGAAGTAGCTCTGAAGAACAGAGAAAAATATTATTTTAGATGTGGCTTACTTTTAGTGGTGCTAAAAGGGCCAGATACTAAATAAGTTAAATTACTTGATACATTAAAGTGATAAGTGCCATAGGGGGGGAAAGGCATAGAAGTGAGAGGAACATTTGAATTGTTGTGGGAAAATGAGATTTTCATTTTAGATAGGGTGGTCAAGGAAAACCTCACGGAAAAGGTGATGAGGGAAGAAATATATCTAAGAAAGAGCATGCTAGCTAGAAGAGCCAGCAGTACCAAGGTCCCTCCATTGGACCATATCGTGCATATTCAGAGGATAGCAAGATGGCAGAAAACATCTGGAGCAGAGAAGCAAGAGAGTTGGAGAAGCTATACTGGACCCCTAAGTCAGGTGAGACTAAAAGGCCTTTGTATGTTCTCTGATGTTTATTCTGAAGGAAATGGGAAATCACTGGAAATGTTCAGCTAAAAAGTGACAATACCTGAGTTAGTTTTCAATCAGGTCATTTTGATGCAAATATGCCCAATAATGGATGGTTTGTCTCAGTGGATAGAGTGTTGGCCTGAGGACTGAAGGGTGATTCTGGTCAAGGGCATATACCTTGGTTGCAGACTCCACCCCAGCCCTGAATCTAGTCTGGACTCCTGTGGAAGGCAGCCAATCGATGTGTTTCACTCACATTGATGTTTCTCTCTGTCTTCCCCTTTCTCTTCTCCCTAAATATCAATGGGAAAATATCCTCTGGTGAGGATTAAAAAAAAAAAAGAAAGATGACAAAGAAAGAACATTGTTATGTTTAGGAAGCAAGAGTGGTTAAAAGATATTTTATGAGTGTGCAGCAGGGGCTGCTAAACAAGCAAGGGAAGTAGAAACTAGGTAAGGATGGACTTTGGTTTCTTTGGTAATCACCTTGGACTTTCCTATAAATGAAAGTGGTCAAACATGGAATAGCACACTAATGTATTTCAGAAAGCAGTCAGTGATTTCCTCTCCCGGAGAGAGATAAGAGTGAGACATAGGAAATAGCTAAGAGGTTCTGAATGCTAAGACGTGGTTTTGCTGAAGATCTCACATATCAGTGACTTCAACTAAAGAAAGTTTAAATGCTGTCTGTCTAAGGTTATCAAAATGATTCCTCACTTAACAAGGATTTGGACTTTTTCTATATTGTTGCATTACCATCCTCAGTGCTGGGCATTTATGTCATGGCCCTAGATGATTGTTCCATTTCCATCTATCACATCTACTACATCCTATCTGGCAGAAAGAATGAAAAATTGAGAAAAGCTTGTCATGTCACTTCCCTTAAGGACATTCTGCAAAATTTGCTCAAAGCATTTCTTATTATGTCCCATTGGCTAACATGTAGCCTCCATATAGCCCCATCTAGCTGTAGAGATGAAATACAATTATTATTCTGGGAAGTCATATAGCCCACAAAAATTCAACATTTCTATTGCGGAGACAAAGAAAAAGAGGATTTCAGGGCAACTACTCAGCGGCTGCAGAGGCCATTGCAATGTCCAGGAGAAAAGTGCTGAATGCCTGATCTCAGCTGGCAGCTCTGCAGATGGGTGGCAGAGGATCTGAGAGATGTTTAAAAGGGAACCAACTGGACTTGGTGAACAATTGAATCTTTGGATGATAAGGAGTCCCATCTAATCTGTGATTTCTTGCCTGAAAGTGATTTTATGACAATCATCAAGAGAGACAGGGGGATCCTTGAAGAAGGAATGGGAGTGTGCAAAATATGTTTGGCCTTGTACAGGTCGTATTTCAAATTCTTTATGAAAGTGAACATCTGGCTGAAATTCTCATTTTCATGTTATATTTGTTTTTTGAAAGAGGCATGTAAACCACAGAACACACATTCTTTAAAGTATAAAAGCACAATGTGAGTGGCTGAACTCATTTGTCCTACAGCTCTGGCAAGTGCTCCAGGAAACGCATTTCTATTTACGTTCAGAGCTACCTGTTATTTTATTCTTGACCCTCCTGCCTTTTGCTAGCTAGCAGACAAGCATAGGTTACTAACTCGCTCTAACCAGTTGTATTTTATTTTGGAGAGGAACAATGGCAATAAAAGCCGTAGTCTGACCCCTCTTCTTTTGCACCTCCGGTGGCAATTATCCATTCAGGAAGACTCACCTCTAGGAAGAAGCTTCTTTCTGAAATCAATACAAGAGCAAAAGCAAACAACTCTGTAATAGCATTTCTGCCCGTCCTCTCTGTCAACAGAGATGCTTAAACTACAAATGCCAATTAGCTTTAGAGGAGTTAGGATATCACCCTTGTGAGTAGGAGCCAGAGGGGCATATAAATAGCTGTCTGCACCCTCTTGCCTTTTGGCCTTCTCAGGTTTCATCTTTTCAAAAGCCTCATCATGGAAACATGGAGCAACAACCCCAACACTTGTCTCCCCCCCCAAACCCCCACGCAAAAAAAAAAAAAAAAAAAAAAAAAACCTGAAAAAATATAAGAATGTGATCCAAATCAAAAAAAGTGGTTAAAAGCTGAAGGGACTTTAATAAATTTTGAAGAAATAATGAGATCAATTACTGTTATACTATCACTGCATGTTGCTACTTTCATTGTTGTTTTTATTGGTTTAAAACTTAAAACTTAAAAACTTCAGAATTGGAATAAAGTCACTGGAGAAACACGAGAAACTACTTTGCGTTAACCATTAGTTTTATAATCAGCTTATTTAATATTTATATTTAACTTGAAATAGACATCACTGTCATTGTACAGTGACAAATCTAGATTTTAAATGACTATACCATATTACATGAAGAAGTAAAGATTTGAACCCAACGATATCTGGTCAAAATGCTTGTCATGTGTATCCCAGATTCACTAAACTAGACGTGAAATACTTAGGTGTAAATCTGTCAAAGCTTCTACAGGACATATATGATTAAAAACTACAATGTACTGATAAAAGGAATCAAAGAATATCTAAATAATGGAGAGACATATTGTTTGTGGATTGGAAGAGTTTATTGAGCTTATAAAAGATCAATTCTTCCCAAATTGATATACAAGTTTAACACAATTCCTACCCAAATATTAGAAAGATTTTTTTTAATTTAGATTTCCACAAGATTTTTCTAAAATTTACATATAAATTCCAATTACATAGAATAGTTAAAACAATAATGGGGAAAATGAATAAAGTGGAAAAAATGTGTTTATCTAATTTCAAGGCATGCATAGCAATAGTAATCAAGATTCTGTGGTGTTGGGGAAGTCATGAACAAATGGAATAAAATAGAGACTCCATAGTGGCCCTAGACAAACTTATTCAACTAATGCCTCACAAGGAATAAGAGGAGTTTAATGAAATAAAAATAGCCTTTTGAACAAGTGGTACATGAGCAATTGGATACAATTAAGCAAAAGACTGAGTCTAGAGAATCCAAGATGGTGGAATAGGTAAACACTTGAAATTGCTGCCTTGCACAAACCACTTCAAAACTACAACTAAAAGACAAAATGGACATCATCCAGAACCACAAGAAGGCTGGCTGAGTGGAAATTCTATAACTAGGAGAAAAGAGAAAAGCACACTGAGACTCAGAGGAGCTGCGGAAGTAAAGTGCAGAGGTACAGAGGTATGTGCGAGGAAAGGGCAGGCAACTGAGTATGCGGTTGTCTTTTTCAATTGGGAGGGAGACACAAGCTCCTGACTGCTCTGAACTCTGGTTCTGGGTGAGACTCTGGGGACCCAGACTCATATGGGGAGAAACTGGACTAACTTTGGGTGAAACTCAAGGGTGGCTTTCTCTTAGAGGTGCTTGCAGCGATTACCATAGGACACTGAGACAAGAAAAAGCTAAAGGAGTTCATCACCACCAAACCAGTATTATATGAAATGCTGAAGGGTATTCTTTAAGAAGAGGAAGAAAAAGGTAAAGATAAAAATAATGAACAACAAAGTGACAACAAATACATATCTATCAACAAGTGAATCTAAAAAGTGAATAAAAAATCTGATAAGCAGAATAAGCTGGTGAATATAATAGAATCAGATGCATAGAAAGGGAGTGGACTAACAATTCTCAGGGGGAAAAAGGTATGGGGGTGCGGGAAGAGACTGGACAAAAATTGTACACCTCTGGATGAGGACAGTAGAGAGGAGGTAAGGGTAGAGGGTGGGGTGGAGGGGAGCTATGGGAGGAAAAAAGAGGAACAACTGTAATAATCTAAATAATAAAGGTTTATTTTTAAAAGATTTAAAAAAAAAGACTGAGTCTAAACTCAGATATCATACCTTTAATAAAAATTAACCTAAAATGGATCATGGATGTAAGTTTGAAACATAAAACTATAAAATATTTAGAAAACTACATAGGGAAATAATATTTAGTGCAGAATTCTTAGACTCTATACCAAAACCACAATCCATAAAAGGGATATATTAATAATTAGACTTTACCAAAGTTAAAAACATTGATCTATAAATCCCCTGGTAAGGGAATGAAAGACAAGCTATAGACTGAGAGGAAATATTTTGAAAACCAAATATACGACAGGAGACTGGTATCCTCAATACATTGAGTACTCTCAAAACTCAACAGTAACAAACAAACTTCTAATTAGAAAATAGGCTGAAGACCTGAATATCATCTCACTGGAGGAAGTATACAGGTGGCAAATAAACGCATGAGAAGACATCTTTTGCATTTGGGAAAATGAAAACCACAGTGAGGTCATCATATACCTATCATAATGGCTAAATTAAAGAAATTGTGAGAGGACAAATGCTGGTCATGATGTTGGGAATATAAATGCTACAGTCACCCTAGAAAATTGTTTGCCAATTTATTTTCTAAAAATTTAACATGCAGCTACTCTATGAATCAGAAACTGCACTCTTGGGTATTTATTCCAGGGAAATGAAACTTATGTTCACACAAAAATCTGTGCATAAAAGTTTATAGCATGTTTATTCATACTCGACAGAAACTGGAAGTAACCTGAATGTCCTTCTACAGATGAGTGGTTAAGCAATGCCGATAAAAAAGAACAGACTCTTGATACACACACCGAGTTGGAGGAATCTTAAGGGAATTGAGCTGAATGAAAAATCCAGTCCTGAAGGTTACATTCTGTATGACTCCATTTTAAAATCATTCTTGCTTGAATTGATAAAACTAGAAGAATGAAGAACAGAAGACTAGTTGCCAGGCAGCAAGGAGAGAATGAGGCAAGGAGGAAGTAAATGTGGCTACCAAAGGGCAATGTGAGGGATCCTCATGCAATTGAAATATTTTGTATCTTGCCGATATCAATGTCAATGTCCTCATTGTGATATCATACAACAAGTTTGCAAGATGTTATCAGTGGAGGAAATTGAGTAAAGGGATCTCTGTACTACTCCTCACAAGTACATGTGAATTTACAATTATCTTAAAACAAAATTTAATTTAAAAAAATAGAATATCTGAATTATATTAGCCCTGTCTTTATTATTTCTACTAGAGGCATGGTGCATGCAATTTGTGCACTGGGGGTGAGAGAAGGGAGTCCCTCAGCCTAGCCTGTGTCTTCTCCCAGTCCGGGACCCCTCATCCTTACCGTCCACCTACTTGCTGCTCCCTACCACTTGGCTCACTGCTCCTTAGTGGTGCCATGAAGGCTTTCGCCACTGCCACTGCACTCGTCAGCCATAAGCCCAGTTTCTGGTTGAGAGGCACCCCCCCCCAAACCCCCTGTGGAAGTGCACTGACCACCAGAGAGGTAACTCCTACATTGAGCACCTGTCCAATGGTGGTCAGTTCACAGTGACCAGTCATTCCACCGTTCAGGCAATTTGCATATCAGGATTTTATTATATAGGATTTTCTTGATTCTTTTTTTGGAATTTCTTCAATTTCCCCCTTTCATCTGCCTCTTCTTCTTAGACACATCATATCTTGTTTTACTCCACAGGTTTTCTCAGGCTTAACAGTTACCCACATCTTTAACCCACACTCTCTCTTATGAAGCCAGAGTCAAATACATTCCTGTCCTGAGCTCAACCAATCACATGCTCAGAGTCCCTGCTCCTTTTTCCTGCCTCTTCTTGACTGAGTGAAATGCTTCTTTAGATGAGGCAAACCCTGAGGGGTAGAGGAATCTCCTCCATGCAAGACAAACTTTGAGAAAGAACTTAGGGTCAGGGACAGAATGGGAGAGAGCCAGGCAAATACATTTTCTTACTCCTCCTGGTAGACTGCTCAAGGAAAAATTATTCTTACCATGTATCTTCGTGGCTCATTATAAAATAATGGTTGGCATTGTTGTGTGTCTTTCTGCTTTGTTTACTACCCTTCTGTGTCTCACATTACTTTCCTCCCTTCTATTTTTAAAAATGTATTTTATTGATTTTTTTACAGAGAGAAAGGGAGAAGGATAGAGTTAGAAACAGCGATGAGAGACAAACATCAATCAGCTGCCAAGGTACATGCCCTTGACTGGAATTGAACCTGGGACCTTTCAGTCCAAAGATCGATGCTCTATCCACTGTGCCAAACAGGTTAGGGCACTTTCCTTCCTTCTTGATGGCTAGGGGTTGAACCTCCTCCCAAAAAGGTATTGTCAATTAATTTCTGCTTCAGTTTTTGCTTTTGTGGAAGTAAGGTAATTTTTATAGGAGATATCACTCTCACACACTATATATTTTCTTTACTAAGGCAGTGAGGCAATTATTTATATCTGATGATGTTGGGAGCTTGTTTTTGCCATTTTTTATGGTAACCAGCTATCTTGAAAATGGCAGAGCATAGTGGTTTATAGAATCAATTTGAAGTCAGATAGTCTTGACTCTGACATTTACCACTTGTTCGCATTTTGAGCAAACTCTTGAAATTTGAGAAACATCTGTTTTATGAATCATTTGGTAATACCAATCTCAATGTCACAGAATTTTTGTGAGTACAAAATAAATGATGTTCAGATGTATTCAACTGATCACCTAACCTGTTATTAAGAGTACTGAATGGTGTAGTTTTCCTTTGTTCTTCTCAACAGTGATTCTAACCAATGACAGTATTGTGACATTTGTGGTCATTTTAGTTCTCCAAACCATTTCTACCTATACTTGTTTGTTTTAGGTCCACTTTCCAAATTGTGACCTTGGCAACAGAATGCAGTGGAGCAGTACTTGAAAACCTGTTAGCCAAATGTTTACACTGCTTACCATGGAAACACAGGCCAGTTACCTCACTCACCTCTGGCAGCTTTTACTATTCTTATATGGAAGAGAGAATAATGAGATATTGTGAATGTTAAATAAAATAGCGTTGATTCCAATAAATACACAAAGTGCTAACAACATTCTACAACAATCTAATGATCTTCTCTTCCTGCCTTCCTTCCTTCTTTCTTTCATTTATAATATTCCACCTTCCCTTGAGGTGCTGCTAGTTCTCTCTTGGAAAATTGCCAATATAATTTCATTTTGGTACTACAGAAACTGATACTTCATTCACTTAAAGCTTAGAAACACCTGTTTATGGTGTTTTAAATTCTGCAGTGCCATAGTAAGGCGCTAGTATTTTTATATATGAACATATAGACATAAGAAAAATCACGATATAGGATACTTGATTAAGTTTTTATGTACTTTCACTAGAGCAGTATTCAAAATTCAGGGTCATAAAGCTTTTTCATGAAAGGATATTTGATATTTGTATGAAAGGATATCACTACCCATGCATTTAAGACTCAAATTTCATGACGTCTGTTGTATGTTGTGAAAAGGAAAAAGAAAAAAAGTTGCCTAATTGCAAAGTGTGACCACTTATAATTGCCCTTAGTATACTAAAAGTGATAAAGATGTTGAAAGAAAAATGAATGAATAAAATTAATAAAACAAAAAAATAAAAGAAAACCACTAAAGAAGCATTGCACTGCTGTTGTTCCTTTCAAGGCTGCAATGTGGTATTAACTGTAACTACCAATCATTGCAGCCTTATTCAAATGCATTAGCCATAGAGGAAAGGAATATATTTAGTGCAAGCTTGTTTCTTGTATTGAGTTACTTACTAATGTTAGTGGCAGCAGAATTACCGTGATCAAATAAACACATTTATGTGCACCTGTGTAATTTAAGTGAGACGTTAAATCACAAAAATGTAAACAACAGTGTGAGTTATTTGTCAGAAACTTCCTGGGAAAATTGTCAGCCAGCATTTTATTGCTGCTTTGAGAAATAAGTGGATTCTGCTAGCATCAGTAGCTGCCTCCAGTGCTTCTGGGATTGGCCTTGCCCTGACTTTCTGCTAGATACCAGGAACCATCAGACGGTTTCTGATTTACTGCTCAGTCCATGTGCATGGACAAAGGGACTTAATTTGTTAATCAGCCTGCCCAACACTAATACACTTTGCTTTTATTTTTTCATGGCTGTTACCAACTTATTTTTGTAATTCAAAAGTCAACTGGGAAGAGAGGCTTATAGCAAATGCATTTAGGCTATGTGTATCGCCATGATTTAATTTAATGTAGAGAAACTTGCGCAGTCTAAAAATTAAGATGAAAATGTTAGTAAGGAACAAGATGTACTCAGTCAAAAACATTTGTTCATCTAGAGAGGTGCTGTCAAATGGAAATAAGTTATGAACTACACATACAATTTTAAATTTCTAGTAATCACATTTCAAAAAAAATAAACAGACGCAAACAGTTGTGTATTTTAAACTTTCAGCACATCTCAGTGAGAACTAACCACATTTTTAGTGCTTAATAGCCACATGTAGCTAGTGTCTACCATATTGGAAAGCACAGATCTAGAATCTAATGTAATATAAGCTTAAATGGTATAGAATTCTACAAAAGATAGAAAATTTTCTGAACAATTGTAGAAAACTACAATCCTAAGCAATAATTTTAACATGTTGGGAACAATAATTATTCAAAATATTAGTATTCTAGAGGCAGATTTTGGATATGAGGTGTGTGGTTGGAAAGATGGATGTAGTAATTAGTAGATTATTTGCTTTACATTTTATCAGATGACAGATAAAAAGACAATCAGACTAAAGTATAGAAAATAATTTATGTCACTGAATTTGGAACTCAATGGTATCATAAGTAAAATTAGAAATGAATTGAATTAAAATTTTCCAGTTTCAATATATCATAATAAGGTAATAATATAAAGAAATAATATAACAAAATTCTTGCTCTTAAAGGAATCATAATGAAGTGGTATGAGTAGGATGATATATTTAAACAAATATTTTAAAACAAACAAAAAAAATCAATCAAGTCCAGGAATTTGAATTTTTGATTATTTTTAGTTCTTAAAAATCAGTAAGATGACAGTAGAAAAATTCAGTTTCACCATTTTTAGCATTACATTTTTTTATATTAAGATAAAAATATTTAATTTGTGACATCTTTTAAAAAAATAACCTGATATGTTTCAAAGATATATCCAAACCTGCTTTAGAAGTAGATCTATTTTTAAATTGATAACTTTGAAAGATGATCTACACGAATTAACGAGAAATATGCAAATTGATTGTGCCTCCATTATGTCCACCAACCAATCAGGAGTGAGTATGCAAATTAACTCAACAAAGAGGACAGGTTAATTTGCATATACAGGCACAAAGTGAAGACTGAGGGCTCTGGACCAAGCAAAGACTAAGGACTGAAGTCTGAACATGACTTAAGACTGAAGACTGAAGAGGCTTGACTTCTCCACTGTGGCTGGACTGAAGACTTGGATTCTGGGTGCCAGAGGAAAACTGGTACTAGCAGCCAGGGGAAGGAATCTTCTTGCAATGGGCCTCTAGTTTATTTATAATTTATACTATCTTCTCATGATAGAAACAAAGAAGTCAATAAGTTCTTAAAGACCTAGAGGATGATGATGATATTTTGTGAATAAAATACGATACAAAATTATAAATAAATTATTTTAAATATGTCACTTGAAAGTGTATTCAAGAATATATGTCAAATTATTAATAATAGTTGTTTCTGAGTCATTCATTTCTGGTTTTTTCTGTTTCTTACTTTTCACCTATTGTGGATAGTTACTTAAATTTCATAATAAAAGCCCTGTGATCTCATCAAAAGAAAAAATAAAATTTTGGATTTGAATTTATAGAAACTTAAAACTCTATAAATCAACAAATATCATGAAACAAAAGCAAAAATCTGTATATAAAACATTTGACAAGAAGTTAATACTCCCACTGTATTGTTTCACACAAATAGATTAAAAATAAGAACCATAAGCAAAGGATACAAAAATAAATAGATTTGTAGATTTGAACATACAAGGACATAAAACAAAAATAACAACAGAATATCAACCTCACTAATAACCAAAGGAGTGAGAATATAACCATGAGATACCATTTTTAAATATTAACTCAGAAAATATTTTTAAAATAGTAAACATATTACATTTACACTAGAGGCCTGGTGCACTCATGCATGGGTGGGATATGGCTGGCCCACCCTAATGGGGCCAGGCAGTAATGAGAAAGGGGATACGGGAGGTTGGCCTGCTGGCCCTGCTCCTAATATGGATGGGAGGGGTCCACTAGGGGTGGAGCTGACCAGGGGGAAGGGCCCCAGGTGGTTGGTGGGCTAGCCCTGTCCCCTAGTCCAACTCCCAGTCAAGGGATGATTTGTAGCCTTTTATTATATAGGATACTTATAGTCATGATGGCTAATTCAAATGTTTCACCACTCTGCACATGGTCACAAATGATTTCAGAAACACTACCAATACTAGACTTTAGCAAGTAGGTAAACTCACAAATACAGAATCCACAAATAATGAGGATTAAGTCTATATGTGATCAGTAAACATACCAGTAAATCCATGCTTACATGACTAAGTCAGGAAAATATGCTCTGTATTATCTAACACACATGAATCTTTTGACATTTTTCATAGATATAGGATTATAGATAAACTAGAATCCCAATGCATGGGATTCCTACAAGAATAGGCTTTTGCAGGTCTGGCTGCCTCACAGCCCTGACCCCTCATCCACTGGTCATTCTGGAAGATCATTTCAAAAGGTCATCCTGCAGTCTGGTGTAATTAGCATATTAGCTCTTTATTATATAGGATATGTTAGCTATTTGCCCTTCATTTTATAAAATGGAAATACATATACATTTTTTTAGTATAATACATTATGTATTTTTTGCTCTAAAATAACTTAAATGTCATCAGAGGCATCCAGATTTTTTAAAATGTCCTTTTAAAAATTTAAATAGTCCTGGCCAGTGTGACTTGGTTGGTTGAGCATCTTCCCATGCACCAGGAGGTCAGGTTCTTGTAGCCCATTGATATTTCTCTCTCCTTCTGTCCACTCTTCCCTCTCTAAAATCAACAAAGACATATTTTCTGGAAAAAAAAAATCTAATAAAAATCTGTTACTGAGCTATCCATTTTTGGAGAATGCACATTAAATAGCATACTGTGGAGAATCAAAATATGTTAACTTCATGTTACACAAATGGAAATCAAAAGGAAATGAAGACTCCAAAATAATTAGTTGCCTTTTAAATAAAAAGAACTACCTGCTTAATAACAAATTTATATCTCAATAAGAATGAACCAATGTTAACTGGAAGAGTCTAGAAATTCTTGATCTTTGAAAAGTCAGTATTTTCTTAGACTTCTTCAAACATTTTTCTTTGTTTCTTTTTCTATGAATTCCAAAATGCTTATTTTCCCTTCTTGAGAGCAGAAAGAAATGTAAACCAGCTAGTTGGCATAAATGAGAATTTGTGTGGGTATTTAAACAACCTAAATGTATAATTCTAAGCAAGATTCTGCAGTTACCTCCAAATAAAAGAATATGCTTACAGAATTTTTAAAAAGTAAATGAAGAAATATATTGTAATTATTTTAATGGAATATTTTTACTTTCAGGAGCATAGATTTCTTTGTACATTCACAATATGTTGTCTGGGTGGATTGTGTTTGTGTGTGTGAGTGTGTGTGTGTATGTGTTCCACTAAGAAAGGTAGAATTTAGAAGAGAAGGAGGGAAATGAATAAGAAAAAAGCAAAAACTCCTCAATACATTTCAATAGTACATTTTATTTTTATTCTAATGTTCTCAGCAATATACGGAAATGACTGCTTTTTGCAAAGGCAATTTTCTTTTTGGCCTGATGAAAGTAAAAATCCTTGTATGTTCAAATCTACAAATCTATTTCGAACTTCAAAGGACAGCACAGCCTTGGCATTGGCATGGTTCTTGCAAGCAGTTGGGTAAATTGACTACATAATGAGTCCTTGGCTGTCCCTAACCAAAACTTTGTTGGACAGGTTCATTTACAATCCTCAAACAGAATGACCTTCCATCTGGCTTAATGGCCCCTGGATTGTTGCAAATGCGACCTGACATTTCCTTATGGGTGAGTTATTAAATTATATCACAGAACACAATAACATAATTTGGTTTCAGAGCCTAAGTGAAAGTGATAGTCCAGCAGATTGAGATGTAAAATTCCTTTGCAAAATTAAGTTATTTATAATCTGATGCATACCCCCTTGTTTTATCTGCCATATAATATAATTATTCTCCACAGCACAGTAGCCACATATACCAGCAATGCTGACAGAACAGAAAGAGCACTTGAGGAGAAGAGTTTCAGCAGGCAGGGAACTGGTTTTTATAGCCATCTTTCTAAAGTGAAGCCACTTACAATTTTTGCTTTTTTCCCCCCTCTCCCTAATGGAATTGATCCATTAAGCAGTGCTTCTCTCTTGCACCTAATAGTATTAGACATACTTAATTCTATGAGCTATAATTCTTTAATACATCCTGAAATATCTCCTTTGAGATGACTAACACCAATATATTTTAAATTTAAGGGTTTTATCTATTTAGCTATTTCTAGGAGTTGTGACTGAGTTCAAAGTAAACCACTGTCTCATTTGTCACTCCAACAGACACTTGAATTATTATCTCTAACTCTCTAATAGTCTGGATAGATTTCAAAAATCAATAAAGCTAAAACAACACATTTCTATAATATTCATAGATAATGTAAAATTGTCCTTACACACACACACACACACACACACACGCATGCACACATGTATTTTGCCCTTAGAAAAAGAAAAGTTCAAAGTTGGATTTCCTGATTTAGACAACTGTAATTTTCATTCTAACAACAGGTTTCCAAGTTTTTCTGGTATATTTCACAATCAAGAATTCAGTTCTGCTCTGCATTCAGTGTCTTTCCTAGAGTTTCCTAATTTTTCTAAATACTTTTCTTTATTCTTTTCAGCTACATGCACTGTTTATTTGCCCTAAACACATCTTCAGTTTAGCAATAGTTAGCAACATTTTTTGAGCACTAACTAGTCAGCCACTGTGGTTTACTAAAAACAAAAATAGCAATGGAAATAATTATAATGTTAGCTAACATGAGATAACATACAAGGCCTATGCCAGGGAGGAGAAAGTTGCCCCATCCTTCTTTAGGTCTTACTGCTAGCCTAATAATAAAATTGATAGATCCTCCATTCCTCCAACTGATGGACATATGTAAACTCCACCTGCAGCCAGACATTTCTGAGCACTGAACCACCAATCAGCACCTGCCAAATACCCTAAGGCCCCATTCCTATGTCCCTAAGTTCCTAATCATCTGCCTTACATGAAACCACCAATCAGCGTGTGCTGAGTGCCCTAAACCCCGTCCCCTCTCTTTCCTTCCCTTAAAAGGTGCTTGTAGCCTGGCCCTTGCCCTCTTCCTCTCTTTCTCTGAAAGCACCTGGCAGTGGTACTCTTATCTTCAATAACGTCTGTGTCCTGGCAACCTGCTCTCCGGCCCCCTCTATTTCATCTTTCAAAAATAATAAAATTGATCAAAGCCTACATTAACAGAAGAAGCACTCTAAGTTCTTTTAACTCTTATAGTTGTCTCTCAGCCCTTAGGTGCAGACAGGGCACCTATCACATGAGTTATACATCTCCTGCCTTTTGGGGGACAGAGAGGTCAGGGTTTTCTTCTTGCATGAAAAGTTTCTTAAGCGACCTTAATTCAATACAGTAATCAATATGTCATCATGAGATAATTTAGGGTGGCCTGCCCTAAGCCCTAATACCTACTATGTCAGAGGTCTTTTTTAATCATATATGTATCCCAAGTGCCTAAAATATGCATAAGACATATTAGGAACTGACACATTGTAAAATAGGGCCTACTCTGTGCTTCACGTATGTATTCTCACTTGACCCTTAAAAAGTCCCTAGCAGGTAGATACACTTATTTCTCCTTATTCCAGACGAGGAGAATGAATAACAAATTTGTTTAGTCATTTTTTTCAAGGTCCTGGAACTAATAGTGGCCAACCATGTCTTGGAGGCAGGGAGACTATCTCCAAATCTGTTCTTTGATCATTGTCCCGTTGTTCTGTACTCAGGAAGCTCATGTGAATTTATCCACCATAAAGACATCGGACATTAAGCTTAATTTGTGATCTTTTAACATTATGGGGGCATTTTGAATACACTCTGCTGTTACCATACAGATATATATATATATATATATATATATATATATATATATATATATGAATATATATATATATATGAATATATATATGAATATATATATGAATATATGTATAAAGAAATTTCAACTCCTTTATAAAACCAATTTGAGAGCTAACAACTTCACTTGAGGTAATATCATCCCCACATTTCTGGTTTTATCAACAGTTAATTCTTCTCACATTCTGTCTTCCAAGCTCCATTAGTAATATCGAATTTTTGAACTATAATAGAACTGATTCTTTGTCCATCGGAATCAAAGAATGAGTCCAGGGACAGAAAGTATAGCAAAGATGGTAATTTATTGAAGAACAAGTACAGACTCTCACTTGGGGAGAGGGAGAGGGTCCCACTGGGTTTTTCTTCCCCTTGGCTTATAAAGGCTGCAGATACTGGTGTTTGATATCCCCTCTGATTGGTCACTATTCTCCTTGGAGTTGGTTACTATAGTAACTCATGGGCTCAAAAGACCTCATAAGTCCTGGCCTTCTTTCTGAAAGAAGGGCTTCCTTCTCTTTATTTTGTAAATGTGACCTTTCTTAGCTACTTCCAGTTCCCTTGTCTTATGGAAATATACCTGTGGCTGCCTCCTTGTCTTATGGAGATGTAACTACAGTTGGCTTCCTTGTGTTATGGAAATGTAATTTCTCTCAGTCTGCAGCCCCATGCTTCTCCATGGACCCCAATTCTAAAAAGTCCCTAAGCCTGCCTGTGCCCCCCCCCCCCCAAATTCCTGTTTCATTACTTATAGCTAAAATCCACTGAACCTTCTCTCATTTAACAACATTGACCAGTCCATGTATCTCTTGATCTAATTGGGCTATGTGTCTATAAATCCACGAAATCTTACATCAGGACAAAAACACCACACTTACACAAAATCATGGAGATCCTACTGAAGGAATGTATTTCTTTCCTGCTAAGTTTTTCAATAACACCATACAGATAACCTATACTCTAAAAGAAACTATATACACACACTCTCTCACACGCATGTTGTTTTATTTTGGATGGGATAGGGATCTAAACTCAACATCCCTATACTCTCCTGAGGTTAGAAAACAGGTATTCTTTATAGTGTTGACATTTGCACATGGTTCTTTATTGAGAGTTAGAGGAACCCAGGCAGTGATCAATAAATGTAAGGTGACCAGACTTCCTGCTTTTGGAGGGACAGTCCTGATTTTTAACAATCTGTGCGTGTCCCGCTGCATTTTAAAAAAGTCCCAAATTTTGGAAAGAATGCATGACAAGCTAGGGAACGGCTGGAGAACGGGAAGGAAATATATGGTTTTCAGCGGCCATGTGGTTATTTAACCAGGATATTATAAGGTTCTCCCTCCTCCCAACTGGTGGGCGGAGTTATGACATTACTGGCATCTGTCACAGAGACATCTCCAAGACATTGAGCCATCAATCAGCTCCTGCCAAAGTGTCCTGGAGCCCACCCCTTCCTGTTCCATCTGGGTCCAACCCTCTCTTGTTCCTCCCCTTAAAAAGACCCGCAGACCAGCCAAGTGCTACTGATCCTCTATGTCCAGGTGGCAGTCTGGCTGGGTCCATCCCCACTCCCAACTCCTTCAATTCTGATTTCTCTACCTTCATAATGAGTCCCGCTCATTACTGGGGAATAAACTTTACTTTAAAACTCCTTGGTGGTCAGTTTCCTGCGCCTCAAACCTTACAGATATGAGTTTTATATTATTTTTTGTTAATTTTATAATGTTAAACTTTAATAATAACAACTAATTGTTGAGAACTGATTATTGAGAACTGTTTATCAAAGTTCGCAATGACGAAAACATTTTGTAACCTTCTCTCAGAAGATATGCATCTTACTGCGTGCTACCGTGTTTCCCAGAAAAATAAGACATCCTCCGAAAATAAGACCTACTTACAGGTTTCCTTCTGAGTGAAGTATAATGCATCCCCCGAAAATAAGGCCCCCCTAGGCTAAATATGAGAGATTTGGTCCACTGATTCTGAAAGAAATGGAGTCACAAGAAATTCACCAGGAAATTCAGGACTTGGATTGCTATGATGATGTTCCAGAAGATGATGACATGATTGTCATTGAATAAATTAGTAAATTTTTGATACTGTAGGATTCACAGTTTGTCTGGTTTGTGTTGACAACTACCATACTACCATACCATATACAGGTAATAAATTTCTTTTATTTTCATTTAACAATAAATGTGTACTGTATTCTTCTTCATGGAAAAATAAGACATCCCCTGAAAATAAGACCTAGTGCATCTTTGGGAGCAAAAATTAGTATAAGACACTGTCTTATTTTCGGGGAAACAGGGTAGTAAGTTAGTTAAACAAGTGATGACATTACAAATCAGCTATTCAGATAATTTCGGTAAGTAATTTATTTATTTATTTCATTAATACATAAATTTTCTTGAATTTAGCAGACAGTATTCGTATTATTTATATTTTATAGTGGCGGCAAAAAGTCTAGCACTGGCCTTGAAAGTGACACTTACGACTTACGTTACAATTAAGTGTTGAGACTTTGAAAGCCATTTATGTGTGAAATATAATTTAACAAATTCTTGTGAAAATTTTCATGACCTTTTAAACAACGACAGCAATTTACTAAAAAAAAATTCACTCAAATGAGAAATATGCTAAAGAATAAACTAATACTATACATAATTTTTAATTTATTATATTTGTAAATTGTACTTATGTTGAAATTTAAAAAAATATATTACAATACTATTTTTGCGTTCTATGAAAATTTTTGTTGCTCCATATAGACCAAATTTTTAATCAAGAAAACTTCCTCTCCCCACAATGGTATCCCACTTTAACAATATTAAAATCTGATCACCTTAAATAAATGCCATAGCCATTTATATATCATGGCACTTAAAGCTTGCAAGTTGTTGGGTTTTCATACTAAAAATATGATGTTTATTTGTAGCACTACTTTAGAAACACTACAAGGCATGTACTGTAATTGATAGTTTGCCATTGAAGAAACTGCTTTCAGAAAGTTGAACAAATGTGAGCAGGGTCAGTTAGCCATCTAGTGTCATGGATCTCCACTTCACTTTTTGTAGGATAAATGATATTTTTAAGAAACAATGATTTAGCTAATAAAATTATCACCTTGGTACCTGGTTAGTATGAGTAAGTCCTCCACCTACTTCTCTATCCTCTTAGAAATCACCCAGGGACCAGGCATGCTGCAGCCAATGAGAGTATGTGAGAATGTCTCTGCCCCAGAGACTCTGTTTACTTGCCTTTCCTCTGCCCCACCCCACCTTCCTCTGCCCCACCCCACCTTCCTCCACACCCTGAAGTCCTACTAGCCTTAATAACTAAGCTTAAGTACAAACTATTCCTTGATATCTCATTACCAGCTGACTGCATTCTCCATATACTGCACACTTATAACCACTTTGCCTCTAATGGAAGTGACCTCACAATGTCCTATATTGACATTTTCCCTCTTGTCCACTTTGTTCACCTCCTGAACCCTAAATCTCCAAGGGCAAGGGGAATAAGTGTGCTCTTCCCTACTTACCACACACTCACCCTCACATAAATGTGCACACCAGTGGTGTTCTAGTAAACTGCCCCTCCCCCACCAAAAAAGGAAAAAAAAAAAAGAAAGAAAAGCAGTGATTTGCTGTGTTTATCTATTTTAGTAATCTAAATAATTCTCCCTGGCCATGTTCAAGCTATCAGCAATTTAACAATCAGTTATCAACATTTCTTAAAGTTTAAAAACATTGACACTTTTTAGGTTTAGTACCTGAATTATATATACGGATTCACACTTAGTATCATAGTTCCATGTGTACAATCAACACTCAATGGTATGCAATAGGCCAGCAAGACAGGGTAGAGTATAAAAAGGTGGGAAAGCACAACCCAAATGGGAAAATCTCAGTTTTTCAGGTTAGTACTAATAAAGTGGAGCACCATAAATTAATCTGTGTCCCATTATTATTCACGAAGCCTCTTCTCAACACACACACACACACACACACACACACACACACACACTCACACCATTCTTTTCAACTATTTTTCTCTCCTCAGCCTCTTCTCAGCCAATAGCTAACAATGATCGAAGTACAAGGAGAAAACCTGTGGCAGTAGAGTTTGAAAAGTAGAGCATGAGCTTACTCCTCCACAATTCCCAGTGTCCATGTCAACAGTCCATTCTTCAGAGCTTTCATTAACCCAGGTTCAGAAGCTCAGGTCTTATGAGTCCCAGCATTTTACCTCTCCAGGAGATTACCCACCTTGCTGCTTTCCACTGGCAGTCCCCCAGACCTGAATATCTTTGCAGCTAATGGTCCTTTAGATAATTCTTAAAATGGAATTGCTAAAACTCCATTTGGGTTTACATAGGTTCTTGCCATTCAGCAGGTAGAAGTTCCTCAGGAATATGATATTCAATTCCATTAGCATCAGCTGGCTAGCTACAATGTGGCTGTAACATTTACTTACTTCTTTAGTTGCTTTAAAATTGCATCCGATGATGAAAATGCCCCAGGGAATAAACTGAAGAATTAGCACATTAACTATAAATAAAGCACAACAGAACAACAGCAATTAACAGCTCAAACTATATTTTTAGTACTATTGCATTTTTTAGGGGTGAAAATACAGGTTTAGGAAATTTTAGAAATTAAGGGGACCATGGAAGAAGCACAGGGCTGCAGAGCAGCAGAAGGTGTATCTCCATAGAATAGGGGAGCTGAAAAGTTGTAAGAGGTACATTTCCATAGAATGAGAGAGCTGGGAAGAGCAAAAGGTCTAAATTTACAAAATAAAGAGAACTAAGCCCTTCATCCAGAAGGAGATGAAAACCCAAAAGGGAATAGGAAAATGATAAGGAAGGAGTGGGGAGAAGAACCTCACAGGTCCCAGTCCAAGGGAATATATAGTGACCAATCAGAGGGGATATCAAGGCACCAAGATCTGCAGCCTTGATAAGCCATGGGAAAAAGGAACTCAGTGGGACCCTCTCCCCCTCCCACAGGGGAGTCTGTTCTGTGGGACTCTTTCCCCTCAGTGCCCACTTGGGAACCTGTGCTGTGAGAATATTTCCCTTTCCAAAACCATGTGGGAGTCTGTAGTTGTTATTTAATAAATTCCCACCTTTATTATACCACCTTCTGTCTGTGGATTCATTCTTGGACTCTGGGGGACAAAGAATCTGGGACATCCTGCCCAGGGGGAACACCATTTGTTCTAGTCCAAAAATTCTGCTTCACTATCATTCATGCTGGGCTATGAATAAAGAAAAAAAATCAGAAAGGGAGAAGATAATATGACCACTCTATCTATCTATCTATCTATCTATCTATCTATCTATCTATCTATCTATCTATCTATCTAATCTATCTATCCACCCATCTATCTATCATCTATCTATTATCTACCCTATCATATCTATCTATCCTATCTATTTATTATCTACCTATCCTCTATCTTCCTGCCTATTTACTTACCTCCCCAAAATCTGTAGTTAAGAATACTTCAGGAATATTTTGTGTTTCATTTTGTTTTGTTTCTTAATCCTGATTCTGCACCTATCTACCTTAAAATCCAGTTAATTTAAACCAGTGATTCCCAAAGTGGTCTATATCGACCCCCAGGGGTCTATGACAACCTGCAAGGGGTCTATGTCAGCGAAAAAAAAATTTGGGGGTCCATGAAATGAAAATGGGGGTCCACGATAGTGGATCTCAACATACACTGATAGTACCTATTTACTTACATCATATTATCTTATAATATAAAAACATATAAATTATTTATAAAAGTACCTATGAAGTAAATAATTTATTATATATGTTTATAAAATTGTGTAAGTTGTAGGATAAAAACCTGCACATAATGATATACCAGTATCATCTTGTTACAAGCATACGCGCAGTAAACATTCTTGCCAATTTTTGTCTCAAAGCTTCACGAACTTGCACCGACTTGTTCAATTTGTCACTATATAAATATGAATGTGAGAAAAATACGTTCATTCGTTTCCTGAATCTTGAATAGGAAAGTGCTGAGAAAATATTTTAAAAAATATAAACTGGTAGTTTATCATACAAATTATAATGAATCAGTGTTATTTTGTTTGAGAATGCCGGAGAAAAGTAGGTACATTATTTTTTATTAAATTTTAACACTAAACTTCACTACAGTTAGAAATTTACAAAAAAAATCAATATCAGGTAAGTAGGGGGTCTACCCCAAACCGAAAAACATGGCAAGGGGTCTACGGCACAAACAAGTTTGGGAACCTCTGATTTAAACTCTCCAATTTATATCCCTTTCTGCAAAGATGATGTCTGTCTGAATGCCTCAGGTAATGTTGCTAATTTCCCACTTTCTATTGTTCTCAGTATTTGTTTCCATTTCATCTGACTTTAATAAAAATGGCATACCAGTACATTGGAATTCATGCACATTATCTCTTTCCATTGAGATGGAAATAGCCTAAATCTATAGCAGAAGACATTTAGGCTAGGGAAACAAGTATATAATATAATAGTGAAACTTTCAAAGTGAAGTAAGGATTATTCTCTTTTTATGTGGTATGCATTTTTATTGGTTCCTTTATAGCCTGTCATTCTAAATATCAATTTTTCCTGCCATTTCTTCAAACCTTTCAACAAAGATATTGCCTTCAGGACTATATTATTTCAGCCTCTCAGAGATGCCTACCCTTCTCAGAGAGACATCCTAGAGCTGGTGTTGAGGTTTGTACTAGACTATGAAGATCTGCATGGCGATTTAAGAGTGTAATGAATGCCTTTATATCCCTGGAAAATAACATCTTGCCTGGTACAATAACTGCTGGTTAACTGAATGAATGAAGGACAGAATCTCATAAATGGTAATACCATGATGGAAACAGAAAGTTTTTTGGTTTTCATGAAAGTAAACAATACATTATTCTGCATATAGGTTGTTCTGATGCCCCCAAAATAAGATGAATGTGCCAGATAAGAAAGGTCCCTACTCTTCTGTGTCACTTAAACTTTTAAGTATTCAAGTAAATATAATTTCTAGATCATTGTCTCAATTTAACTCTTACATTAGATTTAGAAAAATTCATGGAGCTCTATTTAGGTTACATAATTAACATTTCTTTGTGAATAATATAAAGCAAATTTTATAAACTGAATATAACTTGCAATATCTATACATGTCTTCAAACCTCAATGACAGTAAAAATAACTTATGTGTATTTGGTTGTCTACTCAGTTCAGGAAAAGTTAGTTATATATTGGTCTAGAAGCCCGGTGCATGAAAATTCATGTACTGGAGGAGGGGTGGGGAGTGTTTCCTCATCCCGGCCTGGCCCTCTCACAGTCCAAGAGCCCTCAGGGAAAAGCAACACCCTATCACACATTTACTGCTGCCCCTGCCGGCAGTGCAAGTCTTGGCTGGCCCTGATTACCTGAGCCTGGGGTGGCCCTGGGTGAATGGGCAGTCGACATCTGAGGCTTGCCTGCACCTAGGGCTAGCCCTGGAGGCCTGGGGGGCGGAGGGGACTTGGTGCTGCCATCTTGTGGCTGTGGACGCCTCCAACTTTGAGGGAGGGTCAGTCAATTAGTATATTCCCTTCCTATTGACTGTGGGAACTGCCATTTTTGTGATGTTGTGAGGGTCAATTAGCATATTACCTCTTTATTAGATAGAATGTCCCAAAACTGTATATACACAATTTTGAATAATTATAAAGGCAGTGCTTATTAAAACACATTTCATCTTCAAAATTGAGCTATCAGCTGTTTGTATGAATTTTTTTTTTTTGGGGGGGACACCATGCATATTAAATCAACCTATAGTTCACTTAAATCCACTGTACATTTTCTTTCTTTTTCTTTTTTTTTCTTTTATTGATTTTTTTACAGAGAGGAAGAAAGAAGGATAGTTAGAAACATCGATGAGAGAGAATCATCAATCAGCCGACTCTTGCACACGCCCAACTGGGGATATCCTTGACCAGAATCGAACCTGGGACCTTTCAGTCCGCAGGCCAATGTTCTATCCACTGAGCCAAACTGGTTTCATAGACTGTGCATTTTCTTGAGAACAAATGGCCTCCCTGCTTTGAGGGTCAGGGAAGATTTGGAAAAAATGAAAATCTACTTGACTTCCACTTTCCCATTTTCAAATGAAAAGGATATCTCAGTCACTTGTAACACATCTTAATTGCTTCATTATATTTTTATAGAGCACCTGAATTGCTTGGAAGCAGTTTAATTAAAATGGTGCTTGTTTTATAGTTAACGGAAATGCAAAAAGCACATATCCTGCAGCACCATCAATCATATTTCTCCTGTGCCACAGTCTCAAAGACAGAGTCGGCTGAACAGATTAATAAGGCCCTGAAACATTTGAGCACCATCCGAATTCAGATGCATGCATTTTCCAGAACCTCAGCCTCTTGTAGACTTAAACTCGGTCTTTACTTGAATCTGCTACGTTTCATGAATGGCTGGCTGCAATATATTCTGTGGTCTCAACTGTATATTCACCAATGCTGCACACCGCCAGAGAAAGGGAATATTCAAAAAAGCAGGAGTTATATATTTCACCTTCACATTGCACGTATAGTTCATTTCACTATGACTTTCCATTAAGCTTATCAGAAAACTTAAAAGTTTTGGGGCCTAATTCAGTGGCAGGCATGCTGTGGGATCTTGATGAAATGACTTAATTTGTGTTTTTTCCCCTCTTCTAGATAAAATGGACTTCTTCCGGGGAGATATGTGATATAATAAATGCTTTGTGTTTGTCACAAGGCTGTTAAGGGTAGAAAGGATAGAATTGGAGAGGGGAAATGGGGAGAGATGTTTGTAGTACCCAAGGGTTACGTGAATGTGCATGGCAACTGCCAGCTTCTGCAATGACTTTATAGCTCACCACAGGACTCTTGCCACAGTGCAGCTCTGACCCACCACCTTGCACTTTTCTTCCTTACAATCTCGGCCCCATCAGGGTTTATAGGCTCTTGAAGGTCGACACAAGACACTGCTTCAGATCTCCTCTGGGTGTGGGTTATTTGGGGATTTTTAGAAGCTCTCCTTACTAGGACTTGTTCCAATATTTACACAAACCTATAATAAAGCATTCAGACACTCATTTGTCACTCACTCAGTAACTACTTACTGAACATGTATGTTTTTCCAGCACAGTTGAGGTCAGACTCTGTTGTTGGTGGCATCAGGGCCTGACTGCCAGATACAGATATGAGGTATAGGAGAGAGACAGTGTGATCCTCAGACCAAGGAAGTATTTGGGAGTGAAACTTTATAAAACAAATTCTGACCAATACATTATGATGTTAAATGTTCTGCTGTAAACACAGTAATGCAGCAGTGCCTTATTAAAAATGTCAGTGCACAAGGAAACTAGTAGAGTTATATAAATATCAGAGCCCAAAAGTAAGCAACTCTTCTACCTTGAAACTAATGTTGAATTTTAAAATACAGTAGTTAAAACTGGTAGTACCTACCCCCTCTTTCACACACACACACACACACACACACACACACACACACTCATAAATACACACTCTGGAAAGAATTTAGTTACATAGAGAAGAGAGAAAAGAAGTAGAATACTCAAAGCTTAGGATCCAAAAACACACGTTCCCTGGACTAGTATAATCTACCGTAATGGAAAAACTACCTCTAGTTGAATAAATCATCATTCTGGTATAGTGGTTTGCATGGTAACTGTTAAAAGGTACTAGTATGTCCATAGCCCCAGAACCTATGAATGTCACCTCATCTTCAAAAACATATTTTCAGATGCTATTGACTTAAAGATTTGTAGCTGAGAGGATTCTGCATTGCTTGGATAAGCACTAAATCTAATGGCAAATGTTCTCCTAAGAGACACACAGAGAAAAAAAATCACAGGGGAAAGAGGAGAAGGCCCTGGGAAGAAAGAGGAGGAATGGGTTGGAGGTATATTGTCACAGGCCAATGAATGCCCGGAGTCACCAGGAACTAGAAAAGTCACAAAAGAATTCTCCCCACTTCAGAGGGAGTGTGGTCTCCATGACACCTTGATTTTAGACTTCTGGTCTCCAAAACCATTTGAGAATAAAACTCTATTTTTGATAAGCTACCAAATATGTGCTAACTTATTATGGCAATCCAAGAAACTAATATACGTACCTGATAAACAACTTATATTTTCATGTGACCCACTACACAATGAAATGAATCTGCAGAAACCAATACCGTTGTAACTTCTTTGTCATGACTGAATTCGTCTAGAACACATGTGTCAAACACAAGGCCTGCGGGCCAAATCCAGCCCGCCAGGCCTTGCAATGTGGCCCGCACCGCGCTGTCATCACTGCACTCCGCTGTCAGTTTATGACATTGTCAGTTTATGACTGTTCAGTAAACCATTCGGCCCGCGATTTAGGCTGGATTTTAGATTTTGGCCCCTTCTCTGATTGAGTTCGACACCCCTAGTCTAGAACCTTTGGGAGCCTGCCAAGAAATCTCGTCCTTGTGCTGGCTGAGATCATGTTCCCAGTTTATTTGCCTTTTAATTTTCTTTGTTTTATAACACACAACCTTGCAGTTATCCTGCTAAACCTATCACCATTTTTGTAATAAGAAAATCCATCAGCAGGGCAGGACAGTAGCATTGAACTTCATTGTTGTCTAATTCTTATGGTTTTCCCTTAAGCTTTCAAGGCCACGCCCTTCACCACCATTTTTGTTGTGTTTGTTCCTAAAGGGATTTTATTACTGTTTGCCCCTTGTTCTCTCACATTCCTCCTTTCAATTGCTTACTTCCTTTGGTGAGCCAGTTGCCTTACCATTCTGTCTTACTCATTATCACATGCTATCTTGGTTTTGTTTTTATTTTATTTTATTTTATTTTTTAATTTTCACCCCACCCCCCTAAATTTCTTTAAGTGCTAAGCACAATGCCTAACATTTACTTCCGTTTTCCACAGCCAGGTTTTTATTCAGATATATTCTTCATCGGCTCTTGCATTACTGTGGTCACTTCCTTATTTTATCTTGCAGAATCATTTATTAATTTCCATGTTAATGTTTTAATCTGTTAATTTTGAATAAAGAAAATAAAGCTATCTGTGGCTCTACATAGCTTACGTAGGTTTTTCATGTGGACTTTAGTCAACTTTTTAAATAGAGTATATTTCATTTAATTCTCTCATTAACTCTATACACTGATACTGCAACTGGTAATATTCTTCATTTCTGCTAGATGAGGAAACTGAATTATAGAGGGCTCAGGTTTGTTAAAGGGCCCACATACTGTGAATTCCCAACAATAAGGCCTTGTCTGAAAACCAACTTTCAGATACCAAGACCTCAGTCACATCACCTCCATCTGTGTACATCATTTGTGTAACTTTTTCTTTGTCTTAAACATCTCATTCCAGAACAGGCCTAATTTGCTGTTCATATCCAAAGGGTTTTTCAAAGCAAGTTTCTAAAAAATGTAAATGTATTTCCTCTACTAATACCAGTTGCCATGATTCTATTTACCCAGCAATTAAAGCTCCTTGCCCCAATGCAGCCATAGAGAATGAGAGAAAAGATTGCATGAGCTTTTACATTTCTCTTTTCCTTCTTCTCTGGCCTACAGCTATGTTTATATTCCAATATTTCTGCCGGATGGTACAGCAAGGGTAGTGAGATGTGTATTTTTAAATTGTCATCACAGACAGAAAATTTAACAGTTGGTTCTTTTGAGCTACCATTTCACTGACACTCGCAGCTCTTCTTTGCAAGATATGCATTGCTGACACTCTGCAAGATAGGTATTGCTTTGAAGTTCATGAAGAAAACTTTATCAATCACTTAGTTCCTCATTCTCTAGAACTAAGGGATCATTTAGCTCTTTCATAGAAAGAATATTTGCATAACTATTTATTGATATATCAATCCCTCAGTCTTTACAAAGGATTCTTAGAGATATTTGTATTCTTTCTATACTGCATTGCTTGATGAATGAATGGGTAGATATTGATAGATGAATGAATATTACTTGAAGCCATCATGCTAGTTTGGCCTCATTTGTTCAAGAGGTTTTGTGCTTGAAATGCTTTTCCCCTCAACAACTTCTTTGAATAACTGCTCATCTTTCAAGGTTAGTGCAAAGTTATTTTCTATAGAGTAATGTCCTTACTTGACTGGGTTTCTTGTTAAAAAAGAAATTCTTAAGTCCTTCTGAAAGCATCAAATCAGAACATCCAAGAAAAGACATGGATTGTGTATTTTTAACAAGCCCTCCAGATGAGTTTTGTGACCACTTTAAGGAAAAAGTAAATTGAGTGAAATCTGTAAATGTCAGTGAGAAACATTTAAACATTCTCTTTAATAATTTTTTGTCATTTTCAGTATACTTTTTTTTTTTTTTTTTTTTTTAAAGACAATATATTTTTTTTAAATTGATTTCAGAAAAGAAGAGTGAGAGGTAGGGAAATAGAAACATCAATAATGAGAATCATTGACTGGCTGCCTCCTGCATGCCCCCTACTGGGAGGGGGGGGAATCTATCCCACAACCCAGGCATGTGCTCTTGGCCAGAATCAAACCTATCCACTGAGCCAAACCAGCCAAACCAGAATACTTTTAATATTCTACTTTAAAATACACTTTTTATGTGTCAAGTCTAACTCCACTATAAAACTGTGCCCCTTGAGAGTTAGAAACAGGTTTGGGTTAAATTTTCAATTAACCAGAGTAAATCATAGTGCTCTGCAAATAGTAAATATTTGTTTAGTTGAATCATTGCATGTACTTAGTAGCCCTTTCATCTCTCTACACTCAACTCAAAGAGATGAAAGGGATACCATTTGCTTAAAAGACAAGTTTTAAATAAGTGTAGGGTAATTTTGTTTATTATTTCTAAGATGCAAAACACATTAATATAATGTTTAATATAAATTGAATCCCAGTGACATGTTGTTGTGTAAATTTAAAAGCCTGGTATATTTAGTCACCTTTTCCAATGTTGAATCATAATTTACAATTTTTCATGACATCTGTTAATAGTCAGGAGACACCCAATTATAATTTACCTCTTATTAGTCATTATTTAAATAATTGATGCCTAAATAATTATATTTAAAAAAAAAAACCCTAAAATAAAGGAATAAGAAAAGAGATTGTAAAGCATGCCAGTTGAGGGGGGGGGGAGGGGAAGAAAAGGTTTGTCTAAGGAACTAAAGTCAACACCCGGGAAATAAAAATATTGTTGACTAAATGCAGAATATAACACATCCATCAGGAAGGCCAGACAGGCAGAACCAGGGCAGCACACTGAAATGTGAAGGGATGAGATTGTCAAACAAGAACTCTTCTCAAGTTCACTGGCAATTAAGTGGAGTCTATTCTAACAATGAAGAAATAAAACAAAGAGAATCTCGTGGCCGGTATTTTTCACTATGGAACTCCAACACTATATATGGACTTCCCATGATGATAAATTAAGGCCGCATTATTAAATGATATTTGATTCATATAAGTGAGGTTGTACTTTTAAATGTATTTTTACTTATTATTTCATTTCTTTTTCTGTTTCTTTATGTAAATTTCAAACATACTAGAAAGCAGTACAGCGTAATGGTTAAACCTTCAAATTCTGTGGTTCTCCAACAAGTTGCCTCATTTGGCTATCCTTCAGTTTTTCCAACTGTAAATGGAAGATGTTAATGTCTAACCAATGAGGTTGTTAAAAGAATAGAATGGGTTACATGAGTTCAACTGCTTATTTCCACAAAAACTCAATAAGTCACATCAATTAGTATAGCAGCTATAAGCAATTAAAGAGTAATGTGTCAAGATGTCTTAAATACACAAAACAAAAATTCTTAACTATCTAGCTTAAACAATAGAGAAATATATTATAACTTGAGGTAGGCAATTTAAAGGTTCCTCACAGATGTCTTTGTTCTATGGAGGGATCTGTAGATAAGCCACTTACATGGCTGAAGGGAATTAAGGTTGTACAAGGAATTGAGGTTGGCAATTGGCTGGCTTTGACATGAAATTATTCTGGACTATGCAAGTGGGCCCAATTTTATTACAGGGTCTTTTAAGTTGAATAAAAGAAATAGGAGATAAGTGAAAGAGAAGTGAGCTGGGAAGCCAGAGTTGGAAAGATGATTGTTGACTTTAAAGGTAAAAAGGGGATACAAGCAAAGAGTATGACAGTCTCTGGAAATGAGAGGTTGAAAAAAAATGACTTAGCCCTAGAATTTTCAGAATAAATATAGCCTTGTCAATACTTGCTTTAGACCTATTTTATATTTCTAACCTCCAGAACAGGAAGATAAACTTTCGTTGTGTTAAACCACTAACTCAGTGGTACTTGGTTAGCCATTAGAAGCTATGATGTCACTTAGCTGAATCCATGATGGTGAGTCTCCAAAATTTTTGAAATCAGTAGCTCAGCAACACCATCAGAACTCATGTTTCCATCATTAGTGCAAGGCTGACACCCCTGATGGACATGAAATGGCTTTACAGGCTTCTCATACCTGACAACTTTACAAGCCTTCTCAGATCTAAGGACAAATAGATGACATGTCTTCTTTCTACTGCTGAGACTGGTCAGTTACCTTATTTTTGATATCTTCATTATAAAGGTTTTTATGCTAATTTTGTTAAATATATCAATCTTTGCCTTTTCTGTGTATTGAAGAGGGTCATCCTTCTCAACATCAAACAGTTTTCTGTGCTGGTCTCTGGAGGATGAGAAGATAAGAACAATTGCAAAGCCTAGAAGTGTAACTCAAAAGGAATGGGATCATTAGCTCTTAAAATAACTGCCCCAGTGCCTTTGTGGAAATCTAGACCATACTGGAATCATCTCAGCAGTCAAGGATACCTCTTACTGTGTCTGTTTTTTAGAGGCAGAGATTGAAGTTAACCATAGCAGAAAATGTGGATTTCTCATTTAAACCATTAGAGTTATTTTAGTATTTTTTCAACAACGAGGTATTTGGAAACTAGTATGCCTTTTGATAATGCATAATTCTCAGATTCCAGGTCAATTTTTGGTGAATAGATGAGACTGAGAGATTTTGAGTGTCTAAACAACTGAGTTTGAGTGTTTAAGCAACTATTTAAATTTCAAAATGAGATGAAACCTCATTTATACATCAAGCAGTGACATGAGATATACCAGTTAGAAATGCACACTCCTATGGATAAATCAGAAAAGAAAGGATTCCTTGCTTTCAATGTCTTCCAGATGAATGTAATAGCAATGAAGAAAATAGGAGCAATTTCAGTCATAGGCTCATGTTGAAATAGTGTGAGAAATGCTCACCTGTCCAAATTCAATTAACAGAAGCATGGCAAAAATGACTTTTAACAGATTCTTGAGAGTGGATATCTGTCCCATTGTACAGATACACCTGGGGCAGCAAACACTACCCATTTATTCAGTCCCTCCTCCGTTCCTCATTGGCTGAGTGCTATGGGGTCACCTGTTTCCTCAGACATTGCCTAGATCTTGCTCTCTCCCAATGGACCATTTAAAAAAAATTACACTGAGGCCTTTTCTAGTTGCCTCCATTTCCCCAATCTAGCTGAAGCAGGAGCCTCAGGGGTTTCCACCATGATGCTGGTCCCCATGCACAGATCTCCTTTCCTATATCCTCTTCCCTCCTCCCTACATTCTGTTTTCCCTGGGGACATTCAGCAACCATTTCCAGCAAAAGCCAACCCTACTGCAGATGGATCACAGGGGCCCATTTCCTGCAATAGTTATTTTTGGAATGGTAAAATTCTCGCACTCTCATAATTTAACCTTCTAAGGTTGTTGTAAATGGGTACTATTGCATTCAATTTACAAATACGTCTCACCCAAGGCCACATGTTGGCAGATTTCTACCAAATAACCATTTAAGTACAGCAATGGGCAATTTGTTGTGGTCTAAAATTGAAAAGGGGGAGAAATAATTTTTAATCCATGACAAAAGAACATAGAAATATGTAAATTTCAAAGAAACTAAAGTTTAACAGAAAAATAAATAAAAGGACAAATATAAACCAGGTAACCACTACCTTAAGTAAAATCTGGGCTCTTTACATATTTTATAGAATGAGTAAGTTCTTATGAAAGTCTTTCAATGAGTTTTCAACTTGCATTTCCTCTAAAGCATAACCTAGCAATGGGTCATGTACAATAAATATTCTATAAACAGAAATATAGTGTTTCTTAAAATTCTAAATTTTGTTACTATAATATGTTGGACTTATATGTACTTAATATTATACTCAACATTTTAAAATAGTATAAGTAAATGAAATTGTCATTCAAGTTTTTATTTATATATTTTTTTCTCCCAAAATTTTTATTCCAATTGCATTCCAAATATATGTTGTCTCATTCAGTACAAAGCTACCCATGATTTTATGCTTTGGGAGCAAATTTGTAAGTACAAGTTAACCCTCTATTATTTGTTAATTATTTATATGTTAAATTTTATTTGTCTGTTAGTTTTATTCTTTTTGTTTAGGTTTGCCTTGGGTAATCTCTACTTTTGGCTTTCCTACTTATTTTGTTTTATGTCCTTGTGACTGGAGGGAGCTATAACATTAAACTAATAAAATACAAGTTTCAGAAACCTTCCAAAGCTGTATGACATTGTGCTTATAATGATACTAGAAACCTGGTGCACTGATTTATGCACTGGTCGTGTACCTCAGCCTGGCCTGCACCCTCTTGCAATCCAGGACCCCTCGGGGGATGTCAGACTACCAGTTTCAGCCCAATCCCTGCAGGCCAGGTTGAGGGACCCCACTGAAGCACAAATCCATGCACTGGGCCTCTAGTATGCATATAAAATCTTTGGTCAATATCTTTCGCCCTCTTCCCTTCCCTCTGAGATTCTTCAGTCTGTTCCATGTTTCCATGCCTGTGCATTAAGTGTCTGACTCTGGTAGTCAGTTCACATCATAGCGACCATTCAAAGGTTTGAAAGTCACTTAGGCTTTTATATATATATAGGTACTCATTTTCTTAAAGAAAGACAAAAACTTTTTAACCTCCAGGTACCATCAAACATGGATTTTACCATTTGTAAGAAACACATAGTTGGATTTTTAAAATCCAATCTAAAAATCTTTTAACTATATATCCATTATAGTTTAGATAATTAATCTCCTCTCCCTCTCTCTCTCTCTCTCTCTCTCTCTCTCTCTCTGTCTCTCTCTCTCTCTCTGGCTCTCTCTCTCTCTCTTTCTCTCTTATAATATTTACAGTGTTCTTTTGATATGGCTTCATCCTCTTGTTTTGGAACACTTCCTTACTTTCTGGTTTATCCCATCTGTGTCTTTGAACCAACTAGTTTTTCCACATGGAGGGTGAATCTCTTTTTCTTGGTGAAATTGTATACAAGCTTTAAAATCAATCTTTCTTCTCCTCTGAAGACACCAAGGACCACAGAACAAGTTAGTCACTCTATTTTCTGTGGATCATCAGTATTTTAAACCAATCTCCATCATAGTGTGACAGCACCTCTCACAACCCTTATAATAATGTTTCATAGGTTTTAGCTGCAACATGCTGAGAGGACAGAGACTATATCTTGTTCAATTCTGCATTTTCAACTGTGAATCCCTTAGCAATGGACATCTGTGAATACTGGATCCATAGTGCATTGTGGCCTCCCGTATAGTAGCTTAGATGACAGTAGCGGTGTATAAGAATTCCATGGTTAAAAGAATAAAATACAAGAAAAATTCATATAAGGACTGAGGGCTATAAAACCTCAAAAAGAATCATGATTTTAAAAATATAACCTAATAAAAGTGTCTCATTAATCCATCGGGATTAACCTCACAATTAACAAATTTATTTTTAAAATCCATAGGAAAATAGACACGTGTTTGAAATGCTTTGTATGACCAGTATAACTCAAATAAATTTCAGCTACTGTGACTTATATTTTTGAAAAAAAGTTACACTTCCAGTTTGCACACTGCAAGCATTTTTTATTTTACTGGATATAGCTTTTCTTTGTGGTTGTGATGAGCTATCACAGTCAATTTTCTTTCAATTGTACAGAACAAAGAAATTCCCGTAGGAGCTTCTTTTGAAGATTAAAGCACAGCAATAATTTTATTAATGCAATTTTATTTTATATAACAGCACACTTTAGCAAGCCTAAATTCTTCATGAATATCAGCATTATCTGTATCAAATTTAATTTGCCAGTAGTACAATGTGAAAATGTCCTGGTTACCTGTTCACAGAAGTCAGTAGGTATCTTAACAGTTACTTCTTGTGATGAATCATCAAAATTTTATCAGGAACTGAAAATTAGTAGCATCTTTGGTCCCCCCCCCCCCCCCCCAAGTATTAGCTAAAACATAATGAGAGGACAGTGACTATGTCTTGTTCATTTCTGCACTCTCAACTGGGAACCTCTTATAAATGGGTACCTGTGAGTAATAGATATTATACACAGTGAATTTGGGTCTTCCTTATATTAGCTCAACGATGGAGAGAATGGTAGGAGTATCTGAGAAAGCTCAGTAGCACCCATTATTGTGTTCACTTTTTATTTGACTAAGTGTTTACCCATATTTTTTTTTAGCCTTACTTCAATTATGGGACCGAAGAATTATTTGCCAATTGATTTTACAAAAATGAGAAAAAGAGACTCAGAGACCTGAAAGTGACTTTCCAGTGTCATGAGGCAGAGGAGGACAGATGCCAGGCTAGAACTTGGACTGTGTGACCTCTGGCTGAGCAATGTTCCTTTTCTAGAAAAACTCTCACTTTAATTCAGCGTTGGGCTGGTTCAAAAGAAATTATGGTGTCAGGTTCAGAAGTATAGAATAAGAAGAAGTGCAGAGGACATAGAGGGAGCTGAAGAAATCTCAAAAATCACTCAGGAAGTATTCATTTACACATTGATCCTTGCAAGAAATACCAGGCACCCTACTAAGAGAATTTAGCTTTAAACATACATATTTTAAATATCCCGTTTTCAACAAAATTATGAGACATATACAAAAACAGGAAAGTATGCCTCATGTACAGAAAGAAAAGCAGACCATAAAAACTGTCCATGAGGTAGCTCAGATGTTAGTAAGCCTTTGTTAGGTTTACTAACAAAGACTTTGAGTCAACTATTCAAAATATGTACTAGTACTAAAGAAAATAATCTCTCAAGGGAAAAAACTGGATGATTGCTCAGTTGGTTAGAGCTTTGTCCCAGTACACTGAGGTTGCAGGCTTGATCCCTTATCAGGGCACATATAAGAGGCAACAATGAATGCATAAGTACATTGATGTTTCTCTCTCTCAAATTAATAAATAAAATATTTTTAAAATAAAGCAAAACATGAAAATGGTGTCTCACCAAATAGAGAATAAAAATTACATCCTTTTAGCCCCTAGCCAGTTTGGCTCACTGGATATAGTGTTTGCCTGAGGACTGAAGATTCCCAGGTTCGATTCCCATCAAGGGCATGTACCTTGGTTGCAGGCACATCCCCAATAGGGAATGTGAAGGAAGCAGCTGATCAATGTTTCTCTCTCATCGATATTTCTAACTCTCTATCCCTCTCCCTTTCTCTCTATAAACAATCAATAGAATATATGTTTTTAAAAATTGTACCCTTTTAAAAAGAGAAGCAATTAGAAATTACAGAGTTTAAAAGCATAATAGTAATGTTAGAAATTATTTAGAGGGCCTAAACAACAAATTTGAGCTCACAGAAGAAAGCTTCAGAGAATGTTAAAATAGGTCACTTGATATTTTATTTTATTATTTAATTTATTAAAGTTATATTGGTTAATAAAATTATATAGGTTATATTGGTTAATAAAATTATTATATTGGTTAATAAAATTATTATATTATTATATAATATAACTTTATATTAAAGTTATATTGGTTAATAAAATTAGATGTATGATTCTATAATATATCATCTGTATATTGCAATGTGTGTTCACCACCCCAAGTCAAGTCTTCTTCCATTACCATTTATTCATCCTTTACCTTCTTCTGCCTCCCTCTACCCCCCTGCCCTTTGGTAATCACCACACTATTGTTTGTATCTATGAGTTTGTTTTTGTTTTTGCTTAATCCCTTTTTTTATATAGATGAATACAGGCCATTTATTTGTAGAAACTAAACAAAATACAGACATCATGACTTTTTCACTTTTTATTTCAGTTATGCAGATACAGATATATATGTTAAACTTTTGGTTTACTTAGGTTTCAACAAGGAAAAAGAAAAGTAACAAGCAAGAAAGAGGCCAGATGTCTCGGGTCACTACGTATTTTTAGAGCCATTAAAAGTGTCAGAAATGCCATTTTAAAGTTCTAGCCCATGATCGATGCATTGAAATGACTCTTTCTGAAGGTTACATAACTAGTATCAGAGCCAAAATTCCAATCCCAGTGTGTCTACCTTCAATGCATTTTCCCTTATGGAACCAGGTTTTTAAATTGTCTGCAGAGACAATTACAATCCCCATTAGATTGATTGTGTTTAAATATGTATGATCCCTTCATGTTGCTGAGACTTATACTGTTTCACTGCACCAGGGTGTGGTGAGCAGTTAACAATCTGGTTTATCTTGGCACTGCTTTGCCAAAGATAAAACCATTCACATTCACCTTTGCATGTGGCAGATGGTCTTTTCAAAGGAATGTGCACAATAGTAAGAAAATGAAGCTGCCAAGTATTTTCTCTATGTGTGTTGGTTTAGATTCCTTGGAACTAATCATTTTATTGTTTCTCTTGTATTCACCAAGTCTGTGCTTCAATGCTAATATCTTTATAAAAACATTTTCTTTCTGTCACATGCCTCTTCATTCTCTTTTCTGCTGGACTGTGATCAGAATCCAAGAATTTATATGCTTTATTTTGGGTTAATCTATAAAAACTCTCATTCCTGAACCTGGCGGTGGAAGATAATCATATCAAGAAATACCCTTGACTTTATACAAATAAAGACCAGAAAAGTGACTTTTTAAATTACACATTTTCCCCCTAAGCTAAATATACAATGTGCATTCTCCTTGGTGTTTTCAAGTTATAGTAATATTTTCTTGGTTTCTTCTCAAAATAAAATTTTTGCTTCTTTAAACACCACTGAGGTAATGTTATGATGGGTGCTGAGCTGGAATCTATTCTGACATCTTCCAATTTATCTTCCAAGTCCTTCTTTCAAAAATTGCATCACTGATAATGATGCAAAATCACAGCATGACTTCTAGATTCCCAGTGGAGATATCACTGGGACATGAAAAAAATATATAGTCTTTTAACTTGATGAAAGTCACATGGGGGCCAGAAAAATAAGAAATGGCTACTGAAATACATACACACTACCATTCTTTGATAGATCCCTTTAGATTAGAATCCCAGTCAGTATTAGTTGTGATATCATAGCTTCTTTGGCATTGATAGTTTCTTGATTGTGCAATTGTTTTTCAGACTTTCCAAGACTCTTGAGTTTCTATAGTAGAATGAAGATTAAGAATCAGACCAACTCTGAGAGGTGTTACATACTATACTATTGCAAAGAGCATAACTCTGACTAAGGGATGTATCCAAGCTCCAGTTCCTAGGAGTAGGATTCAGTCTATGGTTGATACATTGGTGACGTTAAGATAAGAAGTGTGACCCAAGTCAGAATTCTTTTTAAAGGGGTTGCATCATTTATACCTAATCAGAAATTAGTTGAATACTTTTATTTTTTTGGGGAATGTTTGCTAAAACATATTAAACATGAACTGTAGCAATTATCATAAGCAATAAAGGTAAAAATCTGAGCATTACAAGAAAATTATTCTTTGTGACTTTGGCTGAATAGTAATTACCTCAAGTGCTCTATTTTGCTTGTCATTTCCATCTATAATAACATAGGCAATTGTGGGATTTCTTCCCTTCCTTTGCCCTCCCCCCTTCCTCAGTCCCATCATTCCCTCTCCCTCTCAAGAAATCCCTTCTCTCCTACATTTCTTCTCCTCTGATATTACAATTTTCCTGTATTCAATGGGAACAAAACTCAAACTTCTAACAGGGTTCTAAATCTTATCTAAATTTGGCTTGTTGGCATCCAGACATTGATGTATTTTTAATGACATTCTAAAGCAGAATTACTTTAGGAAGATAAATTTACCTTTTAAGTTTTATTAATACAATAAAGACAAAGCATTTTTATAGAGAAATCAGAAACTTCTGGTGTGGGTCTTCAACTCATTAAGATTTCTTTAGTGGAAAGCATTTACTAGGCTGAGTTACAGCTAAATTAAATATGGTGAATGGATCTCTCCTGAAGGGATAAACTAAATTAAACTGGGAAGAAACTAAATCTAATTGTATTGTGTCTCTATAATCAAGCAGTAAGAATTCTTAGTCTGCCTCCACCCCTTTGCTTTGATTACACTCACAATTTATCAGGGTGGCTGATATTCTTCACTTTTTAAAGGGGAATCTGAAATAAAATATAAAAAACTAAAGTACCCTTAAAGATTACTAATTTTTGTTAATGACATGTATTCATATTTCTGGAGAAAATATTGTAAAGTATACCAATTATATATCATCATTTAGTTTGCATGGTCTTCTTAATATAATAAATGAGTCCCTTTATATGTTATCTATTTATTTATTCAACATTTATTAAGCAGCCACTTATAAGCTAGATTGTAGGCATACAAAGAATAACTCACTTTCAAGTTGGTCTTCAGTTAATTTGGGAACACCTATAAACTAATGAAAATAGGTAAATAGAGTGATAGATAAGTGGGTAGATAGTAATTAGTAAAGGCTTTTAAATAAAGCTTTATAGGAAATGCTTTGAAATACAAAAGAAAAAGTTTAAAATTTTAACTGGGGAAAATCCATTATGGATTTACATTGAGTTTTTGAAACCAAATAGTGAATGAGAAGGACCAATCCAGGCAAAATACTAGCTAATATTTATTGAGCATACACTATATATGTTATAAGTAGAAAACCTGACTAGAGAGGTATGTAACATGTCAAGTTGATACTGTTCAGAGGAGGAGTTGGGATTGGAACTCAGACAATTAGACTTTAGAATCTATACTCTTAATTTAGATAACACTTCAAATGAAAGATAATATGAACTGTGATAGAGTGTTCTGGATCATGAGATCCAAGAATGTGGGGAATGTATAAATATTCTTATAGTTCCCCTTTATTGCTGCCAGAAGCAGATAATACTTATTCATTATATCTCAGCTTAAATACCAGCTTCTTGAGTAGGATTTCACTCATTCCGCCTCTTTACTATATAGATTGAGTTGGTTACTCATCATTGCCAGTTATCCATTTATTACTTTTCAGCTATAAACCCAAATTTTTTGATTGACTTTGAAAATGGATCTAGGCCCTTTAAATATATATCTATACTAATAAAAAGGTAATATGCTAATTAAAATGAGTCTACCGGCCATCTTCTGGACTTCTGACTTCCTTCTGGACAAAGCCATGGTGGTGGGAGCCGAGGCAGAGGCAGTTAGGGACAGTCAGACTGGCAGGGAGAGCAGTTAGGGGTGAGATCAGGCTGGCAGGATTAGGGGCAGTCAGGCCGGCAAGCAAGGATAGCTGGGGACAACCAGGCCAGCAGAGGAGACCAGGCCTGAAGGGGAGGGCAGTTGGGGCCATTAGGCAGGCAGGCAGGGGAGTAGTTAAAAGCCAGTGGTCCTGGATTGTAAGAGGGATATCTGACTGCCGGTTTATGCCCAATTCAGGGATCAGGCCTAAACTGCCAGTCAGACATCCCCCGAGGAGTCCCGTATTGGAGAGGGTGCAGACTGAGCTGAGGGCATGACCCTCCCCTGGGCATGAATTTTGTGCACTGGGCCTCTAATATATAATATATAATATATATATATATATATATATATATATATATATATATATATATATATATATATATATATTTGGCTGGAACATTATAAAGTACCAACGAGAACTATCAGGAGAAAAGGCTTTTGCTCCCTACTTCCTGTGAGCTCTGCTCAGGCAATACCTGAAGTCTGTGTGGTTTCTCGAGTACCCAGTGTCTGTAGTACACTTTCCTCTTTGGGTACTTTTGTAGCAGCTTCTGTGATGAAACACCTACTCACGAACAGTTTTCACCAACCCAAGAGGGCCTATTTCTGGAAAGTTCTAGAGGATAGATTTCCAGAAAATACTGCTGGTGCAGCATTGTAACGACTTAACTACTAACCAGTGAGCCATGTCAGGCCCTCACCAACAAATCCCAGCCCTGGAGAGACTTACACAGGCTCTTTCTTGGGTAGTCTATCTCAGAGTTCATGGCAGTGGCTGCTCTTATATTAGCTATTCCTGTCTTCTTGAGAGTTTTCTTTATTTCAGATTAATCAATTAAATATTATGGTTAATAGTTCCTTTATTTAATTAAACTTTATAATTATTGTACTGTTTTCCAATTCTGATTGGACTCAGATTAATTCACCATCTAATACCTTCTCAGAAGATTTTTTTTGTCTCATTATTTATAGTGTAAGCTCTTTTTAAGAACAGTCTTTTTCAGTGCCTTATAAATATCTGTAGTAATAAAAGCATAATATGCTAATTAGACTGGATAGCCGAATTACCTTCTGGACAACCTTCCAGATGAATCTGGGCCTGCAAGAGCCAAACCCCTTGCATGGATTTCATGCATCAGGCCGCTAGTATATTGGATAAAAGAAAGACTAAAAAATGAAGTATTGTCCAACATTTGCTGTATTATACCCTATTGAAAAATCTTAACTCTCTAAAATATATGTGTGTGTGTATATATATATATATATATATATATATATATATTCTCCTCTTCAAATATAAGTAATTGTTTTCCTCATGTTTAAAAAGTTTAATTCAAAATTAGTCAAATGATAAAAGAGAGAAACATAATAGTAAAAATGGTTGAATACAAAAATATAAAGACTTTATAACATATGTTCTGCCAATGGATCTAGTCATACTAACTTTTCCAAGCCAGGATCGAATAAGAATATCCAAAAGTTTAAATTTAGTGTGCTTATACAGCCTCTTGCTTCATGTTGAATCAAATGTTTAATATGGAGATCTTTTACAGAATTCTTCTTTGTAAGGAATGTATCAATAGTATAATGTCATAGTTAATAGCTTCTGATTCAGCTCTGATTCATGGCAAGGGAACAGGGCAATAGTAACAAAGGGATGAAAGGAAATTTAATGAGCTCATCTGAAGGAGGATAATATTTAGAAAAACAATCATTCTATTTTCCTTAGTTGTCTATGCTCATTTTTTTTTCCTTTCTTTCCTAATTTGGGCAAGTAGGAAATTCACCATAATTGTCTTGAAAGGAAGGAAACAGAGCAGAACACAAAATGCAATACTTTATTTTTAAGCTTCTTTTTCAAGCGTAAAGTAATAGATTTGGAAGAATGTGTGATTGTTTAGAATCAGTATTCCTCATTATTTCTGTTTGAACCTGAAAAACTAGGTGGGACTTTCCCGAACTGGCAAAGGGAGAGAGATTTATATAGGGAAAGAGGGGACCTTGGAGTCTGGCTCTCTGATAAGAGACTATGCCATGTTCTTCTTCTTCCCCTGACAAATGCCAATGACAGGAATGCCAGAAAGCTCAGCCCAAGCAGAGATCATTGGAATATATATGGGGTTTCATCTAGGAATATTACCAACAGGATTTTAAAATAATTATGGGCCAATGACTACTGTACGGCTCTTATTTTTCTCCTTAATGAAGGCATTTATTTCAATTTTCTTTCCTTGTCCTATTACTATGTACTATTATTATGATGATTTTTTTAAGAGAAAGGGAAAATAATCTGACATTCTATTAAATCCCAGATCAAGAAGAGCCATACTTACCTAGATGTAGAAATTATTACAAACTCCTCGATTTTAAGGGTATTTTTTTTGTAAATTTTTTTAGTGGAAGACTAAATGTATCCTTTTCTTTAATGGGAGGAAAAATGACAATTTGTAACCAAAGTAAGTCTATGGCAAATTGTATTATTATTTCCAGTAAGTTGCTGCTCCACCTATAATAGAAGTATACTTGTTACTTGTACTGGTTCTCCATAAGAGAAATATTACTATTTTCTCCATCCCATCATCAGAATACTCAAGGCCTATGGCTTGTTTTGAACAGTGCAATAGAAGAGGTGACACGAGGTATTGGGAATGGAATCTTTAAAATCCATCATGCAATCCATCCAATTATTTTTCATTTTAGTTCCTCAAGTAGCATGATCCTACAATATGTAAAGAACCCAATGAAAGCTGGATAATGAAATATAGAAGGCATTGTGGCTAGTCCAGAGTCTGAAATAAATAGAGTTTCTATAGCTTTAGACACTAATGAACTGAAAAAAAATTAATAATTTTAACCCTCCATAGTACCACATAATACTTAAATATGTCTTAATCTATTAATCTTTATTGAACTCTAAGTATTTTCAGATTATAAACTTCTGTGGGGGACATTTATGTTCTGTAAGGGTCTGTCAGTGTTCAGCAGTATTTCTTATTTTTTCCTCAGTAGTACATGGAGGGTATCCAGATCAATAGCTATCTGCTAGGGGTCCTCTGAGGTGCTTGAGAATTTAGGACAAAGTTAAGACATTGAGTACACAATCTTAGAGTTAATGATCTCTTACTTAACACTCAAAGGATTGGAGAAAAGTAATCAAGCATAGTATTCTAGGAGGCAAAAATACCATTTTAAAAGTAAATTGCAAATTCTCAAGATGAGTTCTAAGTAAGAAAAGTCAATAGACATTGGTAACATGCTGAGATAGTGTATAAATGGCAGTGAGTCAGTGAAAATTTTCTGAATAAAGCCTGCTGATTTAGGTCAACATTGAGAAATTATGAAAAACCACACAATGAAGAGATAATCTTTAAAATTTTTATTCTTTTACTGCATGAGAACTGATCATCCTAGTTGCCTATTGTGGGGGTAAAATAACTCAAAGATTAGGACTTGAATTTTCATCATGCCTTTATGAAACTGGCAATAAGAAATGTGCATTTTTAATCAGTTAAGAAACTGAATTATATGCATGATAACTAATTTCACAAAAGTTATTAATGTAGTAAGAATTGGTCATTCCCAACAGGTTAAAATACCTATCTTTTAAAAAATCTTTCTTCCTAATAACAGGTGTTGCATCTTTACTTATTTTTTAGTAAGCCAAGATATAACACTCTGCCTAGAACAGAGGGAACACTTACATATATTAAATGTTGAATTATTGAATTGATAAAATTAAGACTGGATTATCTTGTCTCTAACCATACAAACACAAAAGGACCTTATAGAGTTCCTAATTGAATTGCTTGGTTATTAGGCTTTTGGGAATGTAGTTTTAACTTAAAATTAGAAGAAATGACTCTAAATTCAGTGAATAAAGCTGTTATAAACATTAAAATAACAAGGTACAGAGAGTACCTTTTGTTTTGGTGAACATGTGGATATATGGGGAGGGTTGTATGCTTGGAGAGAGAAGGAAGTTCCAGGCACCTTCTCACATACCTTGCCCTATGCATTTCTTCCATCTGGCTGTACCTGAACTATATCCTTTTGAATAAATTGGTAACCTGGAAATAAAATGTTTCTCTGAGTTCTGTGAGCTGCTTTTGTAAATTAATGGAACCCAAGGGGGAGGTCCTGAAAACCTACAAACTGTAGCCTGTGGTCAGATGTGAAGGTGAAACCTGGGCTTGGGACTGGCTTCTGAAATGGGGAAGGGGGCAGTCTTGCAACACTTAGCCCTCCACCAGAGGAATCTGCAGGAGAATAGAGTCAGAGTTGAATTGAATACTAAGACATCTAGCTGGTGTTGGAATGATTGTTTTTTGGTCGTGGGGGGAACTCCCCCAGGTTGGAAATGGTACCAGAACCCTTTGTAGATACATATTCTGAAATTAGAAAGTAATAAGTATGAAGACTCAGAAAATTTTTGTCATGATTTCTTTTAAGATTCTCCAGACATTACAATCTCAGGTGATGAATGGGTTTGAAGGCCCACATTGGGTAATACTTAATTGACTTAAATGACATTCATAGGCTCATAGAATTTTTGAATTTGGGGGGAATATAAAAGTTTCTCTATGCTACTAACATATCAAAGTTTAATCATTCGAATTTTTCTTTTGGCATTTCTCCATATCTCTGAATCATCTTTACCATCATGTACATGACATTTTTTTTGAAAAATTACTGTATTTAAAAATGAATAAATAAAAATATACAAACATAATTAAAGCAATCATATATCAAAGTTATAATAGCATAACTCATTTTCAGATGAATTGTTAACAAGTTAGATATATAGGTGTGTAAAATAAAATGTAATTAAAATAATTGCAGTTTATATGTCTATATATAATATATATATATACTATTATATATATTTCTCTAACCTAATAATAGAGCAATATGCAAATTAACCATACTCACTCTGCCACACCCACCAGCCAATCAGAGTGAGTATGCAAATTAACCCAACAAAGATGGTGGTTAATTTGTGTACACGGAGGGAGGGAGCAGTGAAGACTGAAGACAGCATAGAAGGAAGAGGGAGGGAAAGTGGAAAGCAAGGTGGCTGCGCTGCTGGAGGGAAAGCACTGGCACCACATGATTCCTGGCCCACTTTCTTCATTCCAGATGGATAGACTTTGAGAATATTCACACTGTCACTGTGTTCTTCGTAAGGTCTAGTGGAGCCAGTGAATGAGCTTGAAACAAGATGAGTGTCAGGTGAAAGACTCTATAGACCCTTGCCTTTTTATACAATCTTGACATCTCTCTATCTCACAGTTTCCTCCATGTTCATTATCCTTCAAATCCTTAATTTTTTTTTTAATCTAGGCACATCACATATAAGAATTCTTATACCCATACAGTTGAATATAAATATAAAAATAAAATTTTCTAAATTTCATTTAAAAAATCAACTTTTTGGGGGGATCTTCACTCATGAAAATTCAGAATAAAAAAGCCTCTATATTAGCTAATGTCAGTGACAAATGCTTTGTAGAGGTTTCATATGTCTCTACTTATTCTTGTTTTGTCTAAGGATCTCATTCTGATCTATAGTTGCATTTTTATTTAAATACACACACTACAATAGAGGATAATGGCAATAAATGCATGCCCAGTGTATATGAACCACACAATTGTCATGGTTGCTTGGCAACTACTGGCAGGTATTGTACATGGGAGAGCAAGGGGATACAAAGCAATGAATGAACGCCTTATCAACTGCTTTGATTTCAGGTGAAGGGACACTGTCTTCAATGCAAAAATGCCTCCTTTTTTTTTTATGAAAGATGAACAAAAAAGAAAAAGTTTATTTGCCTATTTTTATCAAAATATTAAGTTAAATCAACAGTTGGATTGTGAGAGAAGAGTATGTCATTTCATGAAAAAGCAGCTGATGGTTGGCAAAAAGAAGAGAAGGTTATGCCTAGCCAATTAGCTCTTCAGTGCAATCTCATTGTGGTGAGGTGCACCACTGGCACTGCTGTGAGCACAGAGTTTATTTCCTCGTATTCCCAGATTGAAGGCAATCTCATTATACTTGATTTTTTAGTATGCATTTTTTATGTTTGTCCAAAATAAAAACTGCATTGCTTCATTAGAACAATGCTCCCCCTACACACACACACACACACACACACACACACACACACACACACACAAAATGTATATCACATAATTGGCTAATTTTCTAAACATAGACTCCAAAGGAAATAATTTAAATGAGCATAGCTTTGGTCATTACTCCTATTAAATCTGTTTTGTGACCCTACTTGGGTCAGAAAATATCACCTGTCTTACTGAAATGCCTCCCCCCCCCCCCTATATTATGCATGGATACATCTGCTTAGTCTTTTGCATCTTTTAATTTTTGAACACTTGTTTCCTTCCAAATAGTTACCTTTGTTCAGGTAGTCGAAGATATGTTCACAGACATTTATAGAGAAGTAATTTTGTCATATGTTCCCAGAGATATAAAATATGATATCTGAGGAAATTTCATACCTAACACCTTCAGACTATACTTATATACCCAAAGCTAAAATACTTCTGAATTTGAAATTTTTACCATTACTGATACCTTAAACTGCTATTTTTTAAATTCCTTCAGTTGTGAGAAATATCATAAACCACATTAAAAAAATTAGGAAAAGCAGATGAACAAGCAAACTCTACACTTGCTTCCATGAGTCTAGGAGAAGAGGTGATTAAACTGGTGGGAGGTGCACATTGTCTTTTTCTTTCTCTCCAAATTCTATTGGCTCTCTAATAAAAAACAAATTAGCAGAAAAAAAATAAGATGATTCTAAAAGATTCTCTTATTTAACTAATATTAATTGAGTGCTTCCTACAGTCCAGAACTAGCCTCCTTTCATAGGTGAGTAAGCAGAGCTATGGAGAGGTTAAATAACTTGACAGAAAATGTTAGCCAGCGACAGAGAGTAAACAAAACCAATCAGTCTGAAACCTGAACTCTTAATTTCTGAATTTCCTTGCCTGTTGGAATCACTTAGCTCACATGAGGGCCCAATTAAAGGGGTCACAGTCTTTCTCTCAATACCAGCTACTTGACCATAAAATACCAGAGGAAATGGAAATTTCCAGTCCCTACAGTCATAGGGCATTTCTGGAAATGCATCTGCATTTATAACCTAAAATTGTGAGTTTACCTGCAGTGTGTCAAGTTGGCCTTATCTCTTTAAACTTTCCACTTTTACTAGCAGTTGGTTTTATTTCTATGTTCCATTGGAAAGATTTGTCTTTACCTTCCCCTATTGGCCAACTTAATCTAGAAGATTATGACCCTACAGTTATCCAATTTCTATTTGGATTTCCTTCAATATGTCACCATGAAAGCCATTTAAGGAAATACAAAATTTAAAAGCTTGCCCTTTCTAGGAATGTTGAACTTTTCAGCAATCAAGTTGTTTTCATTCCTTTGCAGAAAACATTGTGGATGAAGAGCAGGGATTGTTTTTAAAAGTTGAGTTTACATGCTCAGTTTATTATACTTGATACAGGCTTTTGGAAGTTGTTTAAAGGAAATTGAAATTTCCAGTTCAATGTTTTCTCATCACAAATTCATGTTAGTTTGAGTAAAAAGAGTAAACTGTTCCCAAAACACTATGGACATTTTGTAAATTTAAAAACTAATGTTTTAATGGCGGGAGTGGGGGGGAGACACAAATAAATAGTTCCACTTAAGATTAAGTATTTTATCTTTTGGCTTCCAATAAGATCAGAATTCTATACGATTTCCTGAAAAAGTTACTTAGAGGAAAAGTTAACTTTTAAAACTGTGAAGGAATCTAATAAAGGCAGATAAATTAATAGAGGTCATTAGTTTAGTCATAGTTGAGTCAGTGATAATTGATGTTTATTGACACACAATATAAACACAATAAGAATTTACCTGAGTTTAGAACACAATGATAATATATACCGTATTTTTCTGACCATAAGACGCACCGGACCATAAGACGCACCAGTTTTTAGAGAAGGGAAATGAAGAAAAAAAGATTCTGAAACAAATAGTGTCCTAAAATATTTTATGTGCATTAAAACCCAACATCACTGTCATAAACACATGTAATCAACCCTGTAAAGTAAACAGCAGCATTTAGAACCATTTTAGAGCCAGGCAAGCACACAGAGACCACACAGAGCCGGGCAAGTAAAAAAACTTTTTTTTTACAGTATATGTGTAGGCTATATTTGGACCATAAGACGCAGGGACTTTTTCCCCCCACTTCTGGGGGGGAAAAAGTGCGTCTTATGGTCCGAAAAATACGGTAATAAAATCCACATGTAAGTAGACATTAAGGAATTACTATTTCAACTGCAAAAAATCTAGATTTTTGTCTTCAATACTGAAATGCATTTGATGAAATAATTAGAATAGGTATTAAGATATCTTGATCTATCTGTAAATGTGGTTTAGGAGAATAAATGCAGCATTAATATAGGAGTTGAGATATTATTTTCTATTAATTCTCAAATAAGTAAAATAAAAGCTATATACAAGTAAAAATAAAATATTGGCAAGGAGCAGAAATTAAATGCAATAAATAAAAATAATAGATAAGCATTAGTTTTATATTATATTATGGCTTCCTTATTTGAGTGATACTTAAATAATTCTCTTCAAAAACTGAGCTGTAAGACTACGTCAGTGACTGAGGGCTGAAGTTCTTAGTGAAGTTTCTGTCTATAATCAGCATACAGTTTACAAAGCAAAGTCTTCTGAATAATATTTCATGTGGATATTATGAGTTATCTATACTCCACATGTTAGAATTCCTTTGGAGAGCCAACCATACAGAGGCCAATGATGTTATTTAGACTTAGAAATATTTGGAATTTTTGGCCACTTATAGGCTGTTCTTTGTTGTCATTTGCTTATCTGAAGGACTGAATGGCGCTACCTGAGTTGCAGTTTGATGACTGGGAACTCACCACCTGTAGACAGAACACCTACATGACCAGTAACTGAGATCTCTGATTTATTGCACTAGATCCCCGATTATAGGAGTCAGTTTACATAGAAGCATGCTGCTTCCATATCTTAGACCAGTGTTTCCCAAAGTGTGGTACGCATACCCCCAGAGGTACGGGAAGAGTTTTGTGGGGGTACGAGTTGCACCGGAGTTTGGTAGGGATATGCACTGCACCGTGCTTAGTTGCTCCTAATTCTACATTCTCATGAGTACGAGGGGTACTCAGCATTACGAAAATTATAGAAGGGGTACACATATGTCAAAAGTTTGGGAAACACTGCAATATAGCATTCAATGACATATGTCATGGAGATAATTTTCATCTCTTTTTGAGATGGAGAAGTATGTGTTGAATACTTATTTAATCAGGTAAATCTGTAGCTAGGACTCAGGATTAAAGCACCCCTGATAACCTGAAGGGGAATGTGTGATAAAGCCACAGAACTCATCTCAATCTCAACAATTAAGCATATTTATTAATGACTTCTGTTTAGATATGCAAAACACAATAATCAGACTTAAAGATGAGATTTAATTGCAGGAAAGAGTAAATGCTTTGAATTCCTGAACTAAAATTTTAATAGTGTGGAAGAGAAAGAAACTTTTCTCTATAGTAGATTCTTTCATCTGTTCTAATAATCAAATGAACATGAGACAGATTGACAAAATAAAATGGACAAATTTAATTATCACATATGTATGGGAACTCTGCATACATGAAAGAGTCAGCGACAACTCCATACATGAAAGTTTCAGAGATAGAAAGGGAAAATGAAGTTTAGATGACATTTTGAGCTAAGGATGAGGTAAGGCACCTTGGGCTTCAGATTGGAGGAAAGTGATTCACAGGATGATAATAAGAGCAGATGTTCAGTAATTAGAAGTTTGCCCTGTGCTGCTCTGTAGATAAGTGATAAAAAGTTATTTTTGATGATAACTCCTATTACGGGCAAGGCCCCTAATTAAAATTCTCTAATGAAGAAGTACATATTTCTTATGAGTCTGCATGGTCTCAAATGCCTTCGGCTCAGAATAATTCACACACTGAACGCTCACATCTTGGGGAGGCTTGTCCCAGCCTCCTTCAAAAGGCTGCAAAAAGGGGCTGATTATCAAAAGATGACGTTCAACAGGGCAGGGGGTGCTCTATGGTTTTGTACTTTCCTTATATTTTCAAAACAAGTACAGAAGTCAACGTATTGGATGTGAACACACAGCAGTACCCATGCGCATGGGTTAGAGACCTAACATCCACAATCAGGTTTGTAAAAAAAAATAAATGAAGACTCTTCAAAATAAACAGGGCTGCCATCCCAGCAGAACTGCCTGACTTGTCTTACTCCTAAAACTCTTAGGATGTTAAAACTGGGCAAATTAACATTTGGACTGGACCTACAGCAGCATTGTATTCTAAACAATTGTTTGCAAAGCCAGGAGGAAAGCAGAAATTTTGACTATTGGACTAAAAATTAAAGACATTCTCTAAAATTAGCATCACTATATTAACTTATTTTCATTCATGGAATTTCTTTCCTTAGCTTGTTAACACCCACAGAAATCCCTTCCTTCTATTTATGTAATTATTCCTCTTCCCTTTCCTATAAATACCCCTTGACTTCACCTCCTTTTCTAAGCATTTTTAGGCTTCTGCCTGAATCAGTGCTTCTCTATTAACTATTCTTTTAGATCTCAAATAAAAACTTGCTGCCTCTTTTATTTCAGGTAACAGATTCATGAGAATCACCAGATTCCTTTGGATATAAAATAGATGATACCAGTGACATGGAAAAAATAGGACTGTATCTGCAATGAAGGAAATGATTATTCCATTGTATTTGGTTCTAGTCAAAGAACAGATTTTAATGTTCACCCCTACTTGCACTTAAAGAACAGTATAAACACCACAGACATATTGTTATGGGAATGCAAACAGTTTGGTGAAGAACACCATATGACATGAGAATGCTCTAGGAAGGTACAGATGTTTAGCTTTAAAAATGAAATGGAAACATGTTTGAAGTATACAAACTTTCTTAAAAAGAGCAATTAGACAGTTGTTTCATTCTCCCAAGAGTAAATTTAGAGGAAAAGGGTGGAAGCAGGGAGACAAGTTTTTGATCAACATAAGAAAGTCATTGGAAACATCCAGAGCTGTCAAGTCACAAAGCAGTGAAATCCCAAACAGAAGGCTGAGAGCTATCTTGCTATAGAGTTATGGAGCATTTTTCAAGGGCAACAGCAGTGTTGATCAAAATTCCTTCTGAACAACAGAAACTTAGAACATTTCCCTTGTCACTAGTTTGTTTGTTTGTTCTTGAAAGTTAAGGTCAGAAAGGTAAGTGCTGGAGAGAAAGGATAACTACAAAGAAAACTTGACATAATGGAAATCACAGGCCTGCTAAGCAGACCTGGCCTCCTTGGGAACATCAGCCTTTGCCTGCATACCATAGAACTTTTTTTTATTCTAGTCATTTATCTTCTGTTCTCAGTCTCCCATACCCTAAAGTCTCAGTTCTAACTTTCCCATCTAATAAAAGAGTAATATGGAAATTGACCATCACTCCAAAACACAAAATGGCTGCCTCAATATAGTCAAAGATGGCTGCCCCCATGTGGACACAATATGGCCACCATAAGATGCCCAGCAGGGGAGGGAAATTGGGAGGGACCAGGCCTGCAAGGGAGGGCAGTTGGGGGCAATTAAGCCTGCAGGAGAGCGCAGTTAGGGGTTACCAAGCCTACAGGGGAGGGCAGTTAGGGGCAATCAGGCTGGCAGGGGAGCAGTTAGGCATCAATCAGGCTGGCAGGGGAGTGGTTAGGGGTGATCAGGCTGGCAAGCAGAAGTGGTTAGGGGCAATCAGGAAGGCAGGCAGGTGAGTAGTTGGGAGCCAGCAATCCTGGATTATGAGATGGATGTCTGACTGCCTTCGAAGGGTCCAAGATTGGAGAGGGTGCAGGCTGGGTTGAGGGACACCCCCCATGCACAAATTTCATGCACCAGGCCTCTAGTAAAGATATAAGAAAATGCAGCTCTAAATCTCTTTAATGTCTATGATAACAACAAGGTCTTCATTAGTCATCTGTACAGCATTCAATTCCTTGATTATTGTCCTGATGCACAAAGAGTCTTAAATTATTTTGTGTAATAGAGGGTAATCACTTAAATGGCTAATGTGGAGCCTTTTAATATGACACCAGAAAGAACATTTTAAATGTAGGATCTGCCCAGTTTCTGGAGCAGAGAGCACCATGCTTATAGTAATACCTCAGGTTAGATGTGCACTGGCTTCCACTGACTCAGCCCTATCTTTCAATAAAAACTTTTTCATTCTCTGAAAACTGGTAGAAGTTTAAGAGATAAAAAAAAAAAAAAAAGGAAGAACATTGCCATCGACGAAGTGCCTACCATGTTCTTCTTTCACACTTACCATTGCATGTATTCTTCATGCCAAAATTGGTAGCATAGGTATGGCCATCTTGATTTCACAGAGCAGGAGGGAACTGAAGTGCAGCTTTGGGGAGGAACTTACTCCAAGGCAGAACACTGGCTGGTGTCAGAGCAGGAGCCCATAATTACAGCCTCTGATTTTCAGCCTACTGCGGAGGGTGGAAATACAAACAGACATGGCATGAGTGAGCTTTCAAAAATCTAGTCCTTAATTGATGCAAATCTACTCCCCGTAAAGATCTGCCATTTATAGACACACAATACAAACAATCCCAAAGTAATTAGCGTCAGACCACAGGGATGCCTGGGAAGCAGAACCCCAGGGGAGGAAAGAAAACTCCAGGCTTTGTCTTATTCTCCATGTTAAGAATTCTAACAATACAAGTTTCCAAAGTTCCTGAAACAATTGCATAGGTTTTAATTTTAATTTTAAAATACTTTAAATTTCTCAACATGCCTGACAGGAAGAAATCTAAGGAAACAACAGAACATGTCTTACAGAATTTTAAGCTTTGACTACTAATGCCTTAGAATACAATATTACCTATTTATGATATGCTCTATCTTTTTGTATATTCTGGGCTGAAATGAAATCAGATTCTGACTGAATTTAACTCATCTGTGAGCCTGAAAAAAGAAAAATATATTATTTTAATGATGATACATCTACACGTAAATGATAAAGTTTTGAAATGACAAAATTAAAAAAAAGTTCCCACTTTATAGCTCATATTACTTACTGCTAAATTACTTTGAAATTGATCATTAGAAACGTTTACTTAAATAAAAGCATACCATGTCCAATGTTGTTATGTAAAATCCCATTTGACTCAATTCTGTTTCTTTCTGAGGAACCATGTATTTCTTTGCTCCTCAAGTTTCTTTTAAACAAGCTACAGATTTATCAGAGACACACTTGGACAAACACCAGACAATTGCTATATTTTGTATAAGGTACAGCTTTATAATGTATACATGTGCAAAAATATTGCAGAGCTTCTGAGGAAACGGGAGATCAAAAAGAACCACACACTTAATTAGCTAATCTATACTAATAAAAGGGTAATATGCTAATTAGACCAGATTAACGACATCATTTTGGATGTCCTTCCAGACAAAGGTGCCCAGGGTCCCAGGTGCCTGTGGAGGGAAGCTGGTCTGGGTCCTAGGTGCTGGAGGAGGGAACCCCTGGTTCTGGGTTCTGGAGGAAAGTTGGTGTTGGCAGCTGGGGGAAGGAAGGCCTACTCTTGAACAAATTTTCATGCATCGGGCCTCTAGTTATTAATACTAGGTAGGGAGCAAAGGGAAGGGCAGACATTATAGGCATACTTCCGCAAAAACATTGGGGGAAGAGGAAGAGAAGATAGAAGCATGCCCAGTAAAGCTGGGATGACTTCAGTAAGGGGCTTTCTGTCAGTCACACCTGGGAACAGAGGTCATTGGCCAGAGTGGGCATGGGCACTGCAAGCCCTTGAAGAGTTGGAATACTTCACCCCCTAACAAAGTCACTCACTCTCTTATGCTCTTACTCATCTTGGAGCATGTGCTTAACCCCTGGCGTGTCAGCTCTTTTGCTCCTATTTCCTTGCTTTCACTAATATGGCTCACGGCCATGTGGAACCTCCACACAAATAGCTTGATGCTGACTGGACCCTGATCCAACATGGAAGGAAAACTCTGGACCCTGGCTCTGCTTTTAGCTTTATTGAAACCCCAGCTCCATTTCTTCTATGGCTGGACTAAGGGCAATGGGACTTTAAAAACATAGGAATCTAATCCCACCCAAATAAAAATCACTCTTTGAAAAGGATAGGACCATTGCTGAGCTGGTTCTGTGTTTGCAACCACTCTTTTCACGTAAGAAGGGCTTAGAGAATATTTCTTAGGGGGGGGGGGAGGAGTAAATTAATAATCGTCGTTTATTTTAGACCCAGAATTCATATTAACATTGCAACTACCAAACTATTGTTTTCTCAGTTTATTATCATGACTAAACCTTTGGGAAAAAAATGTGTGTTGTTAAATAATAATGTTCTATTAGGCTTCTCTTAAATCAATACATTTTAGATAAATAAAGTTTCAAGGAGGATTATGACAGTTCTCCACCATTGGTTCTAGATGCTGGGTAGGACAGTGTCTGTCCTGAAATGTTTTACATTCTATTGGGATGTGTAGGAGAAGTGCACAGACCAAAAGGGCCTTAAAAAGTGAGGGACTGTCCTGTGTGTTCACTGTAGAGAGACCATGCATTCCTTCGAAGGCATCAGAAGACTTAAAGAAGAGATCATCAAAGAGCAAGTGAAGTTTTGGCTAACACTGGTGGAAAGAATGACCTAGTTTTTTGCTACACTAATTTGAAATGTGCTTGATCCACTCTGGACAGAGTCTGTGATTCCTTTATTAGATTTAAAATAACAATAGTGATCTGAGTGATCTTCTGTAATCTTTAGTGTTTATAAAGCCATTTCATAAACTTCCTGTTATTGCGTTCACATATCCACCCCACAGGTCAGACAGCAGACATTATTACACCTGTTTTTCTAGTAATGAAACTGAGGCTTAAAGATTCCCAGAGTCACAGAGATACTAGGTAATTAAATGTAGAAAATCACTTTTTGGCTTTGTAAAACCAATACTCTTAATGCTGCTGCACTACTAGGTCAGATCTGTTGTGCAGGACTGTCACTCTGACAATAAGGCTGGCTTTTCATGGGAGTCGAGTCATCCATATTGTTTGTTTAAGCAATACTACTTAACCAAGAATTTCTAAGTTGCCATCACTCACACTAGAATATTATATTGTAAATGACAACAGCACATGCATATGTTCAGGAACTAGACAATCTGAAAGGTGCATAGAAAGGGGAAGGTTGGAAACACTAATGAGAAATTGCCAGAAGGATAGCATGGTATATGTCACAGTTATCTCTCAAGGGGGCTTCAAGGTCTATATCCTGGGCAGCGTGCTGATGTTGTTGTGGTGTAACCAACCCCATCTTACAAAGGACACCTCAAAAAGTCAAATTATGGAGTCATTTATTAATGGCCAGTGGCTCCAGAACTCACAGCCTTGAACAGCTTGCCACGTCTGGCATATATTGGCAGAATATCACAAAAGCATCTATTACATATTTGGGTCTGGAATGAGGAACCTGTTTTGAGATTTTACAGAAGCAGAACTTAGTTGTCTATGAATGAATGAATCAACGAAAACACATTATCATTATCTGGGACCACCTGGACAATTTAGAATAATTGTGCTGTCCAGATTCTGGGATCACTGAGTCAAGAGGAACTGGTTATCTGTAGCTAATGAGACAATTTAGGACAATTGAGCTGTCCTGGGTCCCAGAAGATTGTGCTTCAGTAACCAGTGAGATAACAATCAATGGGATATTCAAACCATCATCAATGGAGTATTGGGATAGCATACATAAGTTCAAAAAATCAAAATAACTATTAAATGAGTACAGAACCCAAAACAGCAAGGTTAAAATATTAAATAGCAATTTTTACCCAAGTATGGTTGCTACCATACTTAACGCAAAATATTACTAGACACTAAGGTAGGCAAATATTTATTCAAGTTCAGAACTGTGAAGTATTTTCTCCAATAGAATGCCTGCTCATAGATAGAATAGATGGATGGTTCTTAGATTCCTGGGTTGAATGCTACTTGTCCTGATAAAAGATTGAAAATTTAAAGGAAAATAGAAGGAGCATAATAGGCGAATAATAGTTGAGAGAAAACCCCAGTCAGATGGCAGAGTTTAAATGTCAGGGTCATTTCAGCCATGTGTCCTTGACTTTACGGGAGAATTGCAGCTACTGATGTACAGTGGAGTTTGTTACAGCTTTGAAGGTTAAGATGTTAAGGAAAGGAAGGACTGAAGACTTCTCCTTTGCTTTGGTTTGTATGATCAGATTTATCTGTACTGAACAAAGAATTAAAGAGAATTTATGCAAGCGACTGGAGTTTGAGAGAGCATTCACTCTACTTCTGAAAATTCCACACATTGTATTAGGAAAAAGCCATATGTGTGAATTTCCAATGTCCTTGATATTCCTGATACCAGATAGATTTCAAATCACTAAATCCAAATATTCTCCCCCCAGAAAATCTCAACCCCCAAACCCCAGGAGTGAATCTCCCATCTGGTTTTCCTTATAGAAATTACTATATTTTGGCTTCTTGAAAGCATCACAAACCTTTGTTGCTTTTCTGTCTGGAAAATAATAGTGTAACCCCGACTCTCATCTTGTTTTTCAACTGCTAATGTGATTGTGCCAGGAAGTAGCAACCAATGGCGACTATTGCAATTAAAATTGAAAGGAGGAGAGTGGAATGATGTGCAGACAAGGCTCAGATGTGGGCTTGTTGATATCTGTAGCAGGAGGTTAATTAGCATAAACAGAAGTACCAGCAGTCACTTGGACTTCCTCAGAAGGTACTGCCTGCTCTCAGCGGTATAGGACAGAGGAAAACAAGTCCAGAGAGTTTCCTTTTTTCCTCTTACAGAAAACCATTTACAAAAACAAACATAAAGTAATTGGATTCTTTCTTGTTTGCTTTCTGTTTCTCCTTTCCAGCTAAGTGTTTGATTTAGCTCCTTCTTCTGCTCTTTCCCCAACTCCTACATGGTTTGAGTAATAATAGAGTTAGTTGTACTTTCTGCTATCCTTTTTCATTCCTTCCCTCCCTGCCCCCTCCCCACTCTTTATTGTTGTTTTTCCCTTGGGAAACAACTTTCTGTGTAGGCTCTTTCCTTTTAACTGGTAAGCTTATTTTTATGGGGGATTTATAAGTTTTGGGTTATGTAAATAGATGCAAGTCCCACCTGTCCATCTCACCACACTTGACCCATTTAAATCTTTTGAGCTTCTTCCTCCCCCTAATTGGTACAATGATCAGGATAACTATTATATCCAAATATTTTTAGCCTTAAACAAAGCCCAGTGATATCGAAGTTTTGGACTGGACCCCGGATTCTTTGTCTGCTGGAATCGAAGAATGAGTCCACGGACAGAAAGTGGCATAGCCAAGGTGGAGATTTATTGAAGAACAAGTACAGACTCTCAGGAGGGGAGAGGGGAGAGTCCCACTGGGTTGTTTATTCCCCACTGCTTATAAAGGCTGCAGAACTTGGTGCACTGATATCCCCTCTGATTGATCACTATTCCCTTAGACTGGTTACTATGGTAACTCCTGGGCTCAAAGGTTGAATCTCATATGGCACATGTGACGTTCTCCCTCCACTCCTTCCTTATTGTTTTCCTATTCCCTTTGGGCTTTCTTCTTCTCCTTCTGAATGAAGGGCTTCCTTCTCTTTATTTTGTAAATGTAGCCTTTCTTGGCTACTTCCAGTGCCCTTGTCTTATGCAAGTACTAGATGCCTGGTGCACAAAATTTGTGCAGGGGATGGGATGTCTCTCAGCCCAGCCTGCACCCTTTCCAATCTTGGATCCCTGGAGGGATGTCCAACTGCCCATTTAGGCCTGATCCTGATGGGGCTAAACAGGCAGTTGGACAACCCTCTCACAATTCAGGACTGCTGGCTCCCAACTGCTCACCTGCCTACCTTCCTGATTGCTCCTAATCACTTCTGCCAGCTAGCCTGATCACCCCCTGACCATTCACCTGACAGCCTGATTGATGCCTAACTGTTCCCCTGCCAGCCTGATTGCCCCTAACTTCCCTTCCCTGTAGGTCTGGTCACCCCCAACTTCCCTCCTCTGCCGGCCTGGTCACCCCTAACTGCCCTCTCTTGCAGGCCTGGTCCCTCCCAAATGCCCTCCTCTGCTGGCCATCTTGTGGTGGCCATATTGTGTCCACATGGGGCAGTCATCTTTGACCACATGGAGGCACCCATTTTGTGTCTTGGAGTGATGGTCAATTTTCATATTATTCTTTTATTAGATAGGATCCCTGTTGCTGCCTCCTTGTCTTATGGAGATGTAACTGTACCTGGCTTCCTTGTGTTATAGAAATGTACCTTCTCCCAGTCTGCAGCCTCCTACTTTTCCCCAATTCTAAAAAAATCCCTAAGCCTGCCTATGTCCCCCTAAAATTCCTGCTTCACCAGAAACATGTGTTATTTGTTTGATTTTGCAGTTTTCTTCCTTTGCTCTTCTATTTTTTCATAACACATCCTTTATCTATATGCAGGAGAGCTTAAGATCATTTGAAACACTAATCTAGATATTCTCAAAATAAATGTTCACTCTTTAGTAGCTGCAGAATTATTTAATATACACATGTTCTTATATAATTTAGTCATTCTTTGATGTTTTATGTAAAACATTTTACTATTTTTATCTGCTGAGAAATATTAATTGGTAATGAAAGAGAAAGGAACAATAACCACTATGTGAATTAAACTATCCTCTGCTGTGCAAGACTATGGTTATTAAATTTGATGAGGATATATATTTTATTAATCTTTGTTCTTTTGTGGAGGAAACTATAAATTAATGTGAAGGAAATCAAAGGAAATTTATATGTACTTACCTATTAGATAGATAGATTTTAAAACATATTGTGACCAGAAATCCCAGAAAAGCTTCAAATTATTTGAGGAAACTATTCAGTGGTGATAAGAAATAAAATGGAGTGTACCACCATTTTATTTTGCATAAAAACATAAAAGGAGCTGAATCTGGTTTGGCTCAGTGGATAGAACGTCAGCCTGTGTACTGAAAGGTCCCAGGTTCGATTCCAGTCAAGGGCATGTAAGTTAGTTGCGGGTACATCCCCAGTAGGGGATGTGCAAGAGGCAGCTGATTGATGATTCTCTCTTGTCGATGTTTCTAACTCTCTATCCCTCTCTCTTCCTCTCTGTAAAAAAAAATCAATAAAAATATATTTAAAAAAAACACACAACAACATAAAGGGAAGCTTACAGGAACATAATTTCCACTTAGATTTCCTAAATTATATAGAACATATCTAAATATTTATATCAATCTGTCTACCTATTTACCTATCAAAACATTAGCTATAGATTATTTATACTACTGGCACCATGGATGATTCACAGAGATATGAGTATTTGTCACTAAGTCTCATGGCTCATTGGACAGACAATATAGATAGATAAATCCCCCAGGAAATAATTTATCCACCCCATCATACTGTGGAGAATAACATTTCACAACTGTTAAGTGAAAATACCAAAACAGTAGCTACTTAGGGACTTTGCTGAAAATCTAAGTCCCTGACCCTTCATTCAGCTGCCTTTCCTTAAATCCACAAGTGCATATAAGTATTATCTTTGAGTTTAATTTAATTTATCATCTACCTTCTCTCTGTAAAAATACACTGTAAGGAAACATAGTGTATAATGTATGAGCTAAAGAATTGGATAGCTGTCAAAGGGGAGGAGATTTTAGGATTCTATTGAAGAGCTTTTGGGAAATGAGCTCTCTGCTGAAATAATCTCACTTAAGAGACTAAGAGAATATCTCTTAGACAGGCCTTGCCTTCTTTCCCAGCTTGAACACTTTGATCCTTATTAATCCATGCTCATCAAGGTACATAAAATCAGAAACTATCCCACTAAATCTCTGATAGCTGGCTTATTTTTCCACAAAGCATGCTCTCCTTAGTATATTTTGTTCTTTCATTGAATTAAGACTTCTCTTTTGAAGAGAGATTAATAGTTCTATTTATTATGACACAACTAGGTGCCAATGTCTTTATTCTTATTCTTCACAGCAACACTGTGAACTAAGTCTTGTAATTATATTTATTTTATATTATGGTGGAAATTGCCAACCATAAAGGAAACATAATCTGACCAATGTCACAGGTCTACTATGGAGGATTGAATCAAGGTATGTCTGGCTTCAGTGGTTATTGGAAGGCTAAAAAGAGCTAATTCCAATGTAACCCTGATATTTGGAGTTAGTGATCTGAATCCAAGCCAGCAAGCTCAGTGTACATTCCTGATAACCTATAATTAAATCCCTATCCCCTTCCCAGATACTAGTCTTGCAGAGCCTGTTACTGTGAACAGTGCACTGCCCCGGAGGGAGGGTTATTAACGCTGGCGCCAGGCCAGACCATCAGATATGACCTGGAGACTCCCAACACCTGGGACCTTCTTGCAAGGCCCATGAAAAGGACTGGAAGCATAATCCATGTTTGTGGGACAAGGACCACAGGGAGATCTAAGGGAGAGTCCCATGCATGTTCCTTCACCCAGATTTGGGAGGCTGTTCCCTGAATCCGCCGGTGTATGAAACAGTGTCCCTCCATCTCTTTGAAGCCTCCTTGGCTTTCTTTGGTGTTCTGCAACAGTTAGACTCAGCAGGAGAGAAAGAAGTTAGGGGAAGTCCCCACAAGTGGAGTGAGGAAGCAAATCCTGACAGTTTATGGCAGGAAAACTGCTGGAGAGGTTGTAGAGGTCAACACAATAATAATGACTGGCTAGAACAGATTATTCCAAAATGGAGGAAAAATTGATCAGAGGCAGACCCCAAAGCTCATTGTATCAGCACTATAATGAAAACTGACACTGAAAGTAGAAGGAAGGCCTAGGGGGACAAATGCCTTAAAACTTCCAGACTGGCTCTTGTTAGAAACAAGGCCCCCTACCAAGCAGGAGCCGGAGACAGAATTTGGAACCACAAAATTAAAAAAGCTGGAAATCATAAAGTCCCAAGAACTAACTGACCATGTGTACAACTCTCTGGCGAGTTGGTCCTCACCGACAGAGATGTGCATACTTTCTCTTTTTTGCAGCAGCAGCACCTACTCCCTGGCCTCTTTTTCTCTCTCTACCTGAATAAAACTTGCTTTGTTCTCACTCCATATTGTCCTTGAAAAGCTTCCTGGGTGAGACAAGAACCTGGGGTAACCTGCCATGCAAAAGTTCAGGGTCCTGGCCTCAGCTCAGAAACAGTCCAATAACAGTACTACTTTAAATTTGCAAGAAAAATAACCATTGCATTTTCTAAGCAAATTCAGCAAGAAGTAGCAATGGGGCCTTTGCTTCTTCACTTCAAAGGCTGTTGAAGTGATGTTGCTTAGCTGATATGCTCTCCTAAATCGGCCTATCCTACGGGAACAATTAAGCAATAATTACTTATAAATGGCTTCAGGGAAATGCTGAAGCTGGACTCTGTTAGTCTACAACTCCTAAACAGAATAATTCAAACATGGTCATGGTTTAAAAAATATATATGTTGTTTCTGTGGATAATATATGCAATAAACTAAAGCACATTAGTCTGTGTAATAGCATAATACACATTTAATTCAAAATTGATATTGCACAATATTTGCTCTAGTAGAAAGATAATAATACCTAAAAATAAGAAGTCATATACATATAATCAGAATAAATGATATGTTTATTAAGCCCAGTAGTTTCCAATGCCAGAATGGGTTATGTTTTAATAAACATTTTTCAATAAAAATGAATGGAGTACTTCCTTATCATTAAACAGATGATTTATTCTTACTTCTTTATAGAAACTAAACTATCATCTTAATGAAAAAAAAATAAAGTATCACTATCAATCATAAAATTGGGTAGTTCGGATTAAATGTATTAAGTATGTAACCCTCCCCTCTTTTCTTTTAATATTGTTTCTGTTAAAAGTGTTTTTGTTAAGTATGAATTGCTAACTAATGTGTAACCCATGGAAACATGGCATATTTGTGTAAGAGTTCCAGAAACTAGCTTATGGGGGAGGAAGCTGACTCCAGCAATTTGAACATTCTGGTTCCAGAAGAGTTACTGACTCTTAACCATAAAAACCAGACCTCTGCTTGATGAGTTTTGAGATAATCATCAGAATGGACTGTGCTGACTTACATGTAGAGAACTTTTTCTTTGTTCTGCTTTCTGATTTCTTTGTTCTGCTTTTCTTCTCCTCATAATAAAAATCTCTGCCTGCACTGAGATGTTAACATGGTCTTTGGGATGGGAGTCTGCCATCTACTCAGGCTGCTGGCACTTGAATAAACCGTATTTCCCTACACCAGCACCTGTCTCTCCAGTATTGGCTTTCAAAGCTGCAGGCAGCTGAACCTGAGTATCAGGAATGATATAAAAAGCATAATAAAAAAGGAACTTTATACATCCTGATATTCAAGGACTGTAAACAAACAAGGAACTTTAATTTTAAAAAGTTTAGGTTCTCCTGGTGCCTGAATATATAAAATAAGAACGTAAGTTTATTTTTTATTTATTTATTTTTTAAATATATATTTTATTGATTTTTTACAGAGAGGAAGGGAGAGAGATAGAGAGCTAGAAACGTCGATGAGAGAGAAACATCGACCAGTTGCCTCTTGCACACCCCCTACAGGGGATGTGCCCGCAACCAAGGTACATGCCCTTGACCGGAATCGAACCCGGGACCTTTCAGTCCACAGGCCGACGCTCTACCACTGAGCCAAGCTGGTTTCGGCAATAAGAATATAAGTTTAAAACTGATCCATGGACTTGTGCTTTTAGCCATGGATTAATTGGTACTAGATGTTGGTGTTCCTTGTTGGGGCACCATGATGCCGGGGTTCTTTTCCCAGCCTTACAAAGGATTCAACGTTCTGGAGAAAGGGGCTGTGGGTAGATGGTTAAGAAGGAGTCCAAAGCCCAAAGATAGTTTTGAAAGGCATTGAAGGTTAGAGGAACTTCAGCTGAAGGAGCTAGAAGACTCTACCTTTACCAAGGACCCAAACTTTTATTCAACATAATTTGTCCCAAGGCAAGGTGGAAATATACACTTCAAAGGGTAAGTTATCAAAGGTTTACAGAATCATTGTCAGCTTGGGGGAATAGCCTACAGCTGTTCAAGTGTTTGGCCAACAGAAGGCACTAAAATCTGGCAGGTAACAATAATCCTATTCAGGTTTGGGGGAATTGCCTTAGCCATTTCCAACAGGTAAATTACATATGTGTGGCTCACCCTTGTTGAGCTCCCCAAGTCCCATCAACCTTTTGACGGAACTCCTGTAATTACTACATGCTGGAATTGGTTTCCGGCAACTAGACTAATACTTCTGCCAGAAAAAGTACCCTGGAAAATATCTTTTCATATATCAGGCAAAAGAGAATTTAGGATCGTGATTCTTAAGGGAAGAAAAACAAAGGATATGTTAGCTATGATATTGCTGGCTCTCTTTCTGGAGGGAGAGCCCAATCAAAGCAGAGCAGTTTCACTAAGTGGAAGAGAAAGACATCAGAGGTCAGGTAATCAGAGAGGGCTAGAATCTGCTGCTCATATACTAAATGGGTGAGGGAACTGCACAGACAAAACCTCCAGAGACCTCCGTAAGTGCTCCATTGACTCTTTGCCTGAATACTAAGCTGTGCATAAATAGCGTAAGATACAGCAAGTCTGTGCAGAGAAGAGCTTCCAAAGAGAAAATAACCACCAGGAGTTATAAGCTGAGCAACTAGCAGAGCTCATACAGATGGTGGATGTGTTTGAATTCTAGAAAGCCAAAGTGAAAACAGTCCAGACCTCAGAGGGTCATGACTTAAAGTCTTATTAAACTGACCCTATAACTATCACGACTCTTAATTTGCCCTGACAAAGATTAAAACAAACTACAAAAGAATCATGTTTATCTGCAAGTTAACTACCTGTCTAAATTAATCTAGAATAAAGCATAACACTCTTTAGATTATAAAATTTAGAAGAAGACAACGTATTTTAGACATTCAACACTGTACCACTACAAACAAAGGGAAGCATCCAACAACAACAAAAAAAAATCACTAAGTATGCATAAAAGCAGGAAAACATGTTCTGATGAAATTTCAGTGGTTTTAAACAGAACAAAAGAAAAAAATGGCACAGATACTGACAAGAATTTAAAAACCTCATTATAATATGACTAATATGCCCAAGAATTTAAAGAAATACATGAAAACAGATAAAAAGAGATATTGAAATCATAAAAAAATAAAATGATACTTGTATAGTGTGAATAATACAATAGCTGAAATTAAAAAAAAACACAACAACAACACACAAAACACTAGATAGGCAGATTAGACAGTGAAGAAGGTGAACTTGAAGATATAAATCAAATTGAGGCAGGGGAGGGGGGAGCAAAAAAAACCCCAAAAAACAAAAACAAAAAAACCCCACCCTGTCATCTAAATAACTCATTAAGCAGTCTAAAACAAGTCCTTCAGGATTCTGATAGGAAAGAATAGGAGGAAAAAAGCAGAGACCAAAAAATTATTTAAACAAATAGTTATTGGCCATTTAATTGGATAATCTCAACATTCATACTTCTTACTCTTTGAGACAGCATGGAAAGACATGGAGAGCATCTCCCCCTAACCCCCATTTCCATCTCATCCACTTCTTTTTTTAATTTAAACTCTTCATTGTTGAAAGTTTTCCATGTCTCCTTTTCCACCATTGACCTCTTCCCACCTGCTCCTACTCCCCAGCACAGGCCCTTACCACCCCCAGTGTCTGTGTCCATTGGTTTTGCTTATATGCATGTGTACAAGTCCTTTGGTTGATCGCTTACCCGCTCCCCCATCCTCTACTCTGAGGTGTGACTGTCTGTTCAATGCTTCTATGTATCTTGATCTATTCTATGCTAAGTGAAATAAGCCAATCAGAGAAAGACAAGTATCACGTGACCTCACTTATATGTGGAATTTAATAAACAAAATAAACTTACAAACAGAATAGATCCAGATGCATGGAATCATGGAATCTGACTAATGAATTTTAGAGGGAAGGGACTGGATGGAAAGAGATTAACCAAAGAATTTATATGCATATTTGCATAACCCATGGACATACAATAGTGTGGTGAAGGCCTGGGGATGGAGTGGGTGTGGAATGGAGGGGGTCATGGGGGAAAAAGTATCTGTAATACTTTCAATAATAAAGACAAACATATAAAAAGATAAAGAAGTGCTAAATTACATGCCAAATATTTTTCAGTGACTTTATATATAAATGATTGTAGTTTACTATAGTTTTCAGATTAAAATTATATGGATAATTCTTGTTGACACTTCCTACACAGTTCAACACTATCTGCAGTTCTTATTTTTATTGGCTTACTTATTTACTTATTTATGTTGGAACCTTAGTCTACAAGCTCCCTATCATTTTGTTTATTATTCTATCCTCAGCACAAGAAAGTTTCCAGAATATGGGAGGTATTGAATAGATGTTTATACTATGCTGTGCCATTGTACTTGCACTTATTCTCTTCCCATTCCACTTTCAATGCAGCCTTGATCATTTTTCCTACTCCTGTATTCATCAATACATCTAAACCTCATACTGAATGTAATTCAGAGTTTTCAAAGTTAATTCTACTAATTACGGTAATTCTGTCTACTGATACATTCCCTGAATATGTACCAAATTCATCATTCAATCAAATCACTTTTTTTTAAAATTTATTTTTAAAGCAAGAGGAAGGGAGATGGATAGAAACATAGAAACATCAATGAGAGAGGAACATGATAGATTGGCTGCTTCCTGCATGCCACCTATTGTGGATTAAGCCTGCAACCTGGGGTATGTGCCCTGATCTGGAATTGAACCAGTGACCTCTTGGTTCCTAGGTCAATGCTCAATCACTGAGCCACACTGGCTGGGCCAAATCACTTGAGTTTTTATAATATTTTGGTAAATATTTATAAATTTAAACAACTAGTCAACAAATGGGCATTATTGTTATCTTCCCCCCCCCCCCCCCCCCCCTCTGTAACTCTAAGTTCTCACATTTGATTTTTTACCAACCAGACATATATTTGGGAAATACTTTTAATTTCTACCCCCTTTTAAAATTTGGTACCCCTTTTGATTAATGCTTTTTCTTCCCATAAAAGAACAGAAGATATTAAATAGACCATTACATGCAGGAAACATGTCATATGTAAATAAAAGTTCTTTTGTTGAGGACTTTTACATGTATATCAACTGATCTTTATACAGAAGGGGTGCACATTATGGGAATATAGACACTGACCCATTAAAATACCCCCATTTTATGACATAATTTTTATTTTTTTTTAAAGAGCACCTCCATGCTGTTTCAAAGGGTAAGAGATCCTTCTTTTTTTAACTGCTGCATAGTATTCCATGGTGTAAATCAGTGGTCAGCAAACTCATTAGTCAACAGAGGGGCAAACCCACGGCTCATGAGCTGCATGTGGCTTGCGAGCTGCAGTTTGTTGACCACTGGTGTCAATGTATCACAGCTTTTTTGTCTACTGATGGGCACCTTGGCTGTTTCCAAATCTTGGCTATTGTAAATTGTGTTGCTATGAACATAGGGGTGAATACATTCTTTCTGATTGGTGTTTCTGACTTCTTAGGATATATTCCTAGAAGTGAGATCAATGGGTCAAATAGCAGTTCCATATTTATTTTTTTGAAGAAACTCCATACTGTTCATAATGGTCGCACCAGTCTGCATTCCCACCGGCAGTCCACTAGGGCTCCCTTTTCTCCACATCCTCACCAGGATTTGTCATTTGTTGATTTGTTGATGGTAGCCATTCTGACAGATGTGAGGTGATACCTCCCTGTCATATTAAATTGCATCATTCTCCTGAGACCAGTTTGGCTCAGTGGATAGAGCGTCGGCCTGTGGACTGAAGGGTCCCAGGTTCGATTCTGGTCAAGGGCATGTACCTTGGTTGTGGGCACATCTCCAGTAGGGTGTGTGCAAGAGGCAGCTGATCAATGATTCTCTCTCATCGATGTTTCTAACTCTCTATCCCTCTCTCTTTCTCTCTGTAAAAAATCAACAAAATATATTTTTTTAAAAATTGCATCTTTCTAATGATCAATGACTGTGAGCATTTTTTCACATGTCTCTTGGCCATCTTTGTGTCCCCTTTGGAAAAGTGTCTCATGACAGAGTTTTTTTAAAAGCACTGTATTGGAAGTCAGGCAACATAATTCTAGTCTTGCCTTTGTCACTTGGTGGCAAAGTTATAGATAATTTGTGATATAACTACATTGATGTAACTTTCAAACACTCTTGAATGATGAAATCAATTTCTGAACTAGCAACCCTTGGGGACCCTGGCTGATACACTAACCATTGGACAACAGTGCCAGGCCTAAATCTTTGTTTCTTTGTTTCTTTTTTCTTTTTCTCTTTCTTTCTTTTTCCCTTCCCTTCCCTTCCCTTCCCTTCCCTTCCCTTCCCTTCCCTTCCCTCCCCTCCCCTCCCCTCCCCTCCCCTCCCCTCCCCTCCCCTCGCCTCCCCTCCCCTCCCCTCCCCTCCCCTCCCCTCCCCTCCCCGCTCCTCTCCTCCCCTCCCCTCCCCTCCCCGCTCCTCTCCTCTCCTCTCCTCTCCTCTCCTCTCCTCTCCTCTCCTCTCCTCTCCTCTCCTCTCCTCTCCTCTCCTTTCCTTTCCTTCTTTTCTTTTCTTTTCTTTTTTTAAGGGTGGGTAGAGAGAACAAGGATGAATGTTCTTTAAATTAGTGGCAACTGCCCAGGTGGAGTGTCTCAGTTGGTTGGTTGGAACATTGTCCCATTCATTAAAAAAAAAAAAAAAAAAAAAAGGGTGGTGGGGGTAAGGAGGTTGTGTGTTTGATTCCCGGTCAGGGCACATACCTGGGTTGCATGTCTGATCCCTGGATGACCTCTTACAGCAATGTTTCTCTCCCTCTCTCTCTTCCTTCCTCTCTCTAAGCATGTTTTTGGGTGAGAATTAGAAATAAAATAAAAATAATTTAGTGGCAACTGATGTAAAATTTTACATCCCTCTGAAATGCAGAAAATGTTCAATCTCTAGACCATCTGCAGCAAATTCACAGCAAACACTCTTGCATCCCTGGAAACAATTTTATGCTACAAAGTAGGAATTTTTCCAAACTTACAATTACATGATTGAAAACAGGTAATTTTCACCCCAATCTCGTGTTTTCATTTCGGGTCTTAGTTAACGCTGCCTTGATGGCTGCTGTGTGATGAATCAGCTTTCCTGTTAACTAGAGGTGCAGGGCCATCATCTAATGAAAACACTCGGTGTTTTATGACTCCCTGGGCTGCAGTTCTGCATATTAAAATGGAATTTCAATCTCACTGTTAGAAATAAAATCAAAACTAGCATCTGCGGTTTGAACGGAACTGAGAAAAATGCTGCTCATTTAATGTTAGCAATATTTTTCATGCTAGACAGTATAAAAAAGAGGCTCTGGATATAATTTTAAAATGCCTATAAATTAGAAATAAATTGGTAGAAATCAGCACAATAGTTCAGTGCATGGGCTAGTTTATTATAGCCACAAATTTGAATGCTACGAGTTTTCTGTTCTCATTAGAAGTTTGCCAAAATATTCACAAATTAAAGTTTCCTGTTGGTTCTCAAATAGCACTGGTAGCAGATCCTTTCTGTTCTTCCTATTACAAGTGCTGAGCCTTTTTGATCACTCTTTGAAAGTTTCTTTTTCATCTAGTAATGATTGGATATTCATATTCAAGAAGTCACAGGATAACTCATTTCGTAGCTCAGAAGCAAAGTCATGACAAAAAGTTAGTAAAGGAATCAACAAATTTCAGGTGGTTTTCACCAATCATATTTACACAAAAACATTACAAGATCGCAGAGACAAAATAGCAAACTTCCCATTAATGACTTAATCATTGATCAATAAAGCATTCTGTACTGTGCTCAGTGTTTGACCATCCAACTCTTTCACCCTCTTCCTTTAGCTCCTCCTCTCATTCAAGAGACTATAATACAACAGATATATTATAAATGCAATAATCATTACTTATAAAACACATACTTTATCTCATGAGCCAGGGTAATCCTGTGTCCAGTGTTCACATCATTCAATCTTCCTAACAACCCATAAAATATGTGTTATTAATATTCCCCTTAAAATATGTGGTGCCTAAAGTTCAAAGTTGTTAAGGAATGCGGGCTAGGTTATAAAACTGAGAGGTTTTGAAGTGAATTTAAACTGATGTTTTTGTAATTTAAAAGCCCATACTTTAAAATTTTAAATCATATTAGTTGATGTCTAGTCATGCGATAAGTTTTGGGGTTTGATGCGGATGGCATTTAAATCTTGGTATTAAATGGTCTTATGAATGAAAAGTACTTTGAACTCATACAGGAAAGAACTAGTACATTGTTTTATGCTTGCTATCATTTTATTTCTCCTCTGTTTGTTTTCTCCTCTCTGTAGAGAGGAATTAATTGCCATGAAGACACATAAGTGGCATCTATAAATGACATCTGCAAGTTACAGGACAATATTTGCAGGTAGAATGGACTTTTTTTCTTTGGCAAGCAGTAGCTGTGAGGGATTCAGCATTTGTCTTCCAGAAAAACCCTTGAAGGATATTATTAGCTATCCTTTTTTTTTTCCTTTTTCTTTTTACAGGTAGCAAAATCTAGGTTAAAAAAAATTAGTTTACCGAACAGTTTGTGACCTTCCCATTTCTGATGCCCAAGATCTTGGCACATATTACAGCAGCCATCCTAAAATAGTGTGCAATAATTGCTTTAATATCTCCATAATTGGTAAAGAAAATGAGGAAACTTGGTCTAACACATTAGGTGGGAAGAAAACATAATTAAAGATGTAAGGAAATTTCATGCCTTTATCAATATTCCATGTAAGTTGATTTACCATGCTAAATGCAGTCAATCCAGTAATTTCCTAAAGTACTTACAAAAATTTTTAGATAATAATTTAAACTGTAACATGAGTTCAGCCTATTGTAGAACGACGTAAAATAATAAAACACTATCTCTGGTCCCTACATGCTCAGAGTCAAGGTGAAAAAATAAGTATGTGGAAAGTACAGAATCATCTAAAGTTAAAGTACTATGTTGATTGGCTTTTATAAGTGCAGAAGAAAGATACATGAATGTGTATTCCTATGTTGGATTCCTGAGAGGCATAGCTTAAGCTGTATCTTGAAGCAAGAATAAGATTTATGTATGTGCATGTGGGGATAGGGTTACATTTCAAATCAACAAGATGACTTTAAGGTAATAAACATACAATCATTTTACAATTTTTAATCTTCCATTCTGAAATCCAAAATGTTCTAAAAACTCAAAGTTTTTATAAATCATTAATTGGTAAAATAGAACCTGTAACACAATGGAAGGGTTTTAATAGTCTTTATGTATCTCACTTGATATCCTATATAATAAAAGGCTAATATGCAAATCGACCAAACAATGGAAACACTGGTCACTATGACACTCACTGATCACCAGGGGGGCAAACGCTTAATGCAGGAGATGCCCCCTGGTGGTCAGTGCACTCCCACAGGGGGAGCACTGCTCAACCAGAAGCCAGACTTGCTGGCTGGTGAGCTCATCAGTGTTGACAAACCTCTCCCACCTCTGCAGCAGTGCTAAGGAGGGTGCAGGCTGGGCTGAGGGACTCCCACCCAGTGCACGGATGTTATACATCAGGCCTCTAGTCTATATATATAAAAGCCTAAGGGACTATTATGACCAAATGACTGGAATGACTGGTCAACCAGTCACTATAACACACACCGACCACCAGGGGGCAGACACTCAATGCAGGAGCTGCCCCCTGGTGGTCAGTGTGTTCCCACAACCAACCTCCCATAGCCAGCCAACCTCCCCCAGTCCCTCCCCTTGGGTGGCAAACCTTCTGTAGTCCCTCCCCACCATCCAGCAGGCCCCAACTGGCCTGGCCCCAATCGGCACTGGGCAAGACAGCCCTGATAGGCTCTGATCCCGAATTTCATGTAATTACACACACACACACACACACACACACACACACACACACACACACACATACACACACACACATACACACACACACACACAAGGATAATATGCTAATTAGACTGGGAGACCTGTGGGACAAAGCCATGGTGGCAGGGCAAAGGTAGAAGCACTTAGGGGTGATCAGGCCAGGAGGGGAGGACAGTTGGGGGTGATCAGGCTGGCAGGGGTCAATAAGGGGTGAGCAGACTGGCAGAGGGAGCAGTTGGGGGTGAGGAAGCCAGCTGGGGGTGCAGTTGGGGGCAAGCAAACCAGCATGCAGAGTGGTTAGGGGCAATTAGGTAGGTAAGCAGAATGAGCAGTTAGGAGCCAGCGGTTGCAGATTGCAAGAGGGATGTCTGGGATCAGGCCTAAACTGGCAGTCTGACATCCCCTGAGGGGTCCCAGATTGGACAGGGTGCAGGCTGGCCTGAGGGACACCCCATTCTGCCCCTGTGCATGTATTTCGTGTACCAGGCCATTAGTATGTGTATGTGTGTATGTGTATTACTGTGGTTTGTGTTTGTTTTTAGGTGCTGCATCAAATCCAACTGAAGTAATTATATAATAAATATGCTTCCCTTAGTGTTTTTGATAGGATCCAAAATTTTTGAATTATTTTACACATCTTGTCCCAAGTGTTCTGGGTGAGAAGTTATGAATCTTTATTTGTCTTGGAGTGAGAGAAAGAAAGAGGACTAAGACATTGAGGAGGCCAGAGTGGACAGTTCACAATAAAGCAAATTATATGGAATCTTAAAGATAGGCCGGTGACAGAAATTGATGCAGTAGGCATTCTGTAGGTGTAATTCTTCAGGATGAGGGTAACATAGAACAGAACAACTTTAGAGGAAGATTTGCCTGTCAATCTATTTGATATAGATTGGACTGAAGAAAATAAGAGAGATAAAAAACAAACTGCCGTAGCTGGTTTGGCACAGTGGATGAAGAGTTGGCCTGTGGAGTGGGGGGGTCCAGGGTTCAATTCTGGTCAGGGGCTCATGCCTGGGTTGTGGGCTCGATCCCAATAGAGGGCGTGTAGAAGTCAGCCGATCGATGATTCTCTCTCATCATTGATGTTTCTATCTTTCTCTCCCTCTCCTTTCCTCTCTGAAATCAATGGGAATATATTTGAAACAAACAAACTAACAATAAAAAAAAATCCCAGAATATTACTATAATACTTCTGTAGTTTCCACAGTAAGGTCATGGCCAACATATTTAACTATCCAACACCTTAGTTTCTTTATTGATAAAATAAAGATAATAACAGTACATACATTATTAGGATGTCGTGAACATCAAATGTTTTAATTCATATATACCCCCTAGAAGATTTCTTAACATATATTAAAAGCCCAATAAATAGTACCTATTTTTATTATTATTATTATCACATTATAAGACTAGTGGCACTGAATAAGATAATTATACACAAAAGAAATATAAACACTTTCCAGGCTACATTTGTTCACCTCAAAGCCTGAGGATAGATGCTCTGATTTTTAAAATGAGACAGAAAAGCATCATGGAGATTATTGCCTATTAACTCTAATGCAGAGAAAGTAGTAAGGCATATATTAATAGAATCATACAAATCGCTAGCAGATGTTGGATTCATGATTGAAAAAACACTTGGATATCAAATAGGCAAATTTTAAATAGATGGAAAGGTTGTGAAATTTTTTGGTCTATTTTTTCCTCATAAAACTAAGATAACTGGATCACAAAAATGCTCTCTTTTCAATTGGACACAACCAAAAAGACATAGGAATACAAAAACCAACAAGTGAATAAACACACAAACAAAACACTACCGTGATCATCACAGAATCAAGCTACTGGGAGAGCTGGCAACAGTCCACGAATAGAGAATTATTCTAAGTCAATGTGGAAGGCATACTTTATATTAGATACTGCAATCTAATGTTAGAATCCATTTTCTTCAAAATACCATGACCGGCAAAATCCCTAATCCTTAAGTGAGCTAAATGTATTTTCCCACTTGAATGTATCATATTTACAATATTTATTATTCTCATACAGAATATAATCAAAGCTCTCCTTGAATAGTGCCAATAAATACATTTTTAATTAACAAAAATGATAATTCAAGAAGAGGTATTTGCTTTATAAAGGAACTTATTAGAAAAAATATTCTAACAATAAGTATTTCTATTGTAAGCTATACCTTCAACCTTCCATTAAAAATATTCCCTGATCATGCTTAATTAAACACCCAGCAAACATGGCACTTTTTACCTCACATACAAAGATTAGAGTCATAATTCCTGTTTTCTGGATGAAAACGTGTCCTGAGACCACAATGCAACTGAGCGTCCTGATCACCAGTCGAGATTCTTGTCCTGAATGCCAGGACTTTCCCTGTTATTGTTGTGTTCCTGCACCTGAGCTATAAAGTTATATTGTAGTTCAAATGTTTGGTCTTTCACTTACTGAATTTGTGACCTAAATTGCCTCATTTTTCTCATTAATAAAGTAGATATAATAATATCTTTCCCATTGTAATAATTGAATATGTATAAAGAATCCAGTGTAGCATAGAGAAGGTACTTATTAAATATTAGTTCTCATTCTGATATCAGTGTCTCACACTGGTTTTTCTCTCTCTCCAACTTCTGTAGCTTCCTGGTTCCTAAAGTCAGCCCACGTTATTGTTTTTGTTATTTTGCTTTTTAATATATTTTTATTGATTTCAGAGAGAGGATGGGAGAGGGAGAGAGAGATGGAAACATCAATGATGAGAGAAAATCATTGATTAGTTGCATCTCACATGCCTCCTTATGGGGATTTAGCCTGAAACTAGGGCATGTGCCCTAACCTGGAATCAAACCATGACCTCCTACTTCATAGATTGAGGCTCAGCCACTGAGCAATATTGGCCATGTCAGCCCAGTCTTTTGATTGCTTTACCCATAGTGATTGAAAGAATAAAGTTTTATTAATGGATTTCTTACTAATTTATCTATATTAACACTCATGTACAATGGGGCCAACAGGGTTGAACATAAGCCTAACACATGAGAGCAAATTTTAATTGTGTGGATTTTTTTGTTTGTTTGTTTTTTGTATTCGGGTATGATAATGGCAGGTTAGTTTCTTTCTGAAGCCCTAAGGGAAAAATCTGTTTCTTTATCTTTGCAGCACCTAGTAACTGTCTGTACTTCTTGGTTTATGGCCGCTTTCTCCATCTTCAAAGTACATCACTCCAAGTTGCTTTTTTCATCACAGTGCCTTCTCTGAGTATGACTCCTCCTGTATCTTTTTTTAAAATATATTTTTATTGATTTAAGAGAGAAAAGGAGAGGGAGAGAGAGATAGAAATATCAATGATGAGAGAGAATCATTGATTGGCTGCCTCCTGCACACACACACACACACACACACACACACACACCTTGCCCCCCACTGGGGATCGAGCCTGCAACCTAGGCATGTGCCCTTGACCAGAATGGAACCTGGGACCCTTCAGTCTGCAGGCCAATGCTCTATCTACTGAGCCAAACCAGCCTGGGCGTCCTGTATCTTTCTTATAAGATGGCTGTGATTCCATTGAGCCCACCTAGATAACTGGAATACCTCCCTATCTGAAAGTCTTTAATCACACTGACAAAGTTTCTTTTGCGATATAATATAAGGTTAAAGTTCACAAGCTTTGAGGATTAGAACGTGGGCATATCTGGAGGGCCAATATTTGGTCTGCCACATATACTTTACTTATATTTAGATTAACTCCCCAAATTACGTAAATAGAAAAATTCATTTTAGAAAGATATCATGAGGTTAAATATGGTCTTCTATTATGGTCTTTAAACCATAATAGGAATATTGTAATTTATTTTTATCCACCAAATGGGAAAATATCTCCCAATGTATGGAGTGATAAAAAACACTAAATTAATAATAAAAAAGTATTAATAAAGCAGGCTTGTTTAAAGCACAGCATTGCTCTGTACATAAAACATCAGATTTTCCTCCAACAAATTATTGTTAATAGAATAGATGTATTAGGAGAATAGCATTTTTCAAGTAACAAGGTTATCTATTGCTTAGACTTCTTCTGTATTTACTTTCTTCTATTTTTATTCAAATACAGTGCATTTTTAAAAAATATTCAGCTGTATTATTACAGTTCCCAATATACTTGTTTATTGGATGCAAGGTAAATGTGGAATCAAAAAATTTTATGGAATTAGAATTTCTTGTTATTAAATAAGAGTTATAACAATGCTATCAAAAGCTTTTATTGCACGTGGTACAACAAGAAAAAATTTGAAAGCTAATATAAATGAGAGTTGATTATTCTGATAATGACTTTCTTACATGGCAGTTCATATTGTGCAGATTATGAGCTGGTGCAGCATGTCAGAAAACTGTATCTTTAATTGGTCTTCATAACCGTCTTTTCAACCTCTGAAAGATATTCACCAATAAAGGAGAACACTGCTTGCATTATTTAGAGCCTGAATAATTAGCAAGTCAGTCTCCAGGCAAAGCTGATAAGCTTTATTATAGGGAAAATCTAGGCTACCATATTAACTATATCTTTCCTCTCTAAAAGCTACCCATCAAGATGGCAGTCAGCGGTCTGCTGCAAGACATTCTCTGATCTGAATTGTTTTCATTTTAAAGCAAACTAGTTTTTTTCTTTAATTTGAATTTAAAGAATGATCTCTACCAACTGGTCGAAGAACATTAATGTCTTAAGTTTCTTTTGGAATAAAAGAAACTTGTTTCCTTATCACAGACCACATCTAATTCTTGTCTTTCATTTAGTCAGCAGCAGCATGTGCTATTATATGCACCGAGATTGAAAAGTGCTGACCAAGGGAAAGACATCAGTGAAAGGGAAATAAAATACTCTCTAACAGATGGACGGAGTCAATGAGTGATCAACTTTGGTTATCTGTGGTGGCGCGGGATTTTATGTGTGTGTTATGTGTGAGTATGTGTATACACATCTATGTTAGAAACTCAGGAAACTCTCAGGTCTTCTGAGCATGTCAGCCTCCTCCAACGGTCAACAGGGTTAGTGGTAGCGAAAGTTATTTCAAGTAAACACAAAAACATACGTAACCTTAACCCTATGTTTAGGTGGAAAGAGAAAAAGGCATACTGGTACTTTGATGATAAGGACAAATTTTCAGTCATTTTTTAGATTCTAGTTGTAGTATTCTTCTACATATCCCATGTTCTTGTTCAAAGTGACCTTACTCCTACCTCCCTGCCTTTGCTTAGGAGTTTGACTTTGTCTCAACATAAAACATCAGATTTTTCTCCAACAAATACTTGTGAATGGAACAGATTTATTAAAAGAATAACATTTTGTATGCCATGCAATGTTTGGCACAATATCTCAGGTAAAGACAGTGTTCAATAAATATTTGATGATTTGAATTAATTAAATGTGATACATTTTTACCTCTTTGTGTGAATAAGTTTGATTTATAAGGAAAATATTTCAACTAGCCTTCCAAAATGTGTCCTTACATTAAGTGGAAGGCAATTGTCCAATAACTAAATAGTACTTATTTTTTCCTATGGAGTAAAAAATATTAAGTTTCACTTAATTATAAAGATCAGAAGACAAAGAGAAATATCAGCAGTACTAGCTCCCATTACCAAGAATGAAAATTTTTGGCTTTTAATAAAGGACAGACCAGAATGTAATGGCAAAAAGAGGTGATGACAAAGAGTGATTATTTTTCCCTAAGTCTGGCCAACATAAAAAAAAAGAAAAGATTGTATGATCATTGTGTTGTCGAAAATGAGGAGAAAAAATAATCAAGTAAATCACAAGAAATAAAACCAAATTTTATGTTAAAACACCGTGTGTCCAAATTCCCATCTAGCAAGATAAAACAGTCTTTACTCGGGATAAATTTTGAACTTTTCAATGAATATGATTTTCTTACATTCAGAGGACATAGAGGCTTTACATAATATGTTGAGTCTGATTTTGGTCAAGTACATTTAGCCAACTTTTGTCATTCACATGGGAGTCACAGAACTTCCTCTCTATGAGCCATGTTTAGGACAAAAGAAGAATTTGCTACCAGTGATCAGAAAGAATGGCATTAATTAAGACTGAGAAAGCCAGTAAAAAAGGCCTGCACTCGGCATTTGATTTTCTAACTTTATCAGCATCTTATGATGCCTTTCCACATTGGGTTCCATGTTCTTCATTGCAAATCCATCATTTATTAAATTTATACAGTATGTATTAAATGAGTTTGCTTTTGTAATTTGCTCAGGGGCAGTAGTCAGCATGTGCAACTTTCTCGGGGGGTGGGGAGGGTATTTGGGGGGAGGAAATAAAAAACTTCCAAATGAACACAAAATTATTATCAAAAATCTTTTTAGAATCTAAACTATTTTCAAATCTAAACTGACTATATCTTACTAATAACAAATATGTAAATTGACTGTACCTTCGCTATGCCTATAGCCAATCAGAGTGGCTATGCAAATTAACCCAAAAGATGGCGGTTAATTTGCATACATAGGCCCCCAGGGCCTGTGTCCCAGGAACAGCCTGGCACCCAGGTCACTATGAGGTAATGCCTGGGCAGAAGCAGACCTTCTGCCATTGATTGCAGGGAGCTGAGGGTTGCTTTGGCCTGGTGCAAGAGCAGATCTCCTGCGATCGATCACCTGGGCAGGGAGCTGCAGGTCTGCTTTCGGCCTGGGCAAGAACGGACCCCCTGTGTTTGATTGCAGGGATCTGGGAGTCCACTCCTGCCCAAGAGGCTTTCGACCTGGGCAGGCCTGAGCAGGGGCTGAGCCAGTGATCAGAGGAAGCTGGAGGGGCCCTGCCCAGGCCTAAAGCTTATGCCAGAGGCTCTAAGCCTGGGCAAGGCTGTGGTATGAACTATAGAGGAACTATAGAGTTCACACTATGGTGTGAACTATAGAGCCTGGTGTGAACTATAGAGGAAACACCTTTTCTGACCGCACATTGGATAAGCTTCCTGTGTGCCACTGGTAATATTCTTAGAAACTTTGGTAATAAGAATCCAAAAAGATGATCTAGGGTTTTTCCACCAACACTTCTGGAGAAAAAAATGAAGATTCACTGCTGGAGGGCTAAGAAATGTCATATCCTGCCCTAGCAGGTTTGACTCAGTGGATAATGCCTAGGCCTGCAGACAGCAGGGTCTGGGTTCAATTCTGATCAAGGGCAAGTACCTAAGTTGCAGGCTCCTCTCTGCCTGGGGTCCAGGTCAAGGCTCATGCAGGAGCAACCAATCAAAGTGTTCCTCTCACTTTGATGTTTCTCTCTGTCTTTCCCTTTCTCTTCCACATTTTCTAAAGTAAATGAAAAGATATCCTCAGGTGAGGATTAAAAAAAGAGAAAGAAATGCATATGAAAGACACATCTTCAAAATGTCTAAAGAAAGTTGTCATTTTTTTTTGGTGAAAGGACCAGAGTTTGTGTTGATGAACACACCTTGGTGGCTGTGGTGACTAGCAGTGGCTGCAGCCACAGGGTGATGGGGCTGGTGCCTTTTCCTGATCAGCCTGGTTGCCTCCCACAAAGTGAGGCCAGACTGTAGTTTAGGTCTGCTCCCCATGGGGTGCAGGCCTAAGCCATCACTAGGACATCTCCTGAGGGCTCCCAGTATGTGAGAGGGGGCAGGTTGGGCTGAGGGACCTCTCACCCCCAGTGCATGAATTTCATGCACCAGACCCCTAGTTCTTATATAATAGTAGTTTAAGGGGAAAAAAGAAGTAAATTTTGTATTCCTACTTTACTAATAGATAAATTGGTTTGGAAAACAGACATAAGGTAGAAAAGTATAAAGAAGGTAGTACTAAGTTTTGAAAATAAATGTATTTTAGAAGATCCAGTTCATTTTCTGAATTCAGATTCCAAATGTGTTTGCATTTTTTGTTATAGCAAGCAAATTAAAAAGGGAAATATATTTATAAAAAAATATAAGATTCTTAAAAAATAATGAGAAATAGTGTAATTCCAAAAGTGTTTTCAATAATGATTTAGTAAGCACATTTCATATGGTTGTTTCTTAAAACAACCCCTCCAGCAGTTTCAGTTAAATAATGCAATAGTTAACAACTATTGCACATTTGTCAAAAGCCACATCCAGTGCTAAATGTGAAATATTAACTGTCCCACTTAATTTTCATAAGAGGTATTTTTATTGCATTCCACTTTACAGACAGAGAAACTGAGAATTAGAAAGATCAAGCAAATTCTCAACATCACATATTTACCAAGAGAGGCAGCCAGAATTCAAAGCTAAAACTGGCAGACTGGAAGATGCATTTAACCATGTCTCCTCTAAGTATACTATAGGGGACAAAATAAGTTGATCTAATAATAATGATGATAATAACAATAATGTTGATGATGAGGAGGAGGAGGGAGAGGAGGAGAAGTAGAAAAAGGATGAGGAGAAGAGGAAGAGGGAGAAGGAAAGAGAGAATATAAGGACAAAGAAGAGAAGGAGGAGGAAGAAGAAGCTTTTACTTGAGCACTTATTATTTGCTGGGTAATTTTCTTATCACTTTAGAACAATTCATTTAGACATTATAACAATCTATAAAGTACCATTACCATCCCTATTATAAAGAGAAGCATAACATGATACTGAGAATTTATCTTTCTTGCTTAGCGTCACACAGTGAGCAGGTCAGAGATAAGATTCAAATCCTGAACTGCATAGTCTTCAGATAATATTATATTTTATAATCAAGATTTGGAATTTAGCAGAAGCTTCAGGACATATTCTTTGTCAAGAATTTAGCGATTAACCATATATTGAAGTTTGGTTAAAATTAGGAGATCCAGTCAATAAAAACAGGTAAGAGGCTTTTGTAATTATTCAGGTATGAGGTTATCACTATTTTCAAAATAGTTAAAATTGAAAGAAAAATAATTTATTTGAATTACATATCATAGAACAATCACAATTTACCAACCCGGTTTGAATGTTAGAAGCTGGTTCTGGCCCCAGATCCTGCTATTCACTAAATATATGACATTGGAAAAATCACTTACCATCCAGAAACATCAGTCTTTTCAGCTATGTAATATGCTATCTGCTTACAGAAGAGCTATAATGACCAAAACAATTCATACAGTAAATTGCTTTCTAACAGAGAAATGAAAAAATAGCATATTGTTATTTTTATGGCTAAGCCCTTAATCATAGGATATACACACCTTTGTTATACTATCTCTAAATAATAATAATCTTGATGGGAACTGGGATCATATTTCAGCTCTACCACTTGTTATTTTGTTACTTTGTGTGATCTTAAACAAATTACTCAAACGTTTTTGTTGTTGTTAATGGCACCTGACCTGAGGATATTTTTTTCCATTTCTTTTTAGAAAGAGTGGAAGGGAGGCATGGAATGGGAGCAGGAGAGAGAGAAACATCGATGTGAGAAAGACACATGGATTGGTTGTCTCTTGCACAAACCTCAAGCGAGAATGGGAATTAAAACTGCAACCCAGGTATTTGTTCTTGACCTGGAATTGAACCTGAGACCCTTTGGTATGCAGGCTGATGCTCTAGCCACTCAGAAACCCCAGCCAGGGAAAATTATCCAAACTTTCTATGCCTCCTCCGTAAAATGGAATATAGTAGTACCTAACTATTAAGATTTTATTGAGTATTCATGATACAATGAATGCATATGAGCTGCTTATAAGAGTGCCTGAAACTCATTGTAAGTCAATAAATGGCATTATTGTTATCAATATTAGTATTATTAATAAAAAAAAAATTTTATGGTTCAGCCATCCAATAATACTCTTCTGGTGTATCATAGACACATGGATATCTCAAACTTATTAAGAACAAAAATTAGTACAGCAATTTTGACAGGTAGGATCATGTTTAAAAATATTCATAATCATCTCCCAACTGTATATTTTCTATTGTTTCTAATTGTAATAATAAAAAAGTTGATGCATTGCCTAATATGTGTATCCAAATTATCCTGTACATATTTTTATTAAACAATAATAAATATTTATCATTCAATCATTTAAAGTGTTTCTCTTTCTGGATTGTGCCATGATGAGCCTAACAATATTCGGCATTCTTCTGCCATCTTCCTACCTGGATATTTTTATGACATTTGGAAAATCTTCAGCTCTCTGATTAAAATCAGGCATTCTTCTGCCATCTTCCTACCTGGATATTTTTATGACATTTGGAAAATCTTCAGCTCTCTGATTACATTAGTGTTATTGTGTGTCAAATGGAGATCATGGCTTCTACTTCTCATAGGAGTAATATGAAGACTAATGGGAAAAAAATAGGGAAGCACTGGGTTCTGAGGCATTTTGATCCAATGTTTCCTTTGAACACTGTGGTTAGCCATCATTGTATCTCATCCTATATGGACATATTTTACTATGGTTATTCATCTGCAGAATGACCTGTGACCTAACTAGGGCTTTTTGTTTTGTTTGTCCTTATTTTACAAATAGCAAACTACAGGAAGAATAGCTCTTTATTCATCTGTGAAATGTGTGGGAGTGGGAAGGTGATGAGGGGAGAATTACTGGTAATCTTTTTGAGTATATCTGTGACCATTTCCTCCCAGCCAGTTAGTTCCTGGAAGTTTGTATCGCTTTCATCTCTCCTAAAGCAATGCTGTTGTGTGGTGTGAGTGCAGTTGAGAGAGTTCTTAAAACCCATTAACCACTTTGCTGATTAACTCTTGATTATATGAACTGATTCTGTTTCTGGTCACCATGGATTTTTTAAATCTAAAAATATTACCCTGTCTCTGTGACTAAATACAATTTAGGATTTTTATAGGAAAAAATAAATGTGTTTCTCTTTCTATATAGCAAGAGGACTACTTCTGTATGACAGTGTGATTTATAAACACAATGCCCTTTTGTATTTTTCTCTTTTACTTTCAATAAGTGTGTTGAATAACCCAATTGGGAAGGCATTTTCCTTGATGGATATTTATCATAGCAAAAAAAATAAAAAAGAAAAAGAAAAAGAAATGCTGAGACTTTAAAATACTTTAAAATAATACCATTTGACTATTATTACGGTGCATATATGCCCGTGTAATGGCCTGCACCATCTGGCATTTTTACAAATAAGCCTTCTTATTTTACGAGCTGTACATCTTTTCGCTTGTCTTTCTCAGTTTGTGTCTAGTCATAATTAATCTCTAGGTTCACACAATAGGCTTCGGCTGCATGTTCTCTTAGCTAAGAAAATAAGTGCTCAAAAGTGCCACATCATAGGCAGGGAACAAAGGATTCTCATTCCGCTCTCTGTGCTGGAGAGCACTGATGTGATTCTCAGGAGCCACGGTTCTTAGCAACAAAGCGAAGGATTCACAACCCTCCAGCTTTCTCAGCTACCCAACCTCTTGTAGGCTTTTAAGAGCTGACCTTCTTAGCAAAGGGCTGGATTCTTTTAAGGCACTCACTATCAAAAGGTAGCATACCTGTTTTTCCACTGTGGTGTGGATGCTATTAAAAGGGAGTTTCCATGGATACAGACATCAGTGGGAATGAAGCAGGATTGTCCTCTTTTCAGACTTATTGTTGCTCCAAATATCCTTGAAACCAAGATCATGTCACTCCTTTTATTCACATTACTATGGCTAGCTTCTTGTTTGCAAAGCAATGCCCATGGTAAGTAATTAATGTCTTCCTCAAATGGTAGATTTGAATATCAAGATATTGATGAGATATGGTGTAGCATGTGGGTGGAGGAGAGGTCAGTGAATTATTAATAGTTTATTTAGTGCAAGTTTTGCTATGGCTCTCTTTTATCTAACTTTCGAGAATACACATTAATGAGAGACACCATCCATTTCTTTTGAGTGACAACAGAATTTATTAAATTTTGGACCTTCCTTAAATAATGTGCAAATGAGGTTGTATCACAACACTGCAACATTTCCCTTCCCCTTTCTTTTTGCATTTGCATGAGGTAAATCTATGTATATGTTATACCCTTATAATTACACATTTCTGGAATGTTATGATTAAGGTATTTGACTATTATTACAGTTATGATTATTCTTCCTAAGAACCTATCGAGTGTCAAATTTGACACTAGTATGAATAATGACAAATATTCTTATTATAAATAAGGTCCAGCTTTGAAAACGTGACTTAATTGCTCATGAAAATAAACTAAATAGAATCGGACTCTGAAATTGGAAGGAAGTTACCTTCAAATGCTAACCTTTATGTACTTAAATTATTGGTATGAAATCAGGTCCAAATACTTAAAAATGTTGCCACTTTTCCTTCTTTGAAAGTGGTGAGAAAAGACATTTCATTATGCTTTAAATACCCACTTACATTTCAGCCAAGACATTTGAAGAGCAGGGAAAGTGGAGAAAACTTTGACAAAAATTCATAAAACCTTCAAGTGGCACGAGTAGGTGTTAGGGAGCATGAGCAATGTATTAGATTTATTGCTTGTACTTGTTCACATAAAGGAAGTTATAAAGTATTCCACAAGAGAAGGTAAAATTGAAGGTTGTTGGTATAAACTGTTATTGCTGTAAACTATCAAACAAGGGACGTGACCTAGGAATAAAAGGGAAGTTATTTTATCTCTCCTGTCACCTGGCTATATCTCTCCGTTGAGGCATCTCCGAGTATTTTCTATTGCTTTATTTTCACCCTGGTTGTGAAAGCATGCTTATTGTTTAGTAAGCAGAATTAGGGTAGCTGAAGCTTATAGGGTCAATGGCTGATAAACAATCAGGTCAATGTCTGTTCCATCCGGGAAAAATTGAGGTTACAACAGGTGAAATTATCATTCTCTTTTGTTTCTGTGGCTCTAATAGAATGCCAGAGAGTCCCCGACCTCTGCTGCCAGTCATGTCTTACTCTAATAGCAACTTGTAACCTTTGACACTCAATTAAAACAGGCACTAAGGCAGTGATGGGTCAATATGCATGTGTGTCCAAAGCAAGCCTTTGGAAGGAATTCCAAGGGGCTTTCCAATAAGCCATCATCCCTATTTATTTGGCACACAGACGGTAAAGTTATCGTCAGTAATGTAGAAGATCATAGAAACAAAAAGCAACCTGGGTGGTTTATTTTCTTTCCGACCCTGAGACCTGTGTATGAAGGTGTCCCACAACAGAACCATTCACCTTGCACTTGCTGGTGCACGAAGGTGAGGATGTTGCTGAAAGAGAGAGGATAGATGCTTTGACTCTATTTGACCAGGTTGCTGACTCGAATAGTCATATCTTATTACTTAATGTGAGTTTATTTAAGTGGGAGAGTACTAGAGTGCACTTGCTTTCTTATGGAAGATAGCAGCAAGGTTGTTGAAAAGAGTTAAATATGAGCATGTCCATCAGTGCTGGTAATGGTGTTGGTGACCAACCGGAGAGGCGTCCACATTAGGGACAGCAGGTGCACTACATTCTGATAGAACTGGCAAAGTAACCATTGGTTGGCCGGTATTTTTCCTCATATGTATTCAGCATTTCATGCATAAAGTAGTCATGCATGTTAATTTCAAGTAAACTGGATTAGGCAGGCTCTGGCATACACATATACACAGACACACACAAACTTGCATACACACATTAGAAGAAATCTGGAAAGATATAAAAGTAAAATATCTACAACAGCTATTTATGGGTAGTAAGAGTATAGTATATTTTTCTTGTTTTTTAACTTTATTATACATTTACATTTTTGTAATAACAATATGAAAGATATATTAATATTTGCAAATAATCTACTTGGTTTACATTATATTATTGGTAAACCATCTTAGATAGCCAGTTAAAAGTATGAGGAATATTATCTTAGCAGCTTCTCTTAATTTCTGAATGCATATGTTAATGATGGCAAATGTGTGTTTCTACATGCCAGTTTATACTAAACTCACCTTCTCATTTTAAAATAAAGTATTACTGTGTTATTGTGATATTGGATTCTACTAAGATTTTACTTAGACTTTGCATTAGATTATTGTATTACACTTTGATATTTAGAAAAATGAAATTGGCCTTTTGCTTCTTTTTTTGTGCAAGATTATCAGATTTATTATGAATGCCTGCTCACTTTGAATAAAGAATTTGGATTTTTTTTTCTTTGTCAGTAATGTTTTAAGTAACATTTTGATTGTTCATTTTTTGAGATTTGTAGAACTTCCTTGTGGAATCAGCTAGACCTAATACATTTTGAAAGGATATCTTATTATTCATGTTGCATCTTTTTCCTTATTGTTTCCTTGGATTAAATAAAAATTATATTTTCTAGAAAAGAAATCATTGAGTTTATTGCATTGAGTTTTGTAGAATATTTAAAACATTTACTATTTGTTGGTTTTGTCATCGACTATTTTGTATATTTGTGCACTTTCCATTGTCTTAGATTAAATTGTTTCTAGCTATTCTTTATTTATCTTTTTTCAAAAACTTGCTCTTTATGTTACTAGTTCTACTATTTTCTAGCTTATTAAGTTCTGCTTTTCCTTTAATATAATTTATTAATTCTCAATTTTAGAGTACTAAGTTCATAATATACTTGCAAGATCTATTTTATTACTTATGCTCTTTAGGCCTTCTATATTCTTGCTTTTTTTATTTGATCTATTTTTGACATAGCAAATGCATTTAAGGATTTTATTATGTTTCTGCCTATTTACCTCAGATCTCTGATTAATTCTGCTTTGTGACAGCTTCTGCTTTACTATTTGGTGGATAAATATTCATAACTGTCATATTATCATTGTAAGTTATAGCTTTTAGGATTATAAACATCCTTCATTTGCTTGTTTAATAGTTCTATGGATGAATTCTACCTTGTCTATTACCAATTATAGAATGTCCTCCTCCTTTTTTTTTTAAATCCTCACCTGAGTATATGAGTATATTTTTCCATTGATTTTTAGGAAGAGTGAAAGACAGAGGGAAAGACAGAAATATCGATGTGAGAGAAACACATCTATTGGTTCCCTCCTGTACGTGCCCTGACTGGGGCCGGATCTGGGGAGGAACCTGCAACTGAGGTAGGTGCCCTTGACTGGAATTGAGCCTGGAACCTTTTGATCTGTAGGCCCATGCTCCATCCACTGAGCCAAACCAGCCAGGGCTACCCTCCTTTTCTTTTTTCTTTTTTTTTTTTTACATACCTACTATGTCCTCGACCTTCAAACCTTCTGAATAACTTCATTTACATAGGTCTCTTGTATACAAGAGTTAACATGATTTTGCTTTGTGAGCAATCTGAAATTTTTGTTTATAAGCCATTTAATCTCATTTATAATTTTTTGACATGACATATTTTTGTCAGTGATATAATTTATGTTATGTTACATGTCTTTTACCATGTAAAGTGTATTATTTACTTTTCTTCTAATATTTTGACATTGATGATATTCTTTTATTTTGCCTATTGTTAAACAACATTAATACACAAATATAATATGATCTTATTTTCCTTTTTTCTAGACAATAACCTATGGTTCTCCAAACTGATGTTTTAATGACTGCCTATTCCTCTTGTCTCTGTTACTAACACTTCCATATACTTGTACTTTTTATGCATTGTTTTCTCTCTGCCTTGATAGTTCTTAGATCAATTCAGAACCTCTCCCTCTTAGAATATGGGACACCTGACTGCAACATGAATTCGGTGATGAGAGCTTTTTAAATCGATGTGTTTCACTGAGAGGTTTAAATTTTAAGTAATTATTCTTAAAGAATTATTTCTCATATCATAGTTTTAAGTTTATATAATTACCGTACTAAGGAAAGACATATTAATAGGATTTTCATATTGCTGAGCCATCATTCTTTCATATCCTTTTTTTTTCCTATAGCTCCACTTAATAGACAATACAGCCTCACATACTCTTTCATGATTTATCTTCATCACAAATATTTGTGCAGAAAAGTTTTTGTTTTATTTCCATTCAGAGGCTGGTCTATACCCCCATCAATTTTTTCATTATCTCCTAGCTCTTAAGCAGTGTCCCTACCTTCTGTGATGTTCTTTGCTCTTTTTCCTGCAAGAGGGCAAGCAAAAAATGTCTTTTTTAAAAAATATGTTCTTATTGATTTCAGAGAGACTAAGGGAGAGGGAGAGAGATAGAAACATCACTGATGAGAGAGAATCATTGACTCATTGACTCCTGCACATCCTATCCTGGAGATTAAACCCCACAACCCAGCATGTGCCCTGACCATTAATCAAACCGTTATATTGTTTTTGTTTCAAATTAGATTAGATGTTATTTGAATTAACTCTAATATTTATAATACACTATCTTATTATACAACTTTGTGATTTTTAAATTTTAAATTCTTCTCCATTTGTTTAAATATATTTTAGAGAACTCTACACTCTCCCTTTCCCTCTACACCTCCTCCCTTCAGTGCTGGAAGAATATACGGGTTTTTAGAACTTTTCAATTGGGTGTGTGATTCGTGCATTATTCATGTTGCATCTTCACATTATTTAGATGACATGTAATCATGCATAAATTAATAGATAAATATATCAATGATAAATATAGCACCTGCATTTATAATAAATAATAACTATATATTATATTTATTTGCGTATTGAATAATATATAAGACAATATATACTAAACTATACATACAAACCCAAACACACATTTTGTACTCTGATAACCTTACCTATGTCAGTAACAGTGACATTATTTTTTTACATATTTTGAGAGATGGCTTTTTGTATGTTTCTAGTGATGATACAAGTTTTATGAAGTTCATAAATACTGTTTACAATAATATTGGTGTATCAATTGCATTTAGAAAAATAGCTATGCTCAAATATATTTACATTTATAATTAATCAAGTTTTTTTCTGAGCTATATGATTTTTAGGATTGCCTTTTACTTCGTGCACTGTGTGTAAAGTCCTTGCTTTCTTTACGTAACAAATGCATGCTGCTCTAAAATGTAAGCTCTGTCATGTTTACAAATAGATGGCTCTGTAATGGAACAGTTGGCTGTGCTATCTGAATAGTCTCTTGTGTTTCCCTGGAGATTATCAATATTTGATTTTTTGTAACCTGAAACCTAAAATGTAGAACGTGCTTATGTATTCGATATTCAGTGCTTTCATAGATTTTATGTGGAAGTGAGAGTAGTATTTGGACCACTTTTCATACAGAAAAGCATTTTCTCAGCAGCATAGTGATTCAGTATGGGAAGACTTATAAAAAAAAGTCTTCCAGGAATAAATTATTAGAACCCGTTTGGTCAGCAAAGATGTTATGCAGTCTCATGAAAATGAACTCTGCTGAAAAATGTCGTCTGCCTTCCTGTTTCAGAGCTAGCTGGAAACATAGCGTGGCCAGAATTGCATTAACCATGGAGTCTCAGAGTCCTGTTTTTAAATGCGTTTGGGAACACTGATGGAAACTTTTTTAGGAGAGTATTTATAGTAAATAGATCTAAAGTTAAGCTATTCATAAAGATTCAGTTGGATAATTTATTTTATTAACTTCACAATGCCTCCAAAAATTTGGGTTTCAACTGAATGTACTGCGTGGCAAAAATATTCACCTAGGCCCTTATTGAATGTTAGTTGCCTGGATTAATTACATCATAGCTCCTTTTTTTTTAAATATTAATCATTCAAACAATACTTTTTCCAGAATACTTTGCAAGCCTCTCTAATATTTTGGTTTGAATATGTAGTAGAAATATGTGAATTTTTTTATTTAGACAACATTAACTCTTGCTCTTGATCAGCCTCTGAGTTAAGAGAAGCTCTTTCATAGACATTGAAAACTCAAATGAGCCGAAACCGGTTTGGCTCAATGGATAGAGCGTCGGCTTGGGGACTGAAAGGTCCCGGGTTCGATTCTGGTCAAGGGCATGTACCTTGGTTGCGGGCACATCCCCAGTAGGGGATGTGCAAGAGGCAGCTGATCGATGACTCTCTCTCATCGATGTTTCTAACTCTCTATCTCTCTCCCTTCCTCTCTGTACAAAATCAATAAAATATATTTTAAAAAAAAGAAAAGAAAAAAGAAAGAAAACTCAAATGAGAGGAATCATGACGAGCATTTCCTTGAATACAAAGAAGAAGCTTGTCTTGAAAGGGCTGTGTGGGTACCTGCAGAATGCGCTGCCATGCCAGTGAATGGAGTCAAAAGCATGTGACCAAATACTTCAAGTGCAAAAAGGATTGAAGGCAGAAGATATGTATTTCAGTTCTAATTAGCAAGTGATTTAACCTATAAAATATGAGAATTGTGCTATCTTTCCTATCAGATAACAAAATTATCACAATTGAGGTAATACAGTGAAAGTGCTTTGTAATAGCAGCTAAATAATATGGACTGCTATTAATGAAAATAACAATATTAGTTAAATTTTGCCTGTTGCTTGATATGTGTCAAGTACCTTTATATATGAACTCATGTAATCCTTACAACAACCCTATGCAGAGTATATACTCTTATTATTATTTTAATAGTGATGAAAATGATGCTTATGAATGCTGACTCAGGCACATACAATAAGAAATTGTGGAACAGAGACTTGACATACAGTGACATCCATTTTAGCAACTTTCTCCATTATAGAACAATTAGGCATCACTTTAATTAACAGTAAATAGAGAAAATACACTTAACATATGTGTAAATTTTATTCTAGGTCCAATATTCTGTGCTTCTAACTAGTGTATTTCTTAGAACACTTGTCAGAAGATTTTTGAACCTCATGTAAATTTAGAAGTGTGTAAACCCATAGACATAGACAATAATGTGGTGATGGCCACAGGAAATTTGGGGGTGGGGACTGGATGGAGGTGGACCAGGGGGGACACAGAAACGGGGACACCAGTAATAATAGCAACAATAAAAATAAAGCAAAAATAAAAAAAAATAAAAAGAAGAGTTTGTAAATGCTTTAATATTATTTGGGAACATTTCAGTCACAGTCTAAAATATGGAAAATGGAAAAAAAAAAAAAAAGGATAACTAATATGAGAAGAGGAAGACAGAGGAGGAATTGTTCACAGGATTCCCCCCGTGTGTCTCCCCTCCACCCACACACACACACACACACACACACACACACACACACAAAAAAAAAAAAAAAGGTTGTTGACTTAAACAACAGTGTGAGAAATTAACAGTAATATCTAAAGAGAAGCAACTGTTTTCAGGTAACATATGAGTTAACTAAAAAGAAGGGATTCCAAATGATTATGATTCCCTAGGGAAAGTCAAAAGCCAGAGAGGAACTGTGCCTGCTAACACCATGACCTATTGAACTTAATAAGGCTTAATATAAAAATAATAATACTGCTTTATAATTCATAGGGCTTTACACCTTTACTTATCATGTATAAGAAGAGTCTTATTCCATTAAATTTATTCTCAAGTTTCAGTGGGAGCCTAGTCATTAACTGGACTCTGACTAAAGAAAATACGTTTTTTTCTATTGGACAATAACTACATGCTCTGCACCCTCATCTCCTTTAAAATTCACACAGCCAAGGTGGAGCTCAGCAGCATCCCCCCTTGCGGATGGGACTCAAGGAGCTTTAATAGAATACAAGAGAAAATCCTAATACGTTTCTGAACCAAAACATGAATCTAGTAAATCAATAATTTATCTTAAAGTAAAATAGTTGCCTATTCAGAAACGGTTATCATTTTCTTTCTATCTAATTGCCACCAAAAGTATATTAGAAACCATTATTAAGTGAGTAAGAATAAAACTACAACATAAGTGTACCAAGGAGAATTACTGTTTTAGTTCCCATGAGGTAACCTAAAGCTGAAATTACTTCCCTGAAGCTTCTGTGTCTCTGCCATTGGGTATTTGGTGTTCACATTGCAGCCATGTAGCATCCACTATAGAACCAGATGGCCTAGTTGTGAAAAGCCAACATTCTCCACCTTGGGACAGTGGGCAAGTTACTCAATATATACTATGTGCGTCAGCTTTCTGATCTGTAAGATGAACAGAAAAAAAGAACCGTACTGAATTCATTGATTTTTGTGACGAGTAAATGACCTAATATGGATGAACTAAAACTATGGCTGTCATTTTCAAGCTCAAAAAAAGGTTATCATTGTAATAATAATTATTATCATTATTAGTTCTATCTTTGAACAATATTCCCAATAAGGTTGAACTTCTACTATTAATAATAACCCTAGTCATATTGTTCATATATTTAATAAAAATTAGATATGTGGAAGTGTTAAGTAAAATAATAAAATTTTATAAAGTGTAAAGTAATTTTATTATTTTTATAGGGCCAAGGTTTTATTAAATTCAGCAATCCATGGTGTTAATAAGCACAATGTTTCTGGTATTTCACATTCAGAGGTTCTTTAGAAAATTATATTCAACTGGAATTCCATTTATGTAATTAACTCATACATTTCCTGAAAACTTTTTCATTTTGGTCATTATTATTACATCTTAAAATCTTATTTTCAGCTAACATATATCAAAGGTGATGAAGAGGAGGATGAAAGTGAAGATGAGAAGAATGATAAAAATGGTAGAAGTCTTACCATGTGCTAGGCACAAGGAATTTTATTTCAAGAAGTACAGATCAAACACACCTGGTCTCACAATTATTATATAGTTTGCTGGTAAAAATGGTTTCAGGTTCAATGTCTGTGATGGATTTAGTACATTGGTGACTATGATCTAGCTTAACAATGGTAGAGAGGATTTTCACATAGCAGTCTGATAGACAAAGTTCATGAACTTACCTGGGACTCTGTGCTACTTCATTCTTATTTTCAGGAAATTTAGGCTATTGGCTAAGTCCATATTGATCTCATTCAAATTTTTACCGATTTCATGAACCTTAATTTATCTATAATATAACTACCACATATCTATCATATTTTCTCTAAATACATTTTGACATAACAATTTGATTTTAACCAAGCCTCAGGTGCTGCAAATTGATCCCAGACCCTTTTTTCAAAATAAACACAAAAAGCTACTTCCTCAAGAACATTGTCCTGTTGTAAATTTAACAGAGTAAATTTTCCTATAAAATAATTTATTTTATTTTGCTCATGTTTGCTTTGTTATTTCCAAGTTTTACTGCTTTGCCCAAATTTATGAAATGCAATTTCTTATGAACTACCTACTATGAAGTTTTTTAAAAATTAACCTAGTTGAATCTTTGTAATTTTATGAGTGGGGCTATGATAATATAATTTTTTCAAGTTTTCTCTTTTTACTGTTCTTTTAATTTTCTTGCTTACTTTATAACTTATTGAACCCTAAAATGGTCTCTTTACCCTTTTTGAGAGCACTTTAGATATTAAAATATCAGGATGTGGAGTTAAAGTTGTGCTTAAATTTTTACTGCTTCTAATTGTTAGCATAATGAGTCATTAAATCTCTCCAAATGACAATAATACTGCATTCCTCAGGGATGTTGTATGGAATAAAGAGGATAACTAATTTACCCTTGCCTTCTGCTCTTCCAAGCCCTCCGGAATGGCATCTTGAAATTCTGTGTGACAACAACTTCCACTCAGTTAAATCAGCACATTTCTCAAATGCCACTTTCCTATCACATTGCTTGTTATTTCCTGCCTTGGGTGTCCTATTTTTATATGGATGCAAAGATAATAGTGTTGTAAAATAGTTGCAACATAGTCCATTGAAGTCCATATATATTCAGCAGTTTTTAATTTCAATATTCATTACCTTAAGTTTCTAAAAACATGAGTCAACAGGTAGAACGTGACACTTGAGAATACAGCTAAGTACTTATATGGGCTGAGAAACTGGGCAGGGGAGCCTGACAGGTTGATTTCAATTTATGATTCTTCCTTTACAATCTGTGTCATGTGGAGCCAGTTACTAGATCTCTGTATGACTTGATTTCCTCACACCTAAAATTAGGATAAAACTCTAACTCAGGGTTTATTGAGAATATTGAATGAAGAAACCCATGTAAATGGCACAATTAGTATTAGCTATTAATATTATTACTATTGATATTATTCTTGTTGCTCTGGTATATTTTATTCACAGCCTTTTGGTTAATGTCCCTGGATTTGGGTACTGAAGATGTCATGACATCACCTTCTTTTTTTAAAAATATATTTTTATTGGTTTCAGAGAGGAAGGGAGTGGGGTGGGGGGAGAGATAGAGACACCGATGATGAGAGAGAATCTTTTTTTTTTCTTTTAAATATATGTTATTGATTTTTTTACAGAGAGGAAGAGAGAGGGATAGAGAGTTAGAAACATCGATGAGAGAGAATCATCGATTTGCTGCCTCCTGCACACCCCCTACTGGGGATGTGCCTGCAACCAAGGTACATGCCCTTGACCGGAATTGAACCTGGGACCTTTCAGTCCGCAGACTGATGCTCTATCACTGAGCCAAACCAGTTTCGGCGACATCACCTTCTTGATCGCGTTGTTTTTACAGTTTGGGTGGGTACACAAGAGGTAGATATAGTAACACCAGTATAGTACGCGGATAAATATAGAAAACCCTGGAGTCAGACCACCTTCATTTGCATCACTACCTGCTGACTGAGTAGTCATGAGTAAGTGGCCTCTTGAAGCCTTCTTTTCTTTATAGGTAAAATGGGAATCTCCCTGTCATAAGGTTGTCCACCAAATGCCATACTCAGCGCAGTGTCTAGCGAACAATAAGTGTGAGTCATTGATGCTGTTCCTGGTGGCGGTAATGGTGGTGCAGCGGTATTTATTTATTTATTTATTTATTTTTAATTACAGTTGACATTCAATATTTTTATATTTGTTTCAGGTGTACAGTGTACTGGTTAGACAATTATATAATTCACAAACTGACTCCCCTGATAATTCTAGTACCCACCTGGCACCATACACAGTTATTACAATTTATTGACTATAAGCCCTATGCTGTACTTTATATTTCCATAATTGTTTTGTAACTTCTTAATCCCTGCACCTTTTTCACCCAATCCACCCCCATCCCCAAACCGCTTTCTTCTGGCAACCCTCAGTTTTTTCACTGTTTCTTTGAGTCTGATTTTTGCTTCATTGGTTCATTACTTTGTTTTTTAGATTGTGCATGTAAGTGAATTCATATGACATTTGTCTTTTTCTATGCAGGGTGATCAGATCAGCTTTTTTGGCATCTAAGGGCTTGTATTTATATACCCATATTTCATTTAATGACATCCCCAAAGCTAGTCACATAACTTTATTATTTTTAAAAGTATATATTTTATTATAATATTTTATTGATTTTTTACAGAGAGGAAGGGAGAGGGATAGAGAGTTAGAAACATCCATGTGAGAGAAACGTTGATCAGCTGACTCCTGCAAACGTCTTCCCCCCACCCCCCCCTCGCCCCACTGGCGATGTGCTTGCTACCAAGATACATACATGCCCTTGACCAGAATCAGACCTGGTATCCTCCAGTCCACAGGCCGATGCTATATTTACTGAGCCAAACCAGTCAAACATAACAGAATTTGAGAGCATCATATCACCAGGACTTCAATATGTTTTCTACCACAAGCTCATTTGTGTTTATAAAATCACAGTTACTTTTTTAATATAAAAATATTATAGGCAGGATAAGTAGGTAGATGCTTTAAGACCATACTAACCATAGTTACAAGTTCTTCTGGAGTGTTGTAAATGGTAAAACCAGAACACAAGTCAATTGACAGTAGAATAATTTTTAAAAAATCATCCAATATGGTAATTTAGATTATAGCTTGACAATTGCTAAGCTTCTGTAAAATCTCGGGAGAAAGTATAAATATGTATCCCCATCCTGATAACAAGCACCTTGTTAAATCCCTAACATCAAACAATATCACTTGAAGTCTGTCAAATTCTGTTATGTTTGAACATAAAAAACTATATGCATGTGTCTTACTATTTAAAACTTTGCAAGCTTTTCATTTAAATTAATTTGTCTTATTATCCAGTGCCTCAATAACTACATAAATCTATAACAAAGTATTAAAATATAGTAACTATATAATGCAAAAACTAAGTTAACCAAACTGCAGAAAAACTTTCAATTGTCAGTAGAAAATGACATTTAGAAGTATTACTGAATATATAAATATATACCGTTAAGTGTATATAAAACAAATATGAGACTTATGTTATATTGAACATTTAGTTATGTGCCTCTGTATCCCTAGATAGCCATATATTTCATCCTTTCGATCTGAAATCTTATTTAACTACCTGGAAATATGGAAAATACATCAAGTTTTATCTCAAATGTCATGTCTTCTCTGAAGTACTTTTCATTCCAACAAATAGACCCAATTACTCTGTGATTTCAGAGTGTCCATCATTCTTTCTAAGGGCATTCTATATTGCTGCTGCATAATGACCTCTGGGCAGAGGTATTAAAACAGTCACTCTGTTCTGATTTACCTAACAGAATGAATTACTCATTCTCACTAGAAGGAAGAAGAAGGAAGAAGGAAGAAGGAAGAAGGAAGGGAGGGAGGGAGGAAGGAAAGGAGAGGTGAGCAGGAAGGAAAGAAGATAGAAATAGTATTTATAATCCAGGAGTAAAATATGTAATCTCTATTTTTTCCTAATGCATGCAATTTTTATAGTCAACATAACTATTTTCTTCAATTAACATTTGCTACTATTATAATGAGAATGGGAAATGTCCCCTATACATTTATATATAGTTTTCTTAGTAAATAATTTTCAAATAGATACATACATTTAATTAATTTGAAACCTAAAATTAAGAACATGTGAAATGAAAATTTACACGCATGTATAAGAACACATACACAATCCAAGGCAATATGTTCAAAATAGCTTATTTGAAGTCCCTGTGCTTCCAGTTCTATGTGTGTGTGTGTGTGTGTGTGTGTGTGTGTGTGTGTACAGGAGTTGGGGAGGGGGGCTTTTTATATTTATAAAGCTATTATTTTTATACTAGAGGCCCAGTGCACGAAGTTTGGGCACTCAGAGGGGGGCGGGAATCCCTCAGCCCAGCGTGCACCCTCTCACAGTCTGAGAGCCCACAGGGGATGTCCGATTGCTAGCCCTGAGCCTGGCTTATTTGTTTGTGAGAGTATACTGACCAGAATGGGGCAGCTCCTGTGTTGAGCGGGATGGGGCTGAAACTGGCTTTCAGACATTCCCCAAGGTGTGCCAGATTGCAAGAGGGTGCAAGCCAGGTCAAGGAACCCCACTGGTTCACAATTGCCAGGCCAGGGAGGACAAGGAAGGTTGGCCAGCAGGGGAGGGACTGAATGTCTGGCCCATCTAGCTCAGTCCTGATTGGCCGAACCATTGCACCAAGCTAACCTACTGTCAGAGCATCTGCCCCCTGTGATCAGTCCACATTATGATTGGTTGAACAAACAACCAGACAACCAGACACTTAGCATACTAGGCTTTTATTATATAGGACAATGGTGGGAAAACTCATTAGTCAATAGAGCCAAATATCAACAGTACAACGATTGCAATTTCTTTTGAGAGCCAAATTTATTAAACTTAAACTTCTAATGCCACTTCTTCAAAATAGATTTGCCCAGGCCATAGTATTTTATGGAAGAGCCACACTCAAGGAGCCAAAGAGCTGCTATGTGACTCGCGAGCCACTGTAGAGGGCTGCCTGGGAAGGCACATGGGCAATTTCCCCTAATTATTGTCAGCTGAACTCAAGGCGTAGGCAGAACCACACCTTGGGAATATGTTTCCTCAAGATGGTGGACATGTTGTCAGCTTGGCCTTCATATCAGCCCAGGTGTTGGCAGAGGCAGGACTAGATCTGTAAATCCAGGCATGCTAGGGCCTTTGTAAGAATGCAAATAAGTTGGTGTTACTTCCTGGTATTGGGGTATAAAATAAATGTGCTGGGAGGGGCTGTCGTCTTTGTCTTCCTGCCTCTCCAGCAGACAGAAAGGTGGCCCACCCAGCTCCCAGCTTGAAATCTCTCTCTGTATCTTTTCTCTTTATTTCTAATATTTCTCAATCCCTGGCCGCCTCCACTTAGAACTGGTTCGTTCATTTCTCTTTCCATGCAGGACATGGAAAAGGGAGATCCCCACCATGCCTGGCCCCCGCCTCATCAGACCCCCACAAGCCACAGTTTGCCAACCACTGGTATAGGATAACCATTTCAATAGAGAATTAGAGGCATACCATGTATTAGCAGCCTCCACAGTCAGACTGCTCCAAAATAATGATCTGTTATAAATAATTGTAGAGCTTACATAGAATAATTGACTTCTTATATGCTCACAATTAACTGGCCTTGCACTCTACCACCCTTTCACTTTCCAGCATAAACAGCTAGTAAGGTGTAACAAGCAAATATGCCTTCAGTCTCCGAATTGAATTACCAAAGTAAAACCTTGAACTTAACAACCTCAAGGACACCCAACTGAGCATTCTGCAGAGTGAAAACTTGAATGGGCCTTGAATCAATCACAGCAGGTTATGCTTTGGTAATGAAAATCTAAAACTCTCAATGACTTAAAATAACAAAGATTTATTTTTCAACTATGTCACAATAGGGATAGCATACTACACATCAGAATAATAAACACTACATTAAAGCCTAATACCAAGGATTGTAAAGGATGTGAGGAAAGAGAAACCTCATACACCAGTCTCAGGAGTATAAGTAGTTACAGTCATCTTGGAAAGCAATCTTGTGTTTTCTATTGCAGTTAAATGTGTGTTTGCTCTGTGCTTCGGTAATTCCACTTCAGGTATGTACCCCAGAGAAAGTCTCCCAAGGCCTATAAAAATGTGCACATAATTCTGAGTAATAGTTAGAAAATTATAGTATAATTCTCTTTATATAAATTAAATTATTTATCCCACAAACACTCCATATACTTAACAAGATTGCACATATATTAAAGTACTATAGAAAACACATTACATAGTTCTTACAGAGTAATGAGGAATAGGAGTGGTGATGAAAAGTGAGGATATTTAAATATAAAATGTCCTCTGCTAAACTAATGATTGGAAAAAAAAAACAGTGCTATAATATGAGGAATATAATTTACTAAGTTCTTTTCTGGCATCAAATCAGAATTTTTAAAAAAGGTTAGGGGATCAAAATAATTTCTAAATATATTGATTTTTATCCTAATCATTTTTGGTTCATATACAACCAAGTCTACAGGAAAAAAAAATTTCTGGATATGACCATCACTGGCCAATATATTCTCTGCACCTAGGGCATTCATCTTTCTATTTAATACTTAGCAATTTAATTTTTACTTCATACTAGTCACCTGGATATAAAATCATTGTTTTCTTCTTATATAGAGAGATACTATAACCCAAGAAAAGAATGGTAAAGTGATAAAATAATAATAAAAGATTAGAAAACTAAAGTGTATCATAAATGATAAAATATCAGATTGGGGGGCGGTGAGAGACAAATACAGAGATTAGAATTTGAGAAAATTATCTCAGTGGTTGCACTCAAGATGTTTCTGCATCCAAGTACATGAAACCCATCATCATTGCTTCTAATTTAACCACTCATCCAATCATCCATTCATCCATCCAACTATCCATCTGTCTAATAATATTAACTGATGTCTTACTAGGCCCTGGGTCTTTTATGTCATAATGTTTAAGTAATACCTAAGATAGCCAATGAAGCTTTTGGTCTAGACTTGTTGAGATTTGGATGGCCACTGCATTGAGAATGTAAACAAGGCAGCTGGACTCCCTGTTTCTCTCTAAAAATACACCTGATTAGACATACAATAGAAGGCTGGAGAGAGCTCAGAATTCCCTTATGCTAAAAGGAAGTATTTCCTATGGGAGACAAATTTTATCATAAATCTGTGAGAAGATCAGATGGGACAAGTACAAATGAAAATAACTTTGAATCAACATTTCCTGCTCTTGGATCTTTGAAATTAACTTGTATTCAGAGAGATTTGCTATTGAAAGTTCATTTGTAGATTCTAACAACAGATACATTTTATTAAATATCTAATGGAGCCATTTATTTGAGTTTGAAAGAGGTTTGATTGTACAATAATAATAATCAGCTTATATTTGCAACCTGAGAACAAAAAAATTTAGATAAATGAATACTGACAAATGTTTGAAAGAAGAATAATGAATTGATATTACAGATTCTTGCCCCCAAAAGTAAAAGGAAGAATGTCCAGGTTTTTTATTTAGTAAAATGGAGAAAATAATTGCAGTTTTGGCTGAGATTTTTGAAACTACTTGGAGTAGTCTCAAAAAATATGTTGTTTAGCACCCCCTGGTGGGCCTCAGTTGGCTGAGCGTTGTCCTGTGTACCAAAAGATTTTTGGTTCAATTTCCAGTCAGGGCACATGCCAAGGTTGCCAATTCAGTCTCCAATCATGGCATGTATGAGAGATAATTAATCAATGTTTCTTTTTTACATAGCTATTTCCCTCTCTCTCTCCTTCTTCCTTTTTCTCTCTCTCAAGTCAATATTTAAAAAAAGAGAAAACTATGCTGTTTAAATTTCTTTATGTGTAGAAGTGTTCTTTAGAGAGGAAGGAGGAAATGTGTGGGGATAGAGGAATCCTATATCTAATGCTGTAGTTTTAGTTGTATTAACTTAATTACCACTATGATTGAATGTTCTTTTAACATATATATATATATATATCTTATATAATAAAAGCCTAATATGCAAATCGACCGAATGGCAGAAAGACTGGTTGCTGTGATGTGCACTGACCACCAGGGACAAGTGCTCAATATAGGAGCTCCCCCCTAATGATCAGTGCACTCCCAAAGGGGAGTGCCACTCAGCCAGAAGCTGGGCTAATGGTGAGTGCAGGGGTTGAGTAGTAAGGAGTGAGGGGTCCCAGACTACGAGAGCTCCGGACTGTGAGAGAATTGTTTGACTTTCAGCTTAGGACCAATCCCCAGGAGATCGGGTGTAAGCTAGCAGACAGACATCCCCCAAGGGGGGTCCTGACTGCGAGAGGGTACAGGCCAGGCTAAGGAATCCCCCACCTAGTGCACGAATCTCCTGCAATGGGCCTCTAGTAAAAAAATATATATATAATAATTTATGTTGCATCTCAATTGTGTGCATAGTCTTATGTGAATATGTTTAAGTAAACCTCAAAAATTAAAGAATAATAAATAAAAAAAAGACCAATGAAATCCCTTCTGGTAGTCTGTTTGCAGCGTTCTTGAAACAGCTCCTGATTTACCCTTCCCCATTGTGTGAAGTCTGTGCACTGGACCTCTAGTATAGTTATACAAAACTAGAAAGATAGCTGTATAAATCAGAGCTAAAGAGCAAAATACAGTCTGCTCCAATTATCAATGCTATCTGCTTCTTATTTTAAAGTGTCCTTTTTTGGAATAAGAATGAAATAGTGAACAAAAATAAGAAATATAGGAAATTGCACATAAAGAAGGAGAGAAGGAATTTGGCCAATGATAATGACCTTCAACCTAAGTTAAAATATGCAAGTAGTTTACAGAATTTTGTCTCATAATTAGGAAAATGAACCAAGTTAAAATATTGAAAGACTCAGATAAAATATTTCCTATATATATATAACAGAGTGGATTATAATCTATAATAAAAAAAACTAATTTCAAGAAGTCAAGAAGAAATGCATAGACAACTGACATAAAATTAGAAAATTATGCTCAACTTACAATATTTATATGTAGATTTTTAGTATAAAATAACTGAAATGTAATATGGGACTAAATAAAAATAACATTTATTTTAAAATATTTTGTAACTCCAAGGAATTGTGGGTAGACCTGTGGATGGGGTACAGAGCTAAACAACAATGAATGATGATCAAAAGGATGTCACAGAACTGAGCCCCTTCTCTTTACTTTTTTGAGAAGCTGGATCCAGATATCTTGAAACAATAGCCTTTTTTATGTTTGAAATTATTTCAACTCACAAAGAATTTCCAATTACCTCCTCTTTTCATGAACCATTTGGTACAGTTTCTAACATCATGCATCATCACCCCTAGTATGTGCATGTGTAGCTCCTACAAAGATATTGTTCTACATACCGGTAATCACCTTGTAACCATCAAAACCAGGAAATTAACAACAACACGTTATGATTCTCTCCTTATAAGCTCCTGTTCAGTGTTCTCCAATTGTCCCTAATGTCTTCATAGCAAAATATCCTGTCCACAATCCAGTTTGCATTGAGTTGTAGGATCCCTTTGGTCTCCTTTGATTTGGAAGAATCTGTCAGTTTACTTGACTTTCATAACTGTGAAACTTTTGAGGATTACAGGCAATATAGTTTGTAACATGTTATTTAATTTGCATTTGTTTGATGGCTCCTTAGAATCACATTCAAAGTTTATCTGATTGGCAGGAATAGTACAGACACAGTGGTGTGTTGGTCTTCTTCTAATTTACATATTCCCTCTTGATTGGCTGGTGGGCATAGCTGAGTAATAGTCAATTTGCATGTTTCTCTTTTATTAGTGTGGATATATTATATGGTCCCCACTATTATACCACACACTCACACACACACACCTTTACAAACACTCAATCCCTTCATATGAAACTGAATTCTCTTTGCTATTACCCACTTCCCCTGCTCCACAAACAGACATGCTTTTGAGCACACTTGGATATGGACATGCTGTGCTGGGCAGGCCCCATCCAAAAACCCTTACCTCATGCCACTCAAATTAACACTCTTTCATGGACATCCCCAATATGAATTCCTCTCTCCAGGAAGGGTCAGGGTCTGACATCCTGCATCAGGTTAGCATCACATCTCAGTCCCACCGTGTGCAAGTCTAACTTAACGGTTATGGTACTAAATGTTCAAGAAGAGAAGGAGAGGAAAGAGGAGGGAGAAAAAAGAGGAAGACAAAAGGAACATACGTTCTGTCTTAAAATTACAAATGACAACGGTATGATGAACATTACCTTGGTAATAGCTTATTTGACTTCCTTTGGTTTTGTCCCCAGAACCACTGCTTCTTACAGGGTTAAATGAATGGTGCTTTAAGAACTCTCATTTTTCAGGTTTGCGGTGTGAATAGATCCAATTATAGAGACTGAAGTTAACGACTAAGTTTTAACCTGTGTGGTGAAATCTTTTGCAGAACATGAAAGCAAGAGTTATAGCTATAATAATAGTGTAATTGTTAATGTTGCTGAGAAATTAATATATAAGTATTAATGTGACACTATACATATTTCAGAGAAAAAGCTATAAGATTAAGTTAGAGCCTTAACAGCAACATAATACATCCATGCTAAAATAATAAAAATGTCATTCTGTGATAAAATTAATAAAAAAAGTGGAAAGAACTGTTACAGCTATTAGAAAATCCTATACTGAACAAAATAAACAAGATTAAACTCTACACATGGAGTTTTAAGCAAAAGGCTGACTAAGGAGGACCAAGTAAAAGATGCTTACCCCATCAAAACTGAGCAGACATCTGATCACATTGCAAAGTGCAAAATCTTTCCTGTGCAGTGTGATTTCAGATTTTAAAAAATTTTCTTTTACATCACTAGTGCTTCAGTTGGTCCTTCAGCAAGAAGATGCTGACTAGAAGTTGGCAGTTTAAGCAATTTATTGGGCAATAAATTTGGTGAAAGATAAAGGCAAGAGGGGAGTGAACTGAGTAGGACATACCTCCACCAACTCTGAGGCCTGTGAAGGAAAAGGAAGGTGGAGAAGGACTGGGCAGGCTTCCGACCAGGACACAGATCTGAAAATGTATCAGATAACCCCATGAGCGGTTCTGAATCAAAGATGGCCCCTCAGTGAAGTCTTGCATTGCTCTAACCTGCAGACAGTGCTCTGTCGTTGGCTGGAAGCTGCCCGGGAAGAGTTGTTTGAAGCTCATAAACTGAAGCTTACCCTGCATATCTGAAAGTGAAGCTGACCAGCGAATTGCACTTTGTTCAGTTAATCAGAAAGGTTTTTGTTTTGTTTGTTTTGTTTTTTCTTCAAAGGCTACCCAAGCGTTGCATTTTTGTAGCTGCCACCAGTGGATAATTTTATTTCAGCAAAAACTTTTAAAATTTATCAATTTATCTATGTGGTAATGCATTCCTTTGGTTCATACAGTGCATATCAAATGTCAAGCCTTCGGGATATTATGCTGAATATGAAGTATTTATTTTTTCAAGGAGCTCAAAATCTGATTGCAGTGGAAATAATAGTAAAAAGCAATTAGAATAGACTAATGCAGATGTTATGATAAGGTTATATGTAGGGAATTCTGTCAGAACAAGGACTGTGTCCCTAACCCAGTCTTCAGAGACTTGCGATTCTCTCTAGAGTATATGTAAGTTGCAGTCTAAAACAACAGAACATATTTAGTCTAAGAAGAGATAGACTGAGAAAGTATGTTCCAAATACTACTTTAGAGCAAATGTTACCTTTGAACTTGGTTTAATCTGTTTAGGACTAAAGTTAAAATTGTATGCCTGAGCTTTTCATACCCCAAATCACTCAAAAAGTAACCAGGGTTATGTGAGCTGTTTCCTTTAGTCACAACTAGAAGACTTTGGGTACTAAGCAGTGGCAGTATAAAGACCAGTCTAAGAGATGCTAAGTCCATGTGGTTAAGCTCAAGTGTAATCTCTATTCCTATCACTATGCTCAATTATTAGGATTTAATTAAATTAGAACAAAGAAGCAAGAGAGGGAGGATGAATGATATTCATAAGTGAACCATCTTGTCTACTATCTTATTTAGAGCTGTATATGCAGTAGAAACTTTTGATAAGAATTTGCAAGAATACACATTTATCTCTCATTACAGTTTATTAGAAGTCTAACCATATATGGTTTTATGAAACTCTTAAAGCCATCTCTCTAATTGTTTCCACCCATTTCCCTGTCCATTCTGCAATTCCATGAATCACCATGCAAAAACTGGAGTATTTCTGAGCTTTCATCCTTCTTTTACAGAGCATCACCACACTATTTGGAATTCTACTGATTAACAGAAATTCTCTTTTTCATTTGAATTCAGAGTCACCACAAAGTTTGGCTGTAAGGCTGCAGTTTATATCTAGTTGATACTAGAATATCTTGCACATAGTACGTAAAACAGACTTAACTAGAAAAGGCATATGGAAGAGTTCGTTTGAAATTGAGGGCTATGAAAACCCATTTTAATCAGGAGACTGCAATATTCAGGTATCTGTAAAGATAATTGCAACAAAAATATTAAAGTTAGTGTTAAAGGGAGATAATATGGGAAATCAACCAACTGAAATAATTATCCATTAATCCAAGTGAGAAATAAATATAAATTGCAAAAGTTGTTACAAAGAGAAAAGTTTGGTATAGTAGAATAACATTTTGAAATAAAACTGTAATTCTGAGTAAAAATATAATTTAAAATGCTTCTATAATTTGATGACAACTTTGTTGATTGTAAAATTATATGGGTTTACCTGAATTAAAATATTTTTCAAAAATATTAAATACTTATATATTTTCACATCATATTTAAAAATGCTAGTTAGGAATGCATAGATATATTAATGTACTTACTTTTTGAAGGATATGGATTTGTCCTTGAATCTTTTCTTTTTTTATGTGACTGTAGTGCAGTTTGATAGAAGTGTAAAATGGCAATGTTTGGATCAATTCAATCCAGACTTTGGGAATAGAATCTGTGACTCTATACTCTAAAGGTCGAGGGAAATAAACAGATAGCATGAAGACAAATGGAATTACAAAATTAGCAAATATAAATGCAAAGTACTGATTAACATTTGTGTTAGTCTCTCAAGAGGCCATGTCTTTAAAAAGAGATAATGATAATACATAGTCCCATATAATAAAAACCTAATATGCTAAGTATCAGGTCGACTCTTTGGCCATCCAACCAATCAAAGCATAATATCCTAATGATATGCTAAGTCCACTCAACTGTTCACTTTGATGTGCACTGATCACCACAGGGCAGACAGTTGACAGGTCAACCAGTTGCTATGATGTGCACTGACCAGCAGAGGGCAGATGCTCTGACCTGCAGGTTAGCTTACTGCTGGGATCCAGCCAATTGGGACTGAGTGAGATAGACTGGACATGCCCTGGGGCCCTCCCAAGGTTCTCCTGCAACCTCCTGTATCCCTCCCTAGCCTCAATCATGCACCAGGGGGGTCCCTTGGCCCAGCCTGCATCATCTCACAATATAGGACCTGTTGGGGGATATCAGAGAGCTGGTTTCAGCCCAATTTCACTGGCCAGGCCAAGGGACCCCTCTAGTGCACAAATTCATGCCCCAAGCTTTTAGCCTATATAATAAAAGCCTAAGCGACTCTAATGGTAGAATACCCAGTTGCTATGATGCACACTGACCACCAGGGGGCAGATGCTCAATGCAGGGGCTACCTCTTAGTGGTCAGTGAGCTCCCACAATGGGAGTGCTGCTCAGCCACAAACTCGGATTATGGCTGGCAAGTACAGGAGGCGTAGTGGGCCAGAATGAACACAAGCAGCACTCAGTCCCGATTCAGGCTCCTACCTGGCTGTCTGCCACTTGGCACACTGTTACATTCCCTGGACTGTTAGAGGGCACTGGGCCTCTAGTATCCGATAAAAACAAATTTCACTAATACTCAAGTTTGTCTACTTATCATCTGTCTGTCTCTGTCTAAATTTGTATAAGCCAAATGAAGAAAGAGCCTAGAATGAATTGTGTATATTTTATGGGAAGAACCTCTGAAAACAACTGATATAAATAATAAATTGTTAAAAAAAAAAAGACACTTATTTTAGAATATTTATAGGACAAAAATCCATTCAGGAAAATGGATTTTAGACTGTATTTCCTCTAAAGCTCATGCATTTCCAAAGACTTTTACATTTTTTATCTGTTTGTTAATTTTAGGGAGAATTATGAGATATATGCCAACCCTTTAATTCCTTCCTCCCTCTCTCCCTTCTTTGTACTACCATCTTTCCTTTCATTTCTGTTTTTAAATTAATCAATATCCATTTAAAATAAAATGGAATAAAGAAATAATGTAAATTAGCTAACCAAGCAACCAATCTACAATGTGGTCACAATGAGATTAATACTGTTAATAGCTTGGTGTATCTTTTATCACACATTTTACATATATATTTTAAATTGCTAATAGTGAAAAATCATGGTAAAATGCGTACATTTTCTATAGACAGTTGTATCATTTAATAACGTTATGCACATTTTTAAACTATCATTCATTTATTAAACAAATGCAGAGAGTTCCTATTGTGTGTCAGGAACTAATGTCAGCACTTTATATACAAGAGATTTAAAAAAAAAATCTCTTCTTGTTTTGGCACTTACACAATAACTGGATAAATTATGTAAATTTTTTATGATTCATAAATTAAGTATATATTGTACCAGTCCTAAGTGCTATGGAAATAAAATAGGATAATTGGATCATAGTTATGCTGATTGAAGTTCTTTGGTTAATCTCTTCTCACACCCACTCTCTCCCCCCTTTCCTCTGAGATTCCTCAGTCAGTTCCATGCTTCCACATCTCTGCCTTTATTTTGTTCATCAGTTTATTTTGTTCTCTAGATTCCACATATAAGTGAGATCATGTAATACTTGTCCTTCTCTGACTGGCTTATTTCGCTTAATACTCTCCAGGTCCCTCCATGCCGTCTCAAAGGGTAAGAGATAATTCTTGTTTGCAGATGATAGTATTCCAGATTCCCCCCCCCCCCCCCCCCCCCCATCTACTGATGGGCACTTGGGCTGTTTCTAAATCTTAGCTTTGTAAATATAGCTGCAATTTTTATAGGGCTGCATAGATTCTTTCTAATTGGTGTTTTGGGAATCTTAGGATATATTCTTAGAGGAAGAATCACTGGGTCAAATGGAAGACCCATTTTTAATTTTTTTTTTTTTTTTTTTTTTTTAGGAAACTCCATACTGTTTTCTGTAGTAGCCACATCAAAATAAAAAGCTTCTGCACAACAAAAGAAACCATTAACAAAATGAAAAGGGAGCCCACTGTATGGGAAAACATATTTGCCAATGATATATCTGACAAGGGGTTAATTTACAAAATATATTTAAAAGCTCATACTAATTAACAAAAGGAAGACAATCAAATTGAAAAATGGGCAAAGGACCCAAATAGACACTTCTCTAAAGCAGACATACAGATGGCCATGAGACACTAATCAACAGAGAGATGCAAATTAAAACGATAATGAGGTATCACCTCACACCTGCTAAAGTGGCTACTATCAACAAATCAACAAATGTTAAGTGCTGAGGAGGATGTGGAGAAAAGGGAACCCTAGTGCACTGTTGGTGGGAATGCAGACTAGTGCAGCCACTCTGAAAAACAGTATGGAGTTTCTTTCTTTTGTTCTTTCTCTCTTTTTCTTTTTTTAAGTAAATCCTTACACAGAGCAGAAATAAATGTCACTGACATCTCCAACCATTTATGAGATGTTCTACTTTTATTATAAATTGTAAAATTAAAACAAAAAATCTCCAGTAAAGTGTTTAATTTTTCAATTTCTTGTATTTTTCAACCTCCATCATGTTCATACTACTTATCAACTATATTTTTGGGTTTATGACTTGGACATTAATGTCTTTTCCACTGTACACCTCTTAACCTAAAAATGTTGAAATTAATGAAATATGGATGACAAATTTCTTTCATTTCCAATGCTACATGTTTTTTTTTTTTTAAATTCCAGTGTCTTTGTTTCCTTCTATTGATATCTCTCTGAGTGTTGTGATATACATCTGCTTGAGGCATCATCTTGCCCTGAAGTCAGACCTTCAAACATTTTTTTTAATGAGTATTCATTACAACAAATTTTATACAATCTCATGATCTGGGCTTTTAAATCATTTCCTTGAACAATGATATTAGTCAAAATACTGGTGTTATCTGGTATTAGCAGAACAATAATTAATTTTAAGGCATTAGATGGCTCACAGTATATCCAGGAAAACCAAAATCAGATTTGAATGTTCATAGCCAGGAGCAAAATCCAGGTCACACCAGCCCCTTGCAGCATGGATAGGCAGTCCCTTGTCATGGACACCCAGCTGACACCACAGAAGAATGGCATGGGCCACACCATTCGTACCTCTTTCACGGTACCTCTGAAGCCAGATATTTGCTCTACTCTAGAACCTTTACCAATGATATATCTGACAAGGGGTTAATTTAATGGATATAGTGTCTACATCCATTTTCCTCAGGCTGCTCTCTGCTATAGGATTTGGGGGATTTCATCTGATTGGAATAAGCAGGGTCAGATTCAGGATCCTATTTATTAGAAGCAAGATCACAATATAACAAACTCCCTACAGAAGACAAGGCTATGAAAAAGATGTTGGGCAGCCCCCATGTGCAGCTGTTTGTACTAACTACTAGTATTGACATTATCTGATAGCAATCTGGTTTTTGGGGGGACAGAAGTTTCTACAGACTTTTGCAGATATCAGTGCAAAATATGAGGACTAGACTTAGATACAAATAGATCATAATATATGAGACTTATCCCTGGATCTATTATCATTCCATTTCATGCACAGTACCATCTATGTGTGAGTAAAGAGAAAATTATTTGACTATTAACTTTTATCTGAACCCTATATACATTTTGATAGTTTGATTTATTCCATGGAGCATGAATATGAGAAAACAAGAATGTTTTAAAAAAGTCTTAATAAGAAAATTTTAAAAATCTGGCCATCAACTCTAAGACAAAAGAATCTATTTGCAAAATCATCTTCTTTTCCTTTTTTATTTATTTTTGTGTGTATTCCCTCACATTGTATGATTTTGTGTGTGCATGTCATGGACTTAAATATGCAATGCTTCCAGAAGAGTGAATTTGGAGTCGGGAAACTATGGATTTGAATTATGATTCTTCCATTTCCTAATTGTCCAATTGCTGCAATAATTAATTTATTGGGTCTTCTCTCTTCCATCCTATTTTTTAAAAAATGAAAATATAACTTTCTATATTAATTTTTATTAGGAGATAGTAGCTTGATGATAGACAAATAGATAGATAGGAAGTAGATAATGTACTCTTGATAATTTGATGTTTTCAGAAGGTGTCCAATTTTGATACCAATTATTAAGTATTTTTTTCTATCTCTATTTTGCAAATCCAAACATATACTTCACAACTCAGTCAAATGGTAACTGTTCTACAAGATTATTTTGTAGCTCTAGGTCATATTGTATATTTCATAATCACATTATAGATCTTGGCATTATACTACCTATTACTCCATATAATTTTGCATCTGTAACTCCAATCTGACTATCCATCCTATTTACTTGAGGACTGAGACTACATTTATTTTTCATGGTAATCTTACAAACAGTCACAGGACCTGGCCTATAACAGCCTTTCAAAATGGCAGCTAGGAATAATATTAAATTAACAAAGGATTATGAGAGAGAAAGTGGGGTGGAGAGAGGTAGAAGAAGGTAAGGAAGGGGATAAATGGTGATGGAAGGAGACTTGACTTGGGGTGGTAAACACACAATACAATATACAGATGATGTATTATAAAATTGTACACCTGAAACCCGTATAATTTTATTAATCGATGTTAACCCAGATATTCAAGTTTTTAAAAAGAAAGGATATATAAGATGTAAAAATGAAACATATATAGAGTTAACAGACCTAGATTTCATCCCTAACTAAATGACTTTAAAATAATTTTTTGTTTTCAATTACAGTCAACACACAATATTGTATTAGTTTCAATACACACTCAAGTGATTAGACATTATATGACTTAATAAATAATCATCTTGATAAATCTTGTACCAATCTGACACCATACATAGTAACTAGAATATTATTGACTGTATTCCCTATGCTGCTCTTTACATCCCTATGACTATTCTGTAACAACCAATTTGTACTTCTTAATCTCTTCACCTTTTTCCCATTCCTCCAATTCCCCTTAAATGACTAATTTTCTAGATGACCTTGGGGAAGTAAATTTCTATCAATTTGTAGATTAATAGTTATATCTATTTAATATGAATTGAATTGTATCTTGTTAATTTCAGTTATAATATTATATAATTCTGTACTTTGAAGAATCTTGCTGAAAATTAAATAGCAATTTACTTATATGATGATAATTAAGAAGTTTACATGTAAAAAGAGATATATTCATTAATAACAAGCAAAAATCCCAGTCACTCCTGAGGGTAAAATTCAAACTTTGTTTGAGTTTTCCCTTCTGGCCTAAGCAATAGGCATGATTTATTGTGAGTGCTGGTTCAGACTATTTTGCAGAAATCCTCTGGTTAATGTTTCCAGTCTACCTCTACAGGACTTAGTGACTCATCACTAAAAAATCAAAGAAGGATATAAAGAAAATGAGAGAGGAAATAGACTAAGTCTCTGAAAGTGAACATTCTTATAGTAGCCTAATTATCATAGCCCTATTAAAAACTACAGATCCAGGAATGTCTTAGCCAGAGAAATGCAACAAAGAAAAATGGAATATTCTGTGCTTTAAGAAACTTGACTTAGAATCTTCACTGGTGGTGTTTTCTTTGATTCATTAATAGGGAACACTGTGCTTGGTATCTTAGTGTGTATTTTGAGTATGGCTTTTGAGGAGCATTTAGGGACCAGTTTCCTTCAAATTATTGACTTGACAGTAATTCATGTATAAAACTTGAATTCATTAGACTACAGGTGCAACTAACTATTGCTAATAAGCTAAGGCCTTACATTCAAATGCAGAATTTGGCATGAGGACACCTGGTTGTTTCCTGAAACCTTGCAGCTGAAATATAATAATAGTTCCCTCAGAAAATGACAGGAAGTTAGCAGACCTGCACAGTTGCCTCGGTCTCTCCTGTTGCTTACTTTCTGTCCTGCATTCTTCCACATCAAAGCCAAGCTTTCTGCCGAAACCGGTTTGGCTCAGTGGTAGAGCATCAGTCTGCGGACTGAAAGGTCCCAGGTTCGATTCAGGTCAAGGGCATGTACGTTGGTTGTGGGCACATCCCCGGTAGGGGGTGTGCAAGAGGCAGCTGGTCGATGTTTCTCTCTCATCGATGTTTCTAGCTCTCTATCTCTCTTCCTTCCTCTCTGTAAAAAAAAAAAAAAAAATCAATAAAATATATTAAAAAAAAAAAAAAAAGTCAAGCTTCCTATTCCTTACTGTTATGGCAGAACATGTTTTACTGAGGACCTTGGATTTATAGGATGCACATGTGATCACCAGCATTGCCTGACCATCTCCTGTGCCCAATTCCAACAGCCTGTGGGCAAAAGTGTGTAGCTTGCATGAGGTGTTTATCACTAGTTTACTTCGTCATGTGGAGCTGGGCATGAGCACAACATTGGCTCCATGTGAATCCTGTGCCATGGGTTGAATAGGGAGATGTTCTTTCGATAAAAAACAAGTAAGCAAGCAAGCAAAGCAAACAACTGAATACATTTACAAAAGATAAATATAGTGTTTCATAGGCTGAGAAGATACCTACTAGTAAGTACTGCTAATTTAAATCTATTAGAATCTTGAATATTTATTTCATGTCTTTCCCCATTTTACTGAGTATTATTGGAAAGAAAGAACTAACATTCAAGCAATATGTAAGATTATAAATTATCTTAAAACCATTTAGGCCAAATCCTTTCCTCTCTCATGAAGCTAGTTTAATCCACGTGTTCAAAGTTATTATTATTTTTTTTTTACTATAATATTGAAAAAAGACTTGCTTATAATTAATGTATTTTACAACAATATTCAAGCTTTGGGTTGCTTGTATATTACTTAGTATTTTATAAGATACTATACAGGATGGAGCAAAAGTAGGTTTACAGCCGAAACCGGTTTGGCTCAGTGGATAGAGCGTCGGTCTGTGGACTCAAGGGTCCCAGGTTTGATTCTAGTCAAGGGCATGTACATTGGTTGCAGGCACATCCCTGATGGGAGGTGTGCAGGAGGCAGCTGGTCGATACATCTCTCATCAATGTTTCTAGCTCTCTATCCCTCTCCCTTCCTCTCTGTGAAAAATCAATAAAATATATTTAAAAAAGTAGGTTTACAGTTGTGATTACAAGAAACATAGTTTATTCTTGTATTATTATTTATTAATTATTGTCTTATTTTCCATATGAACAACTGTGAGCCTACTTTTGCCATATCCTATACATTAAATTTGCAATTAAAATATAAATATTTACTTCAAAGTTGTATAGATACTTTGTAGTATATCATGTTTAAATATTTATTGATCTCTTAATTAATAGATAGATTCATTCATACGTTGACTGAACATTTTAAATCTTTACTAACATGTTATATTTACCAGATCTCTGGTTCCTCCTCAATTAATTTTACTTCGAAATGTAAAGGATTATTACCTTTGTTGGATGTGGATTACATAGTAATGAGTGTCTGAAAGGTCAGTTGGAAACTGATATTTTACCCACATTTTAATTTGGTGCACTAGGTTTAGCTGAGGCAGAGCATAGCTAATGTAGTTCTGTAGGATACATCGTTGTTCAGCTTGTAAGGAGGCCTAATTTCAGTTCTTGGGGGGGAAAAGAAATCCAACATTTTCTTTTTAACATGCTGAAATTACCTCAAAATAAAAAGTTAAAAATACAATAAAAATCTTGGAATAGAGTCTAAAAGTATCCTTCTGATGCCACACCCCATCAATCATCAATAACACATTCTATAAAGTGAGCTTTTAAAAATATGTATATTTTTACTAGAGGCCCAGTGCATGAAATCATGTGGGTAGGGTCCCTAGGCCTACCCTCCATCTTCAGCCTGTTTGCCAGCCCCCAGGCTCAATGCTGCCTCTGCCTCAGGGCTGTCAGCGTGTTGGTATCACCAGCTCATCTCTGACTGCTCAGGGGCTCAGGCCTGTGGGAAGGCGGGTGCCAGCGACTTCACCTCCTTGCTCCTGTGCCAGCTGGCCGTTGATGGACATGCTGCCCGCTTGGGGCCGCTCATGTGGGCTCAGCTGCTGCTGCCACCACTGCTGCTGCCACTGCTGCTGGGGCTTGAGGTGCTGATGGAAGCTGTGGTGCACTCTGTGACCTACCCGCCCCAGTGTGAGCAGCCCCAACCATGCAACATGTTCCATTAGCAGCCAGCCCTGTGTACCTGCTTTCCTGCAGGCCTGAGCCCCCTAGCAGCCAGGGATGAGCTGAGGATCCCAATGGCCTGACAGCCAGCCTGGTACTCCTGCCACCCACCCTGATTCCACCATTCACCATCATTGATCCATTGGAGCCTGCAGGCTGGGGGCAGGGACCAAGAGGTCAGCCATTCAGCCCTCTCACCAGCCACCAGTCCTGCCTTGCCCTGCTTCAAGCCAGCGGGGGAGAGGGACCGAGAAGGTGCTCAATGGCACTTCATTGTGACTTGTTGTTTGGTCATCCTGGTTGTCACAGACACTGGCTATATATTGAATTCAGAGAGGGTTGATTGGCTGCCCCCCACTGGGAATTGAGCCCTCAACCCAGGCATATGCCCTGACCAGGATTTGAACAATGACTTCCTGGTTAATAGGCTTCACTCAACCACTGAGCCAGGCCAGCTGGACTAAAGTGAACTTTATATATATTTCATGAAGATCACAATTGCTATAAGACTTGGAAATATGTGCCTCTATACTTTGAGAAATAATTCTTATTTGAGAAACATCTGTCAGAAATATCTGTCTTTTCCAATACTTCCTTATTTATTTCTTTGGGGAATTATATATGTTGTTTGTTTATAAATATATTTATTTATTTAGTAATACCATTTTTTTTCATATTTAAGATCATGGAATTGAAATTTATAACATACCCTCTAATGTAGTGCAATGTTGTGAGCAATTTCTAAAACATAAAATGTTTATTTAGTAAAATGTTCATGGCAGTACATTATTCAATGATATACGTAGCTATGCCAGCATTTATTATTCTAATCCTCATTCATTGTATACTGTATTGTACCCATTATTTTACATTTTTAAAGAGTGATGCAATTAATACTCTCATGCATCAAATCTTTTATTTTGTATCCATTTAATAGATTACTCATGTCAGATGTAGCAGCCATTGCCTTCCTAAAGAAGCTCACTGTGTCCTAGTACTTTTCCTGTTTCTTTCTATTCATGCACAAACCATGTAATTTACATTGTGATGAGTTTGATGCATGGTTTGTAGTCAATTTATAAACTGATGATGCATGCTTAGAAGAACAAAGAGTTGTTTCTTGTTTACGTAAAAGTTGAAATTATAAGCCATTGATAAAACTCACAAATTCCTCTTTAGTTTTTATTATAGATTTATGGTTGATATAGACAAAGGAATGTAATTCACTCATTTTAATTATTACATAGCAATAATTTCCGTAATGATATTCATTGAGGTTGCTTCAAATTTCATTATTAAAATAATACTGCAATGAACATTCTTTTACCTAATTCTCTTTGAAAAAAAATCTTTATAGAATGTTTAATTGCATGTCCCTTGAATTGGGAATGAGGACTCATTTGCATTATCTATTTTACTAAATGCTGTCATATTGCTCTCTAACATGTCGGGATTAAAGACTACCATCACAGTAAGAGTCACATTTTCTCTTCTTCACAGAAGTAAGAATATTTGTTTCTTTTCATTTTCTTCTATTGGAAGCTAAAAAAATGTGTTTTTTTTTAAATGAAACTAGACCAACTTCTTACACCATACATAAGAATAAACTCAAAATGGGTTGAAGATTTAAATGTTAGACTTGCAACCATAAAAATCCTAGAAGAAAACAAAGGCAGTAAAATCTCAGACATTTCTCATGGTGATATTTTTTCTGATGTATTGCCTTGGGCAAAAAAAACAAACAAGCAAAATAAATGGGACTACATCAAACTAAAAGTTGCTATACAACAAAGGAAACCATTAACAAAATAAAAAGAACCCACTGATTAGAAGATTATATTTGGCAGTTATAAACCTGACAAAGGGTTAATATCCAAAATTTATAAAAACTTATAAAACTCAACATAAAAAAAAACAAACCACACAAAAAAAACCACCACCAGCAACAATTAATACAATTAAAAATGGGCAAAGGACCTGCATAGACATTTCTCTAAAGAGAACATATAGATGTCCAATAGACATATGAAAGTATTAGACATCACTAATCATCAGAGAAATGCAAATTAAAAGCACAATGAGATATCACTTCACAACTGTCAGAATGGCTATAATCAATTAATCAACAAACAGCAAGTGATAGCAAGGATATGTTTTGTTTTTTGCTTAATCCTTGCTGACTGGATTATTTTACTTAGCATAATGCTCTCTAAGCCATCCATACTGTTGCAAAGGGTAAGATTTTCTTCTTTTTTTATGGCCAAGTGATATTCCATTATGTGAACATACAACAGCTTTTTAAACCATTTATCTACTGATGGGTATATGGGCTGCTACCATATAGGAGTGCAGATTGTACAGCCACTGTGGAAAGCAGTATGGAGTTCCTCAAAATTCCCACTTCTGGGAATTTGTCTAAAGAAAACTAAAACACCAATTCAAAATAATATATACAGTTTTATGTTCATTGCAGCATTATTTACAATAGTCAATAATCTCCAGTATAGTGTTTCCAAGTTTTACTTTAAATGAAGATTTGCAGGAGATGATATTTCAATTTGATCCATGAACAAATAACTCTGCTAGAGATATTATTGACAATAGATTATAAAATCACTATATGGTGTGCTTCACTAAACTAAAATCCCATATGATATTTTATTATGCATTTAATCACAAGAAGCACATTTGAGTGATATTGACTTTTATCAATGTTATACTTCACATTGCTACCTTGAATATTCCACCTCACACATCACTAATTCACAATAATCAGGGCTGGGATCATGAATTTATTGGACCTCAATTGCAGGACAGATTTTATTGCACATGACTGTTGCAAACCACCTTCCTTTCCAAAAACCTATTTCACTGTGTTGTTTTCTCCTTTCTAGCCGTACAATTTTCATTGTGACATCCATATTATGATGACTGTATTTGTTATATTAGAACTTAAAAAATAGTAAATTGTACTCAGGCTATACAAGTTAGAAAAAGCTGATCATATTTTACTAATATTTAGAATAAACCAGAATAAATAAATAGTAGGTTGGCTGAAGCAGAGGATCAGGTTAGTGATTTGGACTACAAGACAACAGAAAACGCCCAAGCAGAGCAGCAAAATGGAAGAAGAAAAAAAAGGATAGTTTAAGGGACCTTTTGGAAACACAAAGTATAACAACATCTGTATGATAGAGGTACCAGAAAGAGAAGAGAGTGAACAAAGGATTGGGAAACTATTTGAAGAAATAATGACTGAAAAACTCTTTAACCTAATAAATGAAAAGACCTAAAACTCCAGAAAGTGCAGTGAGTCCCTATCAAGATGAACACAAAAAAGCCCACATCAACCCAACTCATAATTCAAATGGGAAAGGATAAAGACAAAGAAACAATATTAAAAGCAGCAAGATAAAGACAGTTATTGACAGTTATTTTCCTCCAAGGGAGCTCACATAAGATTATCAGGTGGTAGCTCAACAGAAACATTTCAGGCCAGGAAAGATTTGCATGAAATAATAAAAGTTATGAAAATCAAGGAACCTACAAACAAGATTACCCAGCAAGGCTATCATTCAAAATTGTGTGGGGAATAAAGAGCTTCCCAGACAAATTTAAAAAGGCAAAAGGAATACCTTACCACCAAACCAGCATTGCAAGAAGTGCTGTAAAAATAAGGAGAAAGAGAGAGAGAGAGAGAGAGAGGGAGAGAGAGAGAGAGAAGAGAGAGAGAGAGAGAGAGAGAGAGAGAGAGAGAGAGAGAGAGAGGAACAAAGTAGCAGAAAGCAAAAAGAAAACACAATTTTTAAAAATGAGAGTAGTTTGAGGGATCTCTGGGACAACATCAAGCATAACAACATCTGCATCATAAGGGTACCAGAAGTCAAAAAGGGATTGAGAACCTATTTGAAATAATAATAATTGAAAACTTCTATAACTTCGTGATGCAGTTAGACAGGTCCAAGAAGTTCAGAAAATCCTCAAGAAGAACACAAAAAGGCCAACACTAGCACACATCATAATAAAAATAAATGCCAGAGGTTAAAAACAGACTCTTAACATCAGCAAGAGAAAGACAGATATTTACCTACAAGGACTCTCCCATAAGAACTTCAGCTGATTTCTCAATAAAAGCATTTCAGGTTGAAAGGGATGGCCAGAAAATATTCAAAGTGGTGAAAAGCAAGGACCTAGAACCAAGACACCTCTACACCCCAAAGCAATTGTTTAAAATAAAAGGATAAATAAAGAGCTTCACAGAGAAAAAAAAGCTAAAGGAGTTCATTGCCACCAAACCAGTATTATAAGAAATGTTAAAGGGTCTTCCTTAAGAAGAAGAAAAAATAAAACAAAGAAGAACATAATTTTAAAGAGTAAAATAACAATAACTATAAATAATAACTTTAAATGTAAATGGATTAAGTGTTCTAGTAAAAATATAATGCGTAGCTGAATAAATAGGAAAGCAGGACCCATATATATGCTGTCTGTAAGACACCCACTTCAGAAGGAAATTCACACTCAGACTGAAAGTAAAGGGATCAAAAAATATTTCATGCCCTAACTGGTTTAGTTCAGTGAATAGAGCGTCAGCCTGCAGACTGAAAGTTCCCATGTTTGATTCTGGTCAAGGGCATGTACTTGGTTCTGGGCACATCCCCAGTAGCAGGTGTGCAGTAGGCAGCTGATCAATGCTTATCTCTCATCAATGTTTCTAACTCTCTATTCCTCTTCCTTCCTCTCTGTAAAAAATCAATAAAATATATTTAAAGCCGAAACCGGTTTGGCTCAGTGGTAGAGCGTCGGTCTGCGGAATGAAAGGTCCCAGGTTCAATTCCGGTCAAGGGCATGTACATTGGTTGCGGGCACATCCCCAGTAGGGGGTGTGCAAGAGGCAGCTGGTCGATGTTTCTCTCTCATCGACATTTCTAGCTCTCTGTCCCTCTCCCTTCCTCTCTGTAAAAAATCAATAAAATATATTTAAAAAAAATATATATATATCTTTAAAGACAATATTTCATGCAAATGAAAAGGAAAAGAAAGCTGGGAAAAAATACTGATATCAGACAAAATAGCCTTTAAACTAAGGGTGAAGCAATATACAATGAAGAAGGTGACATAATTATAAAGGAATTGACCCAACAATGGTATAAAGCTTATAAACATTTATGCATCCAACATAGGAATACATAAATATATAAGGGAAATCTTGATGGATATAAAGTGAGAGATTAACATTATTAAAGTTGTAATGGGGGGATTTTAAATCTCCATTGACACAAATGTATAAATCTTCCAGACAGAAAATAATAAAAAGGAACAGTAGCCTTAACTGAGACACTAGACCAGCTGTAGTTAATTAATATTTTCAGAGCATTTCATCCCAAAGCAGCACAATATACATTTTTAAAAATTGCACATGGAACATTTTCTAGGATAGACCATATGTTAGGACACAAAACAAATCTCAATACATTCAGGAAGAATAAAATCATATCAAACATCTTCTCTGACAAAAATGCTATGAAAGTAGAAATCAGTTACAGGAAAATAACTGAAAAATACACAAGCATATGGAGATCAAGGAAGAAATCAAAAGGTACCTTGAGATAAATGGAAATGAAAACATAATCCAAAATTTAAGCTGTCACAGTGAAATCAGTCCTGAGAAGAAAATACATTGTAATACAGGCATACCTCAAGAAACAAGAAAAATGTTAAACAATCTAACTTTACACCTAAGGATCTAGGAAAAACAAAAACAAAAACAAAAACAAAACAACAACAAACAAAGCCCCAAGTTAGTAGAAAAAAAGAAATAATAAAGACCAAACCAGCAATAGAAGAAATGGAGTCTTAAAAACTGTATAAAAGATTAATTAAATCAAGAATTGGTTCTTAAAAAAGGGGTGACATTGGAAGAATATCATGTAAGGAAAAATATCCTGAGAATAATTTATATCTAAAAAATTTGTACTTTAGAAAATTAACCTTCATTCGCAACGCTAACAGCAAGATACCCATGAAAATACACACATGGTGTCAAAACAAGCCAGAGGAAAAATTATTTGGGGAAAAAAAAGAAAAATTATTCCAAGTCAAATTTAAAGAAAATATCTCTTTATTAACTTTTGGTAGAGAATATGTTTGTATATTTTCAGAAAACAACTCCGAGACCATCTGGAATCCTTTAACAGAAAGGAATAGACAGAAGTGCTCCAGCCATGAAGACAGAAGAGACATGATTCAGAGATAGAAGATGCTGACGATGCCTCACCATACCAGTAGACAGCAGCTGTGTGTTGCTGAAGGAAGCCCATGACCAAACCAGAGACGGTCGGACCTGCATCACCACCATTTGTCCACCAACCAGATCTGAAATATCATGGCTGACATGTACACATAAGGAACTATTTGACATTGAAATTGGGACTCAAAAGAACTGTTGGCCCAGAAAGGAACTCACTACAGACTGCTTCACTTGCCTCTCAACATAACCATTATGGCTTGTCACACACAGTTTAGGTTATTACAAGCGTATTTCTTGTATCACATGTTCTCACACATCTAGAGGAAATAATGAACAACATAAACTGATGAACAAAACAGACCTAGAGAAAGAGAAGCAGCGATCAGACTCTCAAACCTCAGATGATAGGTAGGGAAGGGTGGGGGTAAGGGGAAGAGATCAACCAAAGGACTTGTGTGCATGCATAAGGGCCTAGCCAGTGGCCATGGACAACAGGGGGTGGGGGCTTAGGGAGGGGTTTGGGATGGGAATGTTGACAATTATGTGATACCATAATCAATAAAGAAAAATAATTGGTTCTTAAAAAATATTAATAAAATGATATATATTTGACCATTCTCATCAAGAAAAAAAGAGGACCCAAATTAATAAAATAAGAAATGAAAGAGGAGAAATAATAACTGACTCCACAGAAATACAAAGGATTATAAGAAAATATTATAAGCTATATGCCATCAAATTGGACAACCTGGAAGAAAGTGATACATTTTTAGAAATGTAAAATCTTCCCACACTGAATAAAAAAGAATCAGAAAATCTGAACAGATTTATAACCAGTAATGAAATGGAAGCAATCATCAAAAACTCCCAGCACACAACACTTGTGGACACATGGCTTTATAGGTGAATTTAACCAAACATTCAAAGAACTAATATTCTAAACATTCAAGAGGGTTATTCTAAATAAAAATATGAAAATATGTTATCCATTTTAAAAACCGCCTTTTATTTACACAAGCAGGCTCTATCTGGCAACATTTAAGTGTGTTACATTAACAACAGAAAACAAATACACCATACAATGACATTAGTGATACTACATATATAAAAGGGGGAAAAAAGAGAGGAAAATGATAGAGAAAATGTACTAACCAAGAGGTTAACATAATCAACATAAATGTATCTGGCAGGCAAGGAAAATGAAAATCACTTAAGATACATGGGTTTCATTTAAAATATAGCCAATTATTTTATTTAGATATTTTATAATAAATTTTAAAATTCTAGGCATTAAATTGAAAATATATTTCCAATATTTTACTTAGTGTGCCTGAGAGTATTACAACATCATTAGTGTAGACACCAGGACAGTGATTCCTAGGTTTTGAGCAAAAGAATATCAAGGTGCAAATATGACTACCAGAGACTTAGGAATAGAGTATAGTTTGAAAAAATTACGCAGGTAAATCTGGCATGCTTCTTTTCTGAAGTTGTGGCTCTATGATAAGAGACACATTAAGAGACAAAGGTGATGCTTTTTTAACTTTGACTCACAATAAGTCAATTTAATATCTCCTACTTAAAAAGGGAATATTAAACTGTGAGTCTATCAGTATGAGTTTTTAAGGGTCTAAGCTAATATAAACTGAGGAGGTGGCCTCATTGTCAAGATTTATTCAAAGATAAGAAAGTAAAATGTCAAGGTGATATAAATATGAAGTGCTCATAATCTTGATAATCTTTACAGTATTTTTTTTTTTAGTTTGGCATTTAATTAGATAGAGTCTATAGTTACATTCTCTGTGATATTATGGGGTTAGGTTTATCTTTCTCAGTTCTCACATAGCATTATTTATGCTTCTTTCATACTGCAAATTGTGATTCCTTGTACACCTGTCTAATGTCTTTGTGAAGGCACCATTTCCTTGAATAAAACATCATACCGCTGGTCTTTTTATCTAATTGTATTGCTAGACTTGAGAAATGCTTCATGGGTAACTGAAACTACGTAAGGAGAAAGGTGATACCACAATGTCTTCTATTCAGTTATTTAATCAACATAGCAAATGCTTTTGTATATATATTTCAGTATCAAGGAGTAAGCTTTTTTAAATAAGAATTTTTGAGTGATGAATTATTTGAAGATTGTATTCCGCTTAAAGATTGTTATATGCAGATTATTAGCACATTGTGTGTCTGCCCCGTTAGAAAAGTTTCCAGAATTTTCTTTTGATTCTAACTGTGAAACATCCTTCACTAATCATTATTAAATTAGATGCCATTTTTACCCCCAATATATCTGAGTGGAAACTGGCAATATTTTCACCATTGGCTTAAAAAGTTAGTGAATCAGGGCTTTAAAAGGGCAGAAAATGCACAGATGCACAATAAAAGTTTAAAGAGCAGGACCTGACATTTTTGGAATACCCTCAGTGAATATTAAATAGAATTTTAAAGCTAGTGCTAACTCTTAGGTTCAGTGCCTTATTCTCTGTTGTGCCTGTGACAGAACTACCAGGTTTTCTTCACTCTGCACTGCAGCATTGTGATGTTATTGACATGGATGCTTCCTGTTTTCTTTTAAAATTGATTAAAATATTGTAAAGACTGAGTTGTATTCTCTATACAGTAATCTCCTTGCTGCATACTCTTGCATATCCAAGGACTCAGAGCACGCATGACTAAAGCACAACATAATGAAAAATGTTCTGTTTGATTTTATAAGTTGGAGATAAAGCAAGAGCAGAGACAAGGTGAGGGAATTTAACAAATTACACAGAAAGTTTTCATTATTTCCAAACTAAAATATTCTTTACATTTATATTGATATATACAGAATGAAAATCAGCCTAAGCACAGTAAAGTATTTATGGCCTTCTTTACTGTAAAAGATTTCTGAAAATCTGAATATCTCTACATCTTTTACTTAAATCTTTCCTCAATATATTATGAAAACATCTTAGTATTGTCCTTTTATAGACTCCATACTGCTTTAAGAGCAACCCTTGAAATTTGTTTTGATATTTACTATAAAGAGTTTGAATACATAGTTTTATTTTTAATTTTTCATTAAAATTTATATTCTATATATATATATTATTTTTTTATCAGTTTCAGGTGTACAGCATAGTGGTTAGACAATCATATACTTTACAAAGTGTTCCTCCTGATATTTCCAATATTCAGCTGGCACTATACATAATTATTACAATATTAATGACTATATGCCGTATGTTGTAAATTATACCCCCGTGACTATTTTGTAACTACCAATTTGTACTTCATAACCCCTTCAGCTCTTTTACCCAGCCCTCTCGGGTAACCACCATTCTTTTCTCCGTGTCTGATTCTGTTTCTATTTTATTTGCTCATTTACTTTATTATTTAGATTTAACGTATGAGTGAAATCGTGGTATTTTTCTTTCTCTGACTAACGTAGTTTGCTTAGCACAGTACCCTGTAAGTAAATCCATATTATCTCAAATGGTAATATTTCCTTCTTTTTTATGGATAAGTAATATTCCATTGCACATATGTACTACCTCTTTTTTAAAATTCACTGTTCTATTGATGGACACATGGGTTGCAACCACATCTTGGCTATTGTAAATAACACTGCAATGAACCTTGAGGTCCATATATTTTTTTTTTCAAATTAGTGTTTCAGGTTACTTGGGATATAGACCCAGAATAGGAAACACTGAGTCAGAAGGCAGTTTTTTTTGTTTTGTTTTGTTTTTTGTTTTTTTTTAAGTTCTTGAGTACTCTCCATACTAGTTTTCATAATGGCTATCCCAATCTGAATTCCCACCAACTGTCTAAGAGGTTCCCTTGTCCAAGAATTCTTGTTGTTTGTTGATTTATTGATGACAGCCATTCTGACAGGTGTGAGGTGATATTTCATTGTGATTTTAATTTGCATTTCTCTGATGATTAGTGACATTGAGCATCTTTTCATGTCTATTGGCCATCTGGAGAGTCTCTTGGGAGAGTTGTCTTGGAATACATTGATTTTACACTTCCGATTCTGATACAAAGATTCTTAGGAAAATGTTTCTCAGTTTCTCGAACTAGAAATAGATATTTATATATTTAAATTATTTCTTTTTTATAGTTATCTAATGGTTCAGTACCTGATCTTATAGAACTTATAAATCACGTTAGAGTTTGTATGATGCTTTTTTTCACATGTACTACAGAAATCCCAGCGCAAAATTTATGGTTCTTTTCTACTAAATACATTATATTTCTTTGGTCAAGTTTCTTACCCCTCTTTTCCCACAAAGAAAACATGGAAGGTTATACAGACATAAACTGGTCAATCTTTTCCTAAACCACACACTGATAGAGATGAAAGAGCAGTCACGTCCTTCAAAGTTCCTCTGGCAGGTGCTTAGCAAGGCTCCACTTACCTATTTTTTAATGATGGAAAGTTCAGAAACTTAGAAAAATACTTTAATTTTATTAAGCAGACAATTCAACTTTCTTCAGCCCTCCCACCAAAATTCATTTCTGTGTCTCTTTTGAAAACTTAAGGCCTGTTAGTTGAAACTTTGAGTCTTTGGGGTGTCTTTTATCTATCTTATTTTCTGGTTAATCAATATGATTACCTTAGAGATTTAAGTGGTGATTTCCAAAGATAGATCTTAATAATTTGTGCTATCTGCTTTTGGATAGCTGAACTCCCAAAAAGCTAATGACAAAGAAGTGTAAATGAATGAGTTATCATTTTCAAAGTAAGGAACAGCTATAGGAGCAGGTACATACACTAAGTGAAATGCAGAAGATTGCTACAATTCAAAGCATAGAGAATGTTAGAATATAAGTCAATACTTGTTAAAATAGAGCTTTGAGAGATATCTAAACTATAATAAATAGCAGATGCGTTTAGGAGAATTGGGCTTAGTTTTGTTTCTTGGTTAAAATACCAAGAATTAGTTGGTACATATCACATTTCCATTTATGTATAAATGATTTGCAAAATTGAATTAAGTCAAACTCATTTGTTTTGGGGGTTTTTATTTTACACACTTAGACTATTTAAAATAGAATTCAAAACCAAACAGCTTGGTTATGTGCAGGATACAAAGATGTCTTCATATGTTTACTATTGCAAATTATAATATCTGAATTTGCTTCAAATAGAAGTTTCATCAGCTGAGTTTCATTTTTTCTTATATGAATTGATCGCCCACACTGGGCTCTGGTATAGGTAGTAGGCTTTTGTTCTGTTTTTGAAATTAACATCTTGGCATTTGTATCTGTGACAGACATAAAGTAAAAAATTGATTCCTTAAGATTTTCAAATATAAGAATATCAGAATATATTTTTTACAATACCTTTTCTAAATGTTTGAAGTCTATGTTGTCTGCTTGACTATCACTGACTTCTGGCAGGGATGTTTTATGCTGAAAATGTGCCTAATGCTTACTGGTCATATATATATATATATATAAAAGCCTAAAGAACTGAACAACAAACTACCAGTCAACAGGTCACTATGATGCTTTCTGATTACTAGGGGGCATAAAGTCAATGCTGGACCTGCTCCCTTGTGGTCAGTGTACTCCCACAGCCAACCTCCTGCAGCCCCAATCAGCCCCTTTTGATGGCCAGGCCAAGGGTCCCCACAAGTGCACGAATTCGTGCACCGGGCCTCTAGTTTGTATATAGTCCAAGGAACTGGACAAGGTAGGAGACTTGTTAAAAGAACAATTGAAATCAGGGGAGTCAATTATAGGTGACAATGATTATAGAACCCTGGAGTGGATTCTTCTACAAAGAAGAAACTTAAAAGAATAATCACCATGATTGTTATCAAAGTGGTTTATTGTTATTCTCATGTTGTTATACATCATCCCTCATTGCATTTTGTCACTGAATCACTGAATTATCTCTCTTTGCATCTATGTGCCCCTCACTAGGAGAAAATGATCTTACTACTGAGAAATTCATAATTGAAAGGAAGAGAGTGACCTGGGATATGGCTAAAGCCCATCAAAATAAAACAGGGATCGTGGCATTTAGATCTTGTTTATATTGTCCACAGAAAATAAACTGGTAAGAATGCTTTTCATTTGCTAATGTCAAGTGAAAAACGGAAGTGTGAAATGTCAGCTTTCCGAAAGACAATAGTCTAGATTAGAACTTTTACGCTTTTTGTCACCCTCTGTCCTTGGTGATCACGTGAAGTTCCAATGACTTTCAATGCATTAAAAGTTCCCTTAACTCCCTGGGATGGCACTCTGCTGTGAACATCAGGCTGGCTATGTAAGTTAGATATTTAAGACACATATTAAACTTAACCTGTGCAAAATGGCACTATTTTTCTCCCACTTCTGTTATCAGCTCTATATTATTCCTTCTTCCTCTAGTTTTTATGGTCATAGTAAATTATACAATCAGGCCCCCATTGTTCAATCCAGAATATTACAGGCATGCTTGATCCTTCTCTCTTCCTCAAGTATGCCAACAATATTTGTCTTATTCCTGATTCATTCTCTTCTGTCTCATTGAGATCCACATTGATGCTTATCTGACTATAATATTATCCTGCTACCTATTCTCCTCACTTTCTCCCTTGCTTCTTCCAATTATATTCTTCCCATATTAACCAGAATTATTTTAAAAATGAAACAACCAAAAAAAACACAAAACAAAAAAAACCCACCAAACAAGCAAACAACATATGAACTTAATTATGCCACTGTGTTGCTAACATTATTTATTTCCTTATTTCAAATAGAACCTTAAAAAATTATTTTCTTATTTTAATTAGGATGAAACTAATTGTTGATAAATGTTGAACAACCAGCTCTTGGGAGATAGAAATCTCTGCTTTGTAGTGATTACCTTGCCAATTTCCTTTGTTTCAAAACTGCCACCTATTCTGAGATACCAAGGTGATGTCATTGCCAAGTGCAGTCTGGAAGATGTGTGCAGCAGCATTCCATTATATTTTTTCCCACCATTAGACACATTATATGTAAAATAGATAATGTGGTAATAGGAAACAACAGCAAAGTCATTTAGGAAGTGGTGAGCTTTGAGTATAGGTCACCTTTGTTTCCCATATGATTTAATTGTAATTTAACTAATTTAACTTTTAATAATGATTGTTTAAAAAGAGGCCCACAATATTCCTGAAAGCTCACTCATCAGTTCCTATAAGCCAGCTTGAGCAAAACTTCACCCCATTGAATAAAATCCAAGAATTCCTCTCTGGATATATAAATCCTCCTAACCTGGTTGCTACTGCCCTCTCTCTATGGTCATCTCAGGTCTCTGAATCCCTCTTTTCCAGATAAATTCATTTTCTTTCTGTGACTGAAGCATGGCAAACTCTTTGATTTCTTGGAAATTTTCTATCCAAGGGGACTTGAATGGATGCTTTTTGTTGAAATTGAAAGGAATTTAGAGAAAAATAATTTATTAATATCCCAAACTTGGGATATTATATCATTATATACAGTATATCATATAATTTAATATTTAATTTAACAATTTAGCCAAAAGGGTCAGGACACCAAATACATGATGACAAACCCACATGTCTTTAATTTCATTGTAAGAAATTCAGCAATCCAAAAATTCACAATGTGTAACAAATATTTGACAACGTGATGATCTATTTTATTTTCATTATTTAAATTTATTTTATCTTTGTTCTTAATGAATATTAACTTTAGTTATTTTCTATAATTTTTCTTAGGTCCTTTATATAAATTTAAAACTTCTTTTTCTTTTTTGAATAAAGTTGATTCTGATTTATATCAAACATGTTCATTTGGATTAGAGATGATTTTCTTGTCTTTCCTGCAATAGGACATCTATCCTGTCTAGAGGACTCTGTGCTGCACTGCCATCCCCTTTCTAGAAGATTCTGTGATGTCCCTAACTGGAAGCAGGCTGCAGTCAGTCACTGGTCCACATGGAGGAACAAAGCCCCTGTCCCATTGCCTCCATATGGGGCCATCCCAACCCTGATTGACTGAGGTCTTTGCTGCAACTGTATCATCTTTGCTTAATTTTCTATGACTATGTATTAACATATTTTTAAATTAAATTTATTGGTTAATAACATCATATGTTTTAGGTGTACAATTTTATAATATGTCATATGTATATTGCATTGTGTGCTCACCACCCCCAGTCTATAACTACACCCACTCTTGTTTCACCCTCCAGGTTTAAAGAGCAGCACATCCAGGTGCAGCACTTTCCGCACCTCTTACTGGTCTCATTGTGTTTTCTTCACCTCTCTAGTTGTGGAACTTCCTCTCAGCCAGCTTTCCAGCAGTTCAGGGTGGTAGCTGTCCTGCCGTTTATTTGTGATTTTTAAAAAATATATATTTTATTGATTTTTTTATAGAGAGGAAGAGAGAAGGATAGAGAGTTAGAAACATCGATGAGAGAGAATCATCAATCAGCTGCCTCTTGCACACCCCCTACTGGGGATGTGCCCGCAACCAAGGTACCAAAATCGAACCCAGGACCTTTCAGTCTGCAGGCCGACGCTCTATCCACTGAGCCAAACCAGTTTCGGCTATTTGTGATTTTGATGTGGTTGTGAGAGGCAGCAAGTATAGGTGATTACCTATGCTGCCATCTTGGTTTTTCCTGGAAAGAAAACTATCAAACAAAAATTTATCCTGGTCTTTGAACTTCTAATAACTAATTTGGTAACTTTTTGAAATTTTAGTTTAATATGCTTCACAGAAATTGGCAACTACAATGTGACATGAATGCATTGAAAACAGATTATCTTTTTGGATTTAAAAATGAAATAAGAGTAAATATTTAATATAGCTCTGAGCGGTTCTTATGTCATGGTTGCCATCCAAGCATGTACATAATGAAACAAATTAAGAAATCCTGCTGAGATGCCGTCCACAGAACATGTGTTAAGAGAAAATTAAAAATGGCATAATATTAACAACTCAAGAGAAATGTATTTTTTAGTTCCAAAATGATGGTGAATGTCAGTGAGTTTGGAACTATAGCTCTTCTCTCCTCAAAATGTTTTTTAAATCTGAAGGTCATAATCTGTTTATTTTTAATTTTATTAATGAAATAGACATTTTGCTGTGCTTCCACCCCCACAGTTTACAAAACAGCAATCTAATTAGAACCAAATAATAATAACAATGAGAAATTCTCATACTTATGAGGCATTTAATATTAGGGAAATGGGTGATGAAAGGAAGAAATGTATGCAATATTAGGCTTATTCTATCCATTATATTATTTGATGTTTTGAACAAAAATGAAAGGAACTGCTACCTGATTATCGACCTTGCTTCCTCTCCTCGCTCGCCCCCTCCACCATCCCCCCACACGCTTTACCTAGCCCACATTGTCTAGCCTCTCTTTCAGTTAAGATAGCCTACTATTGAGCAAAAAGAATGTGGACCTCTTCTAGTTCTGGCTAACAGGAACTTCACATGCTCAGTTTCATGTCCTTTTTCTTAGGCCTACTCAATGTAGTTAAGTAAAAAAAAAACAACAAAAAACAAACAAGCAAAAAAAACTTGGAAGCTATGTATTACAAAAAGCAAAGCCCAAAGATGGAAAGGATCAAAATACCTCGATCTCTGAACTTGATATTGTGTGAGAAATCAATTTCTATTCTACTAAGCCTCTGAAATTGAAGGACTTGATTGTTATGGCACCTCCTGTTAACCTAATAATATTATCATTCTCATTTTAACAGCTATGGGAATTGAGAACTAGATCACAGATAACTTTCTTGCCCTGATAGAGTCTATCAGATTTTCCCCTTGGACTGTGGAGTAAGAACATGCACTTCTTTTCTTTCACATGCACCATTCTGTAAGAAGTGAAACATTAATTTTTAGACACTCTCTGTGTACTTTAAACATCTGTGGTTTGTGTGTGTGTGTGTGTGTGTGTGTGTGTGTGTGTGCGTGCATAAATTGATACGTTGTGTGCTTATTTTTATTTATTTTGGTCATTGTAAATGCACACATTTTAACTCTGCTATATGCATCCCAATACTTTTTGTACATTTTACTTGATCTTTTAATTTTTATCAATGCAAGTCCACTTTGTGTTTGAACCCTTCACCACTATCAACAAACTATTGTACAGTTCTATTTCCTTCCACATCCTGATTATTTGTCCTCCATTTTCAATTCTCTCTAATGATTTTCAGTGGCCAGTGCTCACAGATTATGAAGTTTTTATGAGCGAAAAAAAAAATTAAAAGGCTTAAGACCATTCTCAGGATAGGTTTTATAATTGGGATTCTAATAATAAAGGAAGAGAGAACATAAAGAAATAGCTGAATTGAGTACACAAGGCTGATGATGCCTTTATTTCTCATTGATAGGCTAATAGATTGAAAACAGCTACATAAAGTATATGGAAGGAAATGCCTTCATAAAATCGTATAACTTGACAATAATTTAGCATGGGCTATAAGAAAGCCACACATCCTCAATTTGTTTATTTTTAAACGTTGCCCCATCAGCATCTTTCTCTATACTCTGTTCTGTCGGTGGTATAGTCGCTTCCTGAGTTAGGAAACCATAATGGATCCCTATATCATACAGAGTTTGGAGGACGTATTCATTTTTCCTGCAAAAGTTAAATAAAGTGCAAAACTTTCAGCCCATCAATCCTTTAGCAAGCTGTCCAAGGTGACATTTCATTAGCACATTTTGTCAGTGGATAAATCATACAGCATGCTCTGAAGAGAAGGTGGAAAACATCTAGTCCTTTTTCATTAGATCCATCTGAACTTGAACCACTGGAGATTACATACAAAAAGCACATGAGACAGAAGAAGCGCTATCCTGTCCATAAACGGCATTAATCATTCATTCCCTTCAGAGCGTCTTAAGTCAGAGCCGTGTCTCTGGTTAAGCCCCAAACTGGCTATTGAGTTTTGAGCTGCATGACAGTTACATTTCAAGGAAAATCAGAGACATAACGACCCCTGCCAGGCTTGATAAAGTCCTCATTCATCAATTAAGGGGTTCCAATAAGCGAAGATGGTCTCAGAAAAATAAGGAGACTTGCATGATAACACTTGCTGATTTCCTCTCCTCTTTCCTGGTTTGCTGGATTCTCGGGAATGGGGGTCACAACATCTCATTGAAAGGACTGGGTTGGGAAGGAAGGCCTATCACCCAAGGAGAGATAGTCCCTTCCTATTTCTGCCTAAATGAAGCTCTATTTGGAGTCAGCTGGTAAGGAAAAGTTTTACGAGCATCTTTTTATTTCTCAAATGAAGTGGTTTTAATTCACTTCAAGTTCTCACTTTCTTTTTCTCTTTTGAACATGAAAGTCTATGGCAGTAGGAGTCTATCCCCTAGACTCACGATTTCAATTTTGTTGGATCAAATCAGAGTGCTAGGAAAGTTTCCCAGTTTTAAATGGCAATGGTGTCAAAATGTTTCTGAAACATATGCTCAATTGTAAAATTTTGTTCTATAATACCATCCAGGGTATATTTCAAAATCAAGAATTTTTTTGTATGTATAAAGTAGGGAGAAAGACATTTTTATAAGATGTACAGCACTTTCATCTGGCAACTTATCAAAATAAATGAAAACATCTTGTAAATGGAGGGTGTTTTTAAACAAAATAATAAACACAACATTCGGTTAATTTGTAAGTGTATTATAAAAAAAAATAGCCTATGCCACTAAATGTATTTAATATCACTGAGGTCAGAATTTTCAGAAGATAATATGAAATCAATGAGATAAAAGAAAATATAATGTGTATTGCTTATTTATATGCACCAACAGAGCTAATTAATCAACAGACATATCTAAGATCTCATTGTGCCAAACACAACATTTGGCAAATGTTTTGAAGCTGAATCATGATTGAACTTATTTTTTTCAAATTACTTCAAAGTGCTTTGTTTTCAATAAACAAATGGTTTTAATAAACCACTTGTGCTCCTAAGAGCTTCACCTGGCTACTCCTGTTGCTCTCTAGAACAAGATGGGCAAATGGAAGCTGTCCTGTTTGTGGGGAGACCTCCAGCACTGACTTCTGCCACTGCACTTCCTAGTAAAATTTCCTCAGCAAAATTCTGCAGCTGAAAAGCCTTAGGAAACCACTGTAATAATTAAGGATTTCTTTTCCCCCCCCACTGTCCCAAGACATAATTTATTGAAAAAACCCAACCAGAAATTTCCATATCTGAATCCAAGCCAACTACTGGCACAGAAAATGTGGATGTAATATCTTTATTGCATTGATGGAATTACTGAAATTGATTTGATGATCAGCAGCTATAATCAACACCAACCCATTTATTAAAGTGATTAATCATGGTTTGTTATTAAGTGGACTCTCCAAATGTTTTCCCCTCAACTTCTTGGCATTTTTGTCTTATTAAAGAAGTATCTCAGACAATCTTTTGTTGTTGTTGTGTGAATAAATAAGCATTTACTTATCTTGATCTCTGTTAAGTTTCCTGGGGCCCATAACTTGGATTTATTCAGTGATTTTTCCTTTTTGTAAAGTGCTTTTATGGAAATTTAATGTGATTTTCACAGTAGAGAGACTTTTATATAGAGCGTAGTCAAGCTGTAAAGGTTTATTACCCAAGATCATCTGATCATTAAGGTGGTAAAGCTAGAATCTGATCTGGTTTATCTGCCTTTCAGATCATGGACCATCCCCAGATTTCTCCCATTCCCAATCTGTGTCTAGGTCTGAAGAAAACATTTATTATAAATGATGATGTTTCATAGTCTCATAGTTATGGATTGAAAAGAGTGGTAGGATAGAGGACATACGAGGAAGCCTAAGAAACTTTAGCCACACCCATACCAAACTCTTTTAGTCTGCTTTATAAGTCACTTCAAATAATAATAATAATAACAAAACAATATCCTCTGCTATGGATAATTTAAATTTTCTTCATGTCTTGTATGTGCAAATAGAAGTCTCTACTTTATACTCTGGCTAAAAATATTCCCAAAACATAAGTAGATTTGGCTTGAAAAGATCTTGGCATAAACTATAACTTGATTTTTATTTAAATAGCAAAAATACCAGCATATAAACTAAACAGATACTCTCTCTCCTCCAATTTTTGCAGGCCTGAGGTTTAAACTTGGCAGTAATAGTGCCTATGATACACTCACCTATTATGACCTGGTAGCAGCATAGACCAATGAGGAAAATCATTTGTTTGAAAAATACATTTCCATAATTGCTGAGTGTACAAACTTAAAGTAACAAGTTATGGTATGTGAGTTAAAGTATTTCATTACTTGGTAATGATAAACTAATTTTGATAAAGCCAACAATTACATTATTATAAGAGGGTGTGTTTCACTGAACTCAAGTGCAAGGATATGTATGATCTCAAGTTGAGACTATGATTTATTTTATATGTCAACATATGGGTCACAGGATGTCTAAACTAAACATTATGTAGGTGTCACCGTAACACGTTTCTGGTTGAGATCAGCATGTGAATGAGTGGATGCAGTAAAGTGGGTAGCCCTTCCCTATGTGGGTGTGCAACATCTACTTGCTAAAAGCCTGACTAGAACCAAAAGCGGAAGAAGGGAAGATTCATCCCCTTTCCATCTGCCCACTTGAACTGGAATATCTAACATCTGCTGCTCTTGGACAGCTCATCAGCTGTCTGGTTCTCAGAACTTCAAACTTTGACTGGAATTACATACCAGCTTTCCTAGGTCTTCACTTTGCAGATCATAAGACTTCTCAAACTCCACAATCACATGAAATAATTTCTCATAATCTCTCTCTCTCTCTCTCTCTCTCTATCAGAGAGGGTGCAGGCTGGGCTGAGGGACCACCCCTCTCCCCCCCACCCCCTTGCACGAATTTCATGCACTGGGCCTCAAATTTATTATAAATGATATTTCATAGTCTCATAGTTATGGATTGAAAAGAGTGGTAGGATAGAAGGCATAAAATCTATACATATGTGAGATAGATTAGATATAGGTAGGTATAGGTATAGGTATAGGTATAGGTATATAGGTATACACCTAGATGTAGATATAGAACAAGTTGAGAAAGAAAAAACAGATGACCTAGAGAGAAATATAAGAAATGGGATAGATATATAAAATCTCTAAATTAATGTGTAATCTCCTATTGGTTCTGTTTCTCTAGAGAACCCTGACTAATACAAGGACTAAAATCAAGATTAAAGATCTGAGCAAATAATCCCGCTCTTTCTCTGCTCCTGACTTCTTTCTGCCCATCTCACCTTTCTCACTCTGGAGCTTCACTCTTCCTATTGTCTATTTGAATATTGCTGCTCCACAATGTCAAGTTTATACGTTAAAATCCCAGGACACAGATACTCGGGAGTTGCTCCTGTCTCAATTTTAATTTCCCAGAAGAGAATGACTAGCTCAGTTTGAGTTGGTTGTTAGTGTAGACATGGGGTCAGCCAGGGCTGGAGGAGCCGTGGGGCTCACTTTTGTAGCACTAATGTGGCTGCTGGGTTTGCTCTGTCAGCTGGGGTGGGGGCGGGGAACGGGGCTGGAGGACAAGAAGCAGCACTAAGACACGGAAGGAGACAGGAGATATTGTTCCTGGCTCAGCAAACTGATCAGAGTTTCCTTAAAACACCACAAACGCCCAGATCTCCTCGGTGGTTTTTCCGGGAAAACACATACATACTTGCCACCTTGACGTGACACTTGCCCCATCCTTATCCACATTCCCTAATGGTAGTGCCACAGAGAACACAGCAGATTTGAACGCAGGCTGGTGGAGCAGTCAGGCTTCAAATAAGAAAATCCCAACAGAGAGGAATAAACTTGTGATAAAGGAAACCCTGGGTTCTAGAGAGGCTTCGGGAGGACAACCAGCTGAAGCCGGGAGCTTGAAACTACCGTGTTTCCCCAAAAATAAGACATCCTCCAAAAATAAGACCTACTTACAGGTTTCCTTCTGAATGAAATATAAAGCATCCCCCCGGAAATAGGGCCCCCCTAAGCTAAACATGAGAGATTTGGTCCACTGATTCTGAAAGAAATGGTGTCACAAGAAATTCACCAGGAAATTCAGGAATTGGATTGTTATGATGATGTTCCAGAAGATGATGACATGATTGTCATTGAATAAATGAGTAAATTCTTGATACTGTAGGATTCACAGTTTGTCTGGTTTGTGTTGACAACTACTGTACTACCATATACAGGTAATAAATTTCCTTTATTTTCATTTAACAATAAATGTGTACCGTATTCTTCTTCATGGAAAAATAAGACATCCCCTGAAAATAAGACCTAGCGCATCTTTGGGAGCAAAAATTAATATAAGACACTGTCGTATTTTCGGGGAAACAGGGTAGCTTTCCAGAGTGTGGACCCCAAGCCTTCCCTGCATTGCAAACACACACACAGCCTGGCACACCATGATAACTGGCGACTTACGATTCTTATTGAGCTGAGGAATTGCCTGACATAACTAGAGCTACCACGGACTCCTCAGCTATCAAAGGAATTAATGTCTTAATCTGTAAACCTGGCTCATGACTTGTAAGTTTATTTTCACTGCGTGGTTATCCTCGCTTAGGCATGTTGCAATAAAGTGGAGGCCGCTCTGCCACTGCCATTCTCCTGCAATTCCTATTGTGCCTCAATCAGGTTATTGCAGCTGGGTTTGGAGAGATTTACTATAACTGTAAATGTGGGGGGGGGGAATGACAGTGGAGTTTTATGGAAATATCTGTATTTCCACAGTAATTTACTCTAAGAACTATACATTTCACTATATTGCAAAATAAAATGTGCAGCAAAACTCCGTTGCAGCGATCTGTTCTTTAAGAGTGGATCTATTGCGTGTCATATGTATATGCTGTAAATAGAGGTTTCATTTTCAAATATGTACCTGCTGTTTAAACATTTTCTTGAACAAAGAAAAAATATGTAGGAATGTTTCTGGACTCACAGTAATAAAGCTGTGTTGAAGGTAAGGTTTAACTTTCTTTAAAAGTGAACTTTACATAAAATGTCAGTGAGCCGCTGGAACAAAAGCTACTGTTAAGAGAAAACTGTTTAAAAATATAGCAGAAACCAGTTACTCATCTTCCAATTAAATGTACATAACTGAGAACGCGTATGTATCTAACACTGTGAATGAGAAAGTATTAGAACACATGGTTTTTATTCTCATGGCAGCCCATGGTTCTATGGCATAGCCCTAATTTACAAGGTTCACTTTTATTCTGCTTTCCTTAAATAGCTGTATATTGTTTTCAGGTGTTCCTCAAGCAATGTTGTAACACTTCTACAAACACAAGGTAGAGTAGCAGAAGCTGTCTGATGTCACAGGATAAAAAGGCACACAATGCTGAAATTGCACTCTACTTGAACATGAGGTGAAGAGAGAGTTAAATAACTTAACTGGTAAAAATTAAAATATTACGCTTTACATACTGATAGAGATTCTTGTTGGGTAGAAAGGAAATTCCCTTAGAATAAAACCAGAGGTTTTAAAGAAATGTGGTCTTAATATACAATTTCAAACCCCCTACAGGTATTCCTTTACTCTCTTCTGCTTTTCAGATAAATGTCACCAGAATACTTTGAGAGGCTTTCTTTGGAGCATCCATATTACATTACTTAACAAGATCAGTTTCCCGAAAGTCATAATATAGGAAAAATTCAAACAAATAGATCTTTAACTATGCATAAATGTTCTTCTCTTTACTGTGTATCTATTTGAATGCTTATATCCTGCTGGTCTGTGCCCATTAAAACATATATCCTGTCTAAAAGAAAGTTTCCAAATTTGTTTTTTCTTACTTTCTCTCTCTTTTTTAAATGTATATTTTTATTGATTTCAGAGAGAAAGAGAGAGATAGAAACATCAACGATTAGAGAGAATCTTTGATTGGCTGCTTTCTGCACGACCTCTCCTGGGGATCAAGCCTGAAATCTGGGCATGTGCCCTTGACCGGAATTGAACCTGGGACCCTTCAATCTGCAGGCCAATGCTCTAGCCACTGACCCAAAATGACTAGGACTAGAATTTCTTAAATACTTGATTTCCAGTAAGCTGGGTTGGACACACTGGAAGGAAATCTGGGAGTGTTTTTATTTAACCATGACCCCAGAATGCATCCTGTTACCATTTCTCAGATTCTCATCTAGGCTTATCACTAGAATCTCAAATTCTCTGGAAGGGCCTCTCCAGTTTCCCACAGATCTCTCATGAAGAATATATCCAGCCCTGAGCTTGTAGTTCAGTTGGTTGAGTGTCACCCCATGCACCCAGAGGCCATGAGTTCCATTAGTTGGCACACATGCCTGGATTGTAGGCTCAGTTCCCAATAGGGGTGTGCAGGAGGTGGTGGATCAATATTTTCCTCTTTCATCAATGTTTCTCTCTCTCCCTCTCCCTTCCTCTCTCTCAAATAAATAAAAACTTCTTTTAAAAAAAGAATTTGTCCGATAATTCATTTTTCACAATCATCATTTTAATAGCTTGCAGAATCCCATCAGTCTTCCTACCATAGACACTCTCTACAGGCTAAAGATCCATGAGAAGGCAGGAGGACAATAAAATTATTTTAAATCATCATCTGTTCCTTTACTACTTGTATTTTTGATGCATATATCTTCCTTAATTTTGTGATCTTCGTGTCTTCATTCCTAGTATGTTGTTATACATTTTGTATTGATATGCATTAGGTATTATGCTTTTTTAATTCACTCTCTTTTAAAATAATGGGTTTGATGGTTTATAGTAATACTAGAGGCCCAGTGCACGATATTCGTCCCTCAGCCCAGCCTGCACCCTTTAGCAGTCCAGGAGCCCTCAGGGGATGTCCAACTGGCAGCTTAAGCTGCAGTCGGACATCCTTAGGTCTGCCAAGGAGGTGGGAGAGGCTCCCTCCGCTGCTACACTCACCATGTGCTCCCCAGCCCTGAGCCTGGCTCCTGGCTGAGCAGTGCTCCCCTATAGGAGCACACTGCCCACCACGGGGCAGCTCCTGCATTGAGCCATTGCCCCCTTGTGGTCAGTGCATGCCATAGTGACCAGCAGTTCAGTCGATTTGCATATTACCCTTTTATTATATAGGATACTTAAGCTGTTCATTATTATGTTCTTATTGTTTGTTTCTGCTCTTGTCTTTATTATTTTCTTTTTTCATCATTTTAGTTTACATCTCTCTTTTCTCTAGCATTTACAGTGAAATGAACAAACATACATATTTTTTCATGTATAGATTTAAAGCTATTAATTTGCTGCTAAGTATTTCTTTAGCTGCATTTTGAAATTTTTGCTACATTTTCATTCTCATTCATTTAAATATTTTAATTTCTTATATGAATTCTTACTTGACCCATGGGTTGTTTAAAAGTGTATAATTAATTTATAAATATTTGGGGTTTTGTAAATGCTATTGTTATTAAATTCAAACTTAATGGTTTTATGGTTAGAAAATACACTCTGATGTTAATACTTTTAATATTTTTTAGATTTGTTCTGGGCTCACCAATATTCTCTATCTTGGTGAATGTACCCTGTTTGCTTTAAAAACTATATATTGTGCAATTGTTAGGTTAAGTATTGATTTATGGTGGTTGACACAGTGTTTAGATCCTCTATATGCTTACTAATCCTTTTGCTTAGTTTTTCTATTAATTGCAAAAAGAAGGGACTTTCCTAGCATGATTTCTTGATTATGTTTCTTCACTTATTTCTGTCAAGTGAAATTTTCATCTTAGGCAGATACATATTGTTTTATCTTTCTGACAAATTGATCATTTAATTGTTATTAAACATCCCTCTTTTGCTTCAATAATATAGTATAATTTGTCTTGAAATCTATTTTAGTGAATATTAATATAGTCATTCCAACTGTCTGATGCTTACAATTTCTAAGTTATTTCTTTTTCTAATCATATATTTTTAACCTTCATGTGTCTTTATATTAAAAGTGTAGTCTTATAGATAATATATAGCTAGATATTGCATTTTTATCCATTAGAATAATCTCTCTTACTTGTGTATTCATTCCATCAATATGTAATGTAATATAAATATAATGTAGTTCAGGTTTATATTATTTGTTTTCTGTTTGTCCCCTCTGTTTATTATTGTTGTTTTTTTTTAATACTTTTTCCTATTTTTCTATTTGGTTATTTGGATATTTTAGATTTATAATTTATTGATCAATGAGCTTTTATTACATTTACTTGCATCACTATTTTAGTGTTTGCTCTAGGAATTACACTATGAATTGTTAACTCCTCACAGTCCATTTATAGTTAATATAGTAGAACTTCACATGAAATGTAAAAACTTGCAATTTTGTACGTCCATTTAACTCCACTCCATACGTCATGCTGTTGTCAGATGTGTCACATCTGCATCCATCATAAGCCTCAAAACATAACACTATCAATTCTGCTTAAAAGAGTTTCATGCATTTTAAAGAAATGACCTGTTCTCAACATTTGCCAAATATCTTCATTCATTACAAAAAAATAAAATAAATAAAAAATTCTGACTTTCCATCAGCTGTTATTTTTCTTTAGCTTGAAAGTTATCATTCACTGTAGTGCAGATATGCTGGCAAAAATATTCTCTCTCTTTTTTTTAAAATCTGAAAATGTCTTCATTTGCCTTCATTTTGAAGAATAGTTCCATTCCATATGCAGAGCTGAATTGACTGTTTATTGGCCTCTATTATTTCTGATGAGAAGTCTGTGATATATAAGCAGCATATGGGGCTAATTGAGTGATCAGAGAAACCACTTCAAGTCAAAAGGTATCAAGAGGAGACAGTGATTTATAAAAGTAAAGGCGGGAGGGAAACTACTAAAATTGTGGAGCAAAGACCTCCCCAGACATCCTTCATAGTAAAACAATTCAACTGGTGACAAGTACATAAACAGCAAACAATCACTCAAAGTTTCTTGAAATTTTCAGAAAGACAAATCAAGAAAATCTACTCAATCTTGGTAAGGCTGGGGAGGATCTGGGGCATTTGTGTGGCTCTTTCCCTTCACTCCTCTGTGTTAAAGGAGCTCCACTTCCAGTGTAAACAGTGAACAAGACAGGCACTCTCTTTCCCCCAGCTCACAGCCTGGGGCTATTGTTTCTCCTTGGAAGGAGTTGGCTGCTCACCTTTCTCTTCCTTTCCCAACCCTGTCTTACAGAAGCCCTCATTCCAGACAAGGAGGACAGGCCTAGAGGAGAGGGTCTCTCTTCCCCTTCCCAGTCTCTACTTGTAATGAAGAAGCTCTATGCCAGGTGCACCAGGCCACCATATGAGACAACTTGGAGCCTCTTACACTCCTGGTGCTATTCTAAACCAGCGGCCTGCAAACTCATTAGTCAACAGAGTCAAATATCAACAGTACAACAACTGAAATTTCTTTTGAGAGCCAAAATTTTTAAACTTAAGGTTCTTCTAACACCACTTCTTCAAAATAGACTCGCCCAGGCCGTGGTATTTTGTGGAAGAGCCACACTCAAGGGGCCAAAGAGCAGCATGTGGCTTGCAAGCTGCAGTTTGCAGACCACGGTTCTAAACTGATGCAGCTGCTCTGGTAGTTCCTCAAGAGGTTAAACATGGAGTCACCGTATCACTCAGCAATTGCATTACTGAATACATATCCCAGAGACACAAAAACTTGCATCCACACAAACACTTGTACATCGGTGTTCCTAGCAATATTATTTATAATAGCCAAACAATTGAAATAAATGAAGTGTCTATCAGTTGACGAATGGATAAATCAAATGTGGTATATCCATACAGTAGGACACTATTTGGCAATACACATAAATGATGCATACACTACAGCATGGATGAACAATGAAAATATTATGTGAAGTGAAAGAAGGCCATCAGAAAGACCTGATGTTTTATGATTCCATCCATGTGAAATATCAAAAATAGCCTAATTTATACTGACAGAAAGTAAATTAGTGGTTGCTTAGAACCGGCAGGTTTAGGGCCCAGGGAGAAATCAGGACTGACTGTTAGTGGTATGGAGTTTTTTTCAAGGGGACTAAATGTCCAAAAGTTAAATTGTAGTGATTATTGTGAATTGAATGAGAAAACGTTGAATTGTGTTCTGTAAATGATGAATTGTAAGGCTGACATTTCATATCGCAACCTTCAACACATTCGATTTCAGAGACAGCCTGTTATTTTTAGGACAAGAGAGCAAATATTAATCAGTGAGTCTTTATTGAGGATCTAACGGTGTCCAACTCAGTCTAAGCAGTGTAGAGGATACAAGGAAATGTAGATGAAAACCGAAAAGCTCATCCAGCTTTATGTTTTATCTACATGATTGCAAATATCCAGATGGTGAGAGCCACTTTTGAAAATATAAATGCTTAGATATAAGCATTCTCCTTTTAATTCTCTCCCTCCAGTATGTTCTCTGTCTGTCAACATTTCACACTGACATCCAATTAACTGTGCTGCAAAGTCCCACTTGGTAAGCAGGAATGTTGACTTCATTATGTTTTCATTACGGTTTTCAATAGTTTCTTCTGCAATGAAAATTTAGTTTATAGTATGATCAAAGTCGTTAGCACACCACCTGTCCTATGTCATAATACTTACCCTTTTTAATGGAATAAAGGTTACAGTTGGAATTCTTTTAAACAACCAGGGGAGATATGCATATTATATTGCAGATTGTGAGACACTTTTTCTGCAAACTTAGCTTTTTGCTTCCTTTTTTCTTTTTGCTTTTATTTAGTTGTTTACTGTGTTGATATTTTCATCACAACAAATGCTACTTATACCAATATTACAGTGAAAAGATTTAACTTAAAGTTTCTCTTAAAATTATTTATAAAACATTGTAAAACTGCTTCAACATATGCAAAAACTCATGAACATTTCTCAAACCCTCCAAAGTAGGTTAGGTATTTTAAAAATTTTGAGAATGTTATGTAATAAATTCAGTAAAAATGGAAGCCTCTGGTAGTTATCTTTATATATATTTTAAGAGCAATTAAGTCTTAAACAAGATTCTCATTTATTATTACAGTTATTTCTTTCCTGGAAGAAATTATTTTAAATAGAAAAGATTGCTGAGTCTGGTATTTCAAAAAGAAAAGTATTTTAATTGTGGCTAAACTAGAGGGGGATATCTCACAGAGGTATAGTAATGATTAGATTTACTAAGGCTTTATATGCATACTAGAGGCCTGATGCACAAAATTTGTACACTCAGGAGAGGATCCCGCAGCCTGACCTGCCACCCTCTCACAATCTGGGAGCCCTTGCGGGATGTCCTACTGATGTCTCTGGCAGTTGGACATCCTTAGCACTGGCACAAAGGCAGTGCTCCCCCAAAGGCAGGAGAGGCTCCTGCCACCACTGTTGCCCTTGCCACCTGTGAACCCAGCTCAGGGCTTCTGGCCGAGCAGTGCTCCCCCTGTGGGAGTGCACTGACCACCAGGGGCAGCTCCTATGTTGAGTGTCTGCCCCTTGATGGTCAATGCATGTCATAGTGAGTGGTTTAGCAGCCTTAGCATATCATTAGCATATTATGCTTTGATTGGTTGAACAGCTGACATGATGACCAGACAGCATATTAAACTTTTATTACATAGGATATTGATTGATTCGAGAGAGGAAGGAAGAGGGGGAGAGAGATGGAAACATCAATGATGAGAGAGAATTATTGATCGGCTGCCTCCTGCATACTCCACACTAGGGATTGAGCCTGCAACCTAGGCATGTGCCTGACTGGGAATCAAACCATGACCTCCTGGTTCATAGGTCAACACTTACCTACTGAGCCATGACGGCTGGGCCACTAATGCTTTTGTTAAAAATTTTTCTCAGGACAGTGCCTGTCACACGGTGCTCAATAAGTCTTGGTTAGTTTTACTCTCTTCAGTTGCTAATATTTATGAATTGCTGATAAAGTTAGGCTTCCTGGAGTTGCAGACCCTCATAGAGCTTGCTCACCCTGGTCTTTTGTCTCACCACCCTTCCTCTTCTCTCTTGTGACACATATTGCTTATGGTTTGGAGCACTTGGCCTTTGCCTATGTATCTGGAAGTCAACATGCTGTATCAATCTGTCCCTCAGTACTGCTACTAACAATGGCTCTATTTTGACACCACACAAAAAGTAACTTGATTTAAGTTGTAAATAAAAATTCCAGGCAATGCAGCAAAAGAAGTGGCAGGGGATTTGGTGATGGAAGCAATTTCATGGTGCCACTAGCATTGTTTTTTTTTTTTTTTTAAACTGAAACTATTGCCATGGTTTTAGAAAGTTTTCTGCTAAAATCATGCTTTCAATGACCATTGTGGATGATTTGGAAAGTTAGTATTTCCTTCTCCTTTTTACCTTTGACCTCAGAGATCCAGCCCAAACATAATCATGGTTGAACTGAGAGTCAAGGTTGGAGAAGAGTAAAATTATTTTGATAACTTGTTAAATCTCCACTGTATTGCTGTATGAAGGAAAATGATGACCTTTCCTATTGTCTATCTAGGAAGTTCAGATTAAACGGATTAAACCTCAGGATGTTGTGGCAAATATGGAGCTCCCAATCCTACATCCTGGCCTAGGATATACTGATATTTGGCAAACAAGACAAAAAAAACATACTGGACATTTAAAATGCTAATTGGAAGTGGATATCCCAACTCCATCTACAATAAAACTAAAAATTTGCCTAGATATTTACAAAAATCCAAAATATTAAGGCAAGTTGACTTTATTTTGTGTCTCTGACTCAGGCCCGACAAAGTGGTTTTAGGGGCATAAAGTATCAGAGGTGAAAGTTCAGAAATGTCAAAAACTTTCTATTACTAACTTTATATACTCATGTATCGTCTCCAAAATTTATAAATAAAAGTTTTTAAAAAACATCTGAGTGAGTGTCATGTGTTTGCGTGTGTGTTTCTTTGTGTATAATGCACTCGCAAGTTTCAAAAATAAAGATATTGCTTAAAGTGGTATATATTGAATTATTTAATTTCTAACTCTGTCCCTATCCATTTCTTCTCTCTCATAATCTTATTTTTGCATTCTATAAATAACTATTGATACTTTAAATATTATTTTCTTGGGTATATTTTTCATACTATGTAGGCTAATACTGAAAATCTTAAAATAGTTTCTATTTCCCTCTGATTTCACACAAATAGTCACTGATTACAAAATTTATTTAAATATTATTTTTCACCAAACAATGTATTCTGGAGATATTTTTTCTATACTAGTAATCAAAAGTATCCTAGTTCTTTTTTTCTCTCTCTCTCTTTATTTTTTAAGGTATTATATATGTGCCCATTCTTCCCCCTCCCCAGCCCCCCACTCATGACTTTATCCCCTGGTGTCTGTGTACATTGGTTAGGCTTACATTCATGCATACAAACCCTTTGGTTGGTCTCTCCCCTTTACCCCAATCCTCCCCTACATTCCCTCTGAGGTTTGATGGTCTGATCAATGATTCTCTGTCTCTGGATCTGTTTTTGTCCAGTTTATGTTGTTTATTATATTCCACAAATGAGTGAGATCATGTGATATTTATCTTTCTCTGACTAACTTATTTCACTTAAGGTAATGCTCTCCATTTCCATCCATGCTATTGCAAATGGTAAGAATTCTTTCTTTCTTTCTTTCTTTCTTTTTTTTTTTTTTTTTTTTTTTTTACCAAAGAGTAGAATTCCATTGTGTAGATGTACCACGGTTTTTTAATCCACTCATTTGCTGATGGGCACTTAGGCTGTTTCCAAACCTTAGCTATGGTGAATTGTGCTGCTATGAACATAGGGGTGCTTATATCCTTTCTGATTGGTATTTCTAGTTTCTTGGGATATATTCCTAGAATTGGGATTACTGGGTCAAATGGGAGTTCCATTTTTAGTTTTTTGAGAAAACTCCATACTGTTCTCCACAGTGGCTGCACCAGTCTGCATTTCCACCAGCAGTGCAGGAGGGTTCCTTATATTCCTCATCCTCGCCAGCACTTGTTTTTTGTTGCTGATAGCCATTCTGACAGGTATGAGATAGTACCTCATTGTCATTTTGATTTGAATCTTTTGGATGATTAGTGACTTTGAGCATGTTTTCATAAATTTCTTGGCCTTCTTTATGTCCTCCTTTGAAGAGTATCTATTTAGGTCCAATGCCCATTTTGTGATTGGGTTGTTTATCTTTCTTTTGTTAAGTTGTATTAGTTCCCTGTAAATGTTGGAAATTAAACCCTTATGAGTGATAACATTGACAAATAGGTTCTGCCATGCAGTGCACTTTCTTGTTGTTTTTTGATGGTTTCTTTTGCTGTACAGAAACATTTTATTTTGATGTAGTTCTTTTTTATAAATAATTGTAGACTACTTCACAGTGTGAATGTATATACTATATTTAACCAAATTCCAACGGATGAACATTATTCTGCAAACTATCGGATCAACCACTGGAGTACTATGCAGTCTAACAAAAATGAATTCCAGTAAATTTCTTGTTTTAAATGTGACCTATGGAAAATGTAGGAATCCCCACCTTTATCCTAAAACATGAACGAAGTTGAACAAACTGAAAATTAATGATCTTCTTGGATCATTCAGAGGACTGATGTCACCGGGCCAATAGCCATCCATAGTCTGAAGACACAGGCAAACAGAGAGAAATACAGCCAAGATACCTGACCTGAAGCAGAAGCCTCAGGAGCTATAACCTGGTAGGGATTTCCAGGAATTGTTGGAGACTTAGTATGGACTAGATTGAGAGTGAGAAACTCCTGAGGTCCAGGCTTAGAGGAAAACTCATACTTTCATTGGCTTTAACTCAAGGAACCCTATCAGGTTATCACAGTGAAGAATAAAGGAAAATCCATTGCTTTTAAACAGAGTAAGAGAAAAATTACCATTTGGATATGCAAAGTGAGAAAAAAGAAAAAAGAAAAAAAAAAAGGACTCCTTCCAAGAGGCAAAACTTTATGGTGCACCAAACCAAAAAAGGAAGCAGGGCAGTTACCCAGGTCCAGCCCCTCTCTCCTTCCTGTCTCATCTAAGAAGGCAAAGGATAAAGTAGCAATTGTGAAGGACATAGACTAAAAGAGTAAGACTGAACCACAAGATTACAAAATGCTTCTCTTCTCCCAATTTTGCTACCATATCATTAGGGCTCCAGTATAATAACAATAGATTACAGATGAAAAGCCTACAAGAATGAGACTCAATTTAAAAGAGAATTCCAATGGAATAACCAGCCTCTCTCCCTGTACCCTCCCTCCCACCAAGAAATCACACACAGAGAAGAGACAGAAACTGAAATACTAGAGAAAGCCTCTGTCATCTATATACAATTCCAGAAAATATTATACAGGCCTAACTTCTAGCTTGATTAACATAAAATCTTACATGTAAAGCCTATTTATCTCCATTCCTTTTACCCAGTACATCATGTCTAATTTATTTTTTATAAATAAGATCCAAACTATATAAATACTAAGAAAACTATACTCAGGTGTATCATATTCAAATTACAGAACCCAAAGACAAAGAAAACCTTGAAAGAAGCAAGAAGAGTAAAACACCTTACCTTCAGTAAGGTGTTCTGGAGGAACAAGAGTAATAATATTAGTATAATTTTCACCAGAAACCTCATAAGCAAGAAAAAATTAAAGTAAAATAGTTGAAATGTGGAAAGGGAAAAAAATCTATATAGAATGAAGTCATCCTTCAAAAGTAAAAGAGAAATAAAGACTTTCTCACACAGACACATACTGAGGGAAGTCATTACCAGCACCTGCTCTGTAAAAGGTTAAAAAAAGTTCAAGAAGAAGGAAAATGATATATTTCTGAAGCTTGCATCTATATAAAAGCAGGAAGACTACCAGAGAAGAAATAAGTAAATAATTTTAAAACAGCATTATTTTTCTATTACTTGATTGACCTAAGATTTTTTTCAAAGCAATATTGTTGTTTTTCAAATAATAATAGCAAAATTGTATTGAGTGGTTTTAACATAGGAATATGTGAAATAAATGGCAGCGATATTATAAAGGGTAGAAGGGAGGAACTGGGGATAATATTCTTTTGTAAGTATCTGTATTACCCATGAAAAGCTGTAATATTTGAAAGTGGACTTAAATTAATTCAAAATGTATATTATAAATCCTACACACTACATGATACCAAATATACGACATTCTGAAAAAGGCAAAACTATAGGGACAGTAAAAATACCAATGGTGCCCAGGGGTTATGAATAGGGTAAATAGTTGAAACATGAGAAATTTTTAGGGCAGTCAGAGTCTTTCATGATGCTGTAATTGTCGCATATGAGATAGTTTTCAAAATCCATAGAACCATACACTGGATATACTGTAAATAAGCCAGGATTAAATGGTGACAACCCAATATTGACTCCTCCTGATGATTCTAATCCAAAACCTATAGCTTCAGAAAAGTCAGTAAATGATAGCTTCCATAATAAGCTAAACCACAGTGGGCATGTAGCAAGGATGAATTCTGAGCAATCTTCATTCTTGTTAAATTTTGTATCATGGTGAATTGATACCACTGTTTCCGTTACTTGAATATTATCCATCTATAGCAAAAAAAAATAAGCATTTTTTCCCCTCTTTATAAGACACAGTTTTATTATTTCCAGCAGCATGGATTGCTGTGTCTAATTACTGCCAGAAGAAGGACTCTAGATCATTGATTATAAAACTAATCATGATTTTTGGCAGCCATTCCCCAAATTTTGACTGCTTTATGGCTAATAATCTTTATATTTATAGAGCAAACAGAAGAATAAAAAAGCACAGTAGTTCTGGGACAAAGAACCATATGTACTCGATTGACCCTCGAGGATGTGATGCTAACACAGTACAACAAATGGGTCTCATTATAATAATCATCATAGAATGTGCAATTACAGATTGGAAAACAGCTAAAGAAATATATAACCCAAGCACTGTCAAATAACAGTCAACTGAAGTCCCCAACACAAGCGCATCACTGAGCAGAATGTTGAGGCCCCATTCCAGAGGAAGGGGCTGTATAATGGATCAGCAATTTCCTTAGAGGAAGAGCAAAGCCATGGATTTCCAACAAGCCCTGCTTGATGTTACCTAACGCCTCATTTTACTAATTAGGAAACCGTGTGTGTGTGTTGCCTGAAGTCGGCGAGCTAGCAGAATCCTCTTTCTACAGAATCTAATGGTTGTTATTTGAGGTTCAGCTGATAAATATTGAGGGCCAAACTAGCTGACATTTTTAGATACATTGACTGCCATCTAAGGTCAGGGTCCACTTTGTACTTAGAGACTCCCGGTCTATGTACAAGCTGAATGCACAATCTCTAAATCCAGAATGTCTTTGGTTTGCCCAAATGCTGGAGGGCATGTCTTCAAAAGCAGATACATTGGCTCAGAAATGAGAAGTAAGAAAAGAAAAAAAAAAAGGAGTTAACATTTAACAACTACATTAAATAAATGTAGGGCACAAAATCCACATATATTTCATATGTCTCTCACAAAACACTTAGAATAGTGGTGACATGCCCTCTTTGAAGATTAAAAATTCGGAGGCTCCTAAGTTTAAATAACTGGCACAAAGTCCTATGGATAGAAAATGTCAAAATTGGATTGGGACTCAGGTTAATGCTGTGTTACTTCATCCTAGTGCTTCCCTGACAATGGACATAGACACTTAACTGATTGCTCTTGTGGACAAAAGGAGCCACATGCTAACCTGACAAGCTCAGGGAAGGCCTGCGTGGCAATCTTGCAAACTCAGAGACCTAAAATAACTGCAAAAGATCATTTGAAAATTAAAAATTTAACTACAAACAGGTTAATATAGGTAGTCATGTCCTAGGCCGATATTTTCCCTGACAAAGATCAACTTAGATCTTCTTTACTGAGCCCATTTGCCTTTTGCCTCTAACATAACATATCTGTGAGATGTCTGGGTAACTTGTAACTTCCCTTTTTCTAGAGCCCCTGGGGCACATCCAAATGTGGTGAGCGTCAGGACAGATGCCTCAAATTCCTTCTTTATAGTGTTAATTGTTCCTGCACCCACCTAAGTATGTGTCCATTATTTTACTTTTTATCCAATCCCAGGGGTTCCCACTGCTTTTCTTTATCCCACCTCCTTAATCTATCACCAATGAATTTCATGTAACCCACCTATGTCCCTCCTTTGATTTCAATGTATAAATACAAATGTAGCCCGCCATTCTCCGGAGCATTATCTCATTTCATTGAAGTTCTGCTTCCCGGCATATGTCGACAGTTTGGCTCAAATAAACTCACAAAAATTCTTTACAGGTTTCAATGTTTTTTTTTCATTAACACTTAACAACATTCGTTAAGTTGAATACTGAGCTTGCTGCTTTCAACATAATGCATATAAATAATTGTGAGCAATTATGGGAAAGTAGCAGAAGAAACACCCATGAAAGAAGGGGATAGTTGTAAAGGATCTAACACTTCCATAGTTTATAAAACTAAGACATGTATAAACTATATAAGAGCATTCTCCTTATTCTTATGAGATGCCAGCTCAGAAACAACAGAGAGCTCATATTGTCCATCATAGTTTTGGACGAGTCAATGGCATTAATATTGACTTTTCAAATAAAATAACATTTAATTGATCTTTAATCCAAAATCTCTAGGCAGTGCAGGAGTTCGGAAATATCAAGCTTTGAAGACCTTGAAATTGGAAAAATGTACATATATATGATCCTACCAGGTGAGTAATAGTAGTGGAAATGGGACAAATGGCATTTGTAATTCTTTGTCTTATTACTAAGTTGTGAAATAAGTAGACTTCTTTTGCCAAAATATATGTCAGTTAGTTTTACAGGAAATAAAGGGAGATGTTCATCTGGCTACTGATTTACATGGTGTGCAAATGTTACCTAAAGAGCAGAATGAAGATGTGAGAAGTATCTGCCGCGTCATCTCACAACTTTGGAACTGGGCATTATACTGTATGTTAAGTGTTGGGTTAAACAGAACTGTACACCAAAGTTCTTGTTTAATTACTGAATGTGTATTTCTTAGAAAAGCTTAATATCTGCCAATTTATCACCTTGATAGCATGTTAAATAAAGCCAGAACTTCAGATAACCTATTTAGGCTCATTTTTCTCTTGACATTGTTTTTTTCCCTTAAATTTCTGGTCTATTTTTCCACTTTTCTGAATCCACTGTCTCCTTTTCTAAATATCTGATAATTTTTTAGATTTTTCTCTATAGGTATTCTATTCTCACCTCTCTTGGATTTCTTCCAGAAAGCCCTTAGTTGAAATTCTCTTTTATCCTTGGTTTCTATATATGTAAAATGGGATAAAATATTTCTTCCTTAAGGTTAAAAGGATAACATCTTTGGAACATAGTGCTCAGAATGGCTTCCCATTATAAGGGTCTAGAGAGAAGAGCTCATGTTTCATCTATCCTTTAGCTCAGTAATTGTCTTTTCCAAGTTGCTAAATGAATGTTTGTTGATTAGATACAGACACAGGTTGAAAATTTTAGACAGAAACAAAGGCCTTGCCCTTGTGGACCTCAGAGTAAAAAAGCTAAAAGAGATATATGCAATCAAAGAACGTCAGTACAAATATCTGTATATATAGAAGCGACCAAATGACCAAATGACCAGTTGACCAGTTGCTATGGCATGCAACTGGTGGTCAGTGTGCTCCCACACTGTGGCTGGCCTACCTCTCTTGGTCCCTCCCCCGGCCTGCTGCCTCCTCCCCACCCTCGATCAGCCCCTATTGCCTGCCAGGCCTAAGGACCCCACATTCGTGCACCTGGCCTCTATTATGAATATAAAAGTATTATGTATTAAAGTACTATAAAACATAGATTTATAAAGGATTCTAATAAATCACATTTGCAATATTGCTTCACTTGGATTCTCCTATGGCAGCAATGCCTGTGGAATGGTGAGGGGTTCTTCAGGGTTCTGTATGTGTGCATGAAGCTTAATATTCTTAAAAACATCAAGCGCTGTCAGTATGGAGTGATTCTGTGTGTATTTGTGGATCCTGAGTAGGGTGAGATGTGGAAATTCCGCCCAGGCTCTCCCCTGCCCAGGGATTCCCCCATACTTCCCAATGACCTATCAGATTGATTGCACTGGGAAGGCTGTGTGCAAAAGAATACCAATCATATTCTTCCAAACATGAAGTTAGGTCACTTCTTAAGAAAGCTGAGCTAGGAAGAATTAAGCGCTCTCTTTTTGCATGGCCTTTCTCTGAACACAGAGAAGTATGCGAACAGTAGGAGGCACAGTATTTGTTACAAGCACCCTCCCTGAATTTTTCAACTATCTTTTTAGAGGAAACACAATGGAGCCTCCTTAAATATGGACTCGTTCATCTTTTTCTTCAGAGCTGGGGAGTAGCACCTTTCAGGGCAGGAGCGAAGGAGCTTAGAAATACATTTTCCTCTTTTTTTTTTTTTTATACATTTCCCTCTCTGACATAACTGTCCTAAGGTGGTAGGACTTGAACCTGGTAAGATATTGGCTTTGAAGTGCTTACATTCTGGACAATGCCAAAAGAAGAACAGGACCCAGGGAAAATAGATTTAAAACATTTAAAAGGTTCAATATGGTTTCAGTCTTTAAATAAGAAAGGCTACAAGAGCAATCCAGGATTGTCATCCTCTTAGGGATATGAAATATAAATTTTCTGAAATTTATACTTCATATCCCAGTATCTCTTGCATGTGAGCCCCACAGATCACAGTGTGGATATTAGTCTTGATGGGGAAATGATTTGGCTGCGATGAAAGCGATGAGAAAAGCTAACAGCTTACTTCTACCACTCCATTTAGACCCATCTCCACAGACTTACACAGTGACCTGATAGAACTGGCTTTCAGACTCTGTAGTCTCTGCTGCCAAACCTCCCTTGCCAAGACGGAGAAGGTACCCACAGAAACAGCAGTGTAAGCCACACTGATAAAGGCAGCAGGAACAGCCCCAGTTAAAAGACCTCCGTGAACCAATTTTCTACCTTGATAATTCCCACTGCCTTTTCTAATGCAGTGTTCACTACCTGGTGGGGATATTCTAAAATGATTTAGCATGGTGATTCCTGGTTCTTTCTTTCTTCTTAGACTGTACTCATTTCCCACAGCATCCTTCAGACAAGAAGTCACAAGGACAGAAGGAAATAAAGGGAAAAAATGTTACTTACTTTATATATGTAATAATACGATACATGCATGATTCTCTTTAATCTTTACAGAAAACTTGCAAGATTTATTATAATGATTCCCATTTTATGGAATAGAAAACCGAGACTCAGAGATAAGATGTAATTTAGTATTGTAGATGACTCAGTCAAAATTCAAAAGCTGGATTCTGACTTAAAAGAATTTGAATTTACCTGGCCAGCATGGCTTAGTGGTTGAGCATCAACCTATGAACCAGGTGGTCATGGTTAGATACTCAGTCAGGGCATATGCTTGAGTTGCAGGCTTAATCCCCAGTGTGGGGCATGTTAGAGGTAGCCGATCAATGATTCTTTCTCATCGTTGATGTTCTATTTCCCTCCCTCTCTGAAATAAATAAAAATGCATTTTTAAAAAAGATCATGAACTTATTTTGTCACTCTCGGAGATATTCAATATTCTTAAATGTTTTAGGAAGAGCAATTTTCAAGTCACAAGCTTTCTATTGTATAATCTGAGGTACAGAGACTTGACTTAGTTCATCCTGATTTACTGCTGCCTATTTCTACCAAGTACTCCTAGTTTCATCTCTAATTTGGTGCTTCTCATAGGCCCAAATAGTCTAAACTTAAGGATTATTATCCTGCCTTAAATCCATTATACTCCATATCAGAGCTGTTTTCTAAATTCCTCAATTTAAATAATCACAATTGAAACTCTTGATCCCGTTCATTAGCCCATTGCTTCCTGTGCTCCTTTCCTGTCTTCACAAACTCACTAAATCTCAGGGCCATCGCAGGGTATTTTCCTTCTTAAGGTTTCAACTGAAATGATCGTAAAATGCTATCATACTGCTTAAGTGTTGTTACATTATGGCCCTAAGCTAGTTTCAGGTGTGCTCAACTTTCATAGTGTGTCTCCATGCATGTGTATTCTTACCAAGCTAAAAGTCTTGAAAAAATGAGGAATAGTTGTAATAATCTGAACAATAAAGTTTTATTTTTTAAAAGTGGACAAAAATCATTCACCTATAGATGAGAATAGTGTGGGGGGTGGGGTGAGGGCAGAGGGTAGGGCGGGAACTGAGTAGAGGGGAGCTATGGGGGGAAAAATGAACAATTGTAATAAAAGTCTAGAAGGGCCCTGCTTCTTGGTGTGCTTGGAGTTGGGATAAAAGGATTCCCATACTGTCGAAACTGGTTTGGCTCAGTGGATAGAGTGTCGGTCTGCGGACTGAAGGTCCCAGGTTCGATTCCAGTCAAAGGCATGTACCTTGATCGCAGGCACATCCCCAGTAGCAGGTTTGCAAGTGGCAGCTGATCGATGTTCCTCTCTCATTGATGTTTCTAACTCTTTATCTCTTCCTCTCTGTAAAAAAACAATAAAATATGTTAAAAAAAAAAAAAGGATTCCCATGCCACATGTGTTCTATACTGCCCCTTTTCTTACTTTTTTTTAATAAAATGTATTTTATTTATTTGAGAGAGAGAGAGAAAAGGAGAGGGAAAGATGGACATATTGACAAGATAGACAAGCCTGCAAACCAGACCTGTGCCTAAACCAGACATCCAACCAACCAACAACCTCTTGCTGCATGGGTCAGTGTTCAACTACTGAGCCACACCAGCAGGGCCTTTGTCTTTCTTAAGTGAGCTATTTAGTGACAACTGAGTCTATGTCTTTCTCCCAAGTTACTGTTATTTAATACTGATTTTAATGCATCCCAAAAATGTAACACTTTAAGCATAAACATCAAGTGTGACTGTATTTTGCATGAGGCTGGCATTTTCTCTCCATAAATGATGATTATTTTCACATGCTGTTGCCCTGTGGGTATTTTTCTTTTGTAACATATGTTGACTAACAGCAGAGGGCATAGAAAATATGCATAAATGAATGCAGATGACAAAATGTGAGAAAATTGTAAAGGAGAGTCCACACGTGGTCCTCACCATTCCTGGTACTGTTTCTAGCTAAATAAATGACAATAATTTGACCCAATTTTTTGTCCTCAGACTAAGTAGTATTTTCCACTGCGCTTTGAAAGAGTGAGAAGAAGATTTGGGAAGCAGGGTGCATGTGAAATTGCCATGGAAACAGCAGCCACATTCAGCCAATGAAAAGCTTCCAACATCCGCTTTCAACTTCACTCCACTTCCAAATTTAGTGATTTAAAACACCTGTTCTCTAGCACATGATTACTGTGATTTAATGGGGGTTATTAGAGCTGTAAATAGGATGGATTTTATATGAAGGTGTTGAATATTGGTGTGCATATCTATTTTTGAAAAGGGTAAAAATTCTCTCCAACGGATATTTCCATATCTATGAAATTTTTATTCTCTTATACTTGGTAACTTTAAAGGGTAGAATGAGGTGAAGAAAACATCCTTGATATTATCTTGACACACAAGTAAATAAGGACACACTCACCACTAAGCCCCATTCTACAAGATGTATTTGGACTGAATCCCAAGTGTATCTAGTGCCCTAGATGTTCACAGTGAGGACAACCACACAGAGATGCTAAAGTCTGCTATGGCTTCAACGATGCCTTACCTCTGACCTCTGCTTCTGTCTCAGTGACCAGAGTGTTTTCTCCTGTGTTTCACATGTATTTAAAATCAGAACTATAGCATGCACTTTCTCTTGTGCAATGTAAAGGTCACTTTTATTTTTATCATTTTGAAGATGGTTTAACTGCTAAAGTTTTGCAAAGTCCAGCTAATTGTTTGAAACTATGTCTTATTTTATACAGTTTATATTATCCAAAAATAATTTCTGTATTTTATGTGGAAACATACAGTAATATCTTCCAGGCATTTACAAACATTTTCATTGAAACTCTCTTGACAATCTAATTCTTGACTGGAAGCAGCCTGGAAATCACTAACTTTTTTTAAAATCATGATTAAATAAAATAGGCTATTATTTTTCCAAGATTGCCATTATTATTTTTTAAATATTATGTTTAATGTTGAAAGTATTACAGATGTGCCCCCTACCCTCGTTGACTGCTTGATCAACACTTTTAGCATGTCCATTCATGGCCTTAATGAGTTAAGGAAGCCCATTTCTAAGTTATTTCTGCTCCCTGCTACCCTGTATCCCTGAAAATAAGACAGTGTCTTATACTAATTTTTGCTCCCAAAGATGCGCTAGGTCTTATATTCAGGGGATGTCTTATTTTTCCATGAAGAAGAATATGGTACACATTTATTGTTAAATAAAAATAAAGGAAATTTATTACCTGTATACGGTATGGTAGTACAATAGTTGTCAACACAAACCAGACAAACTGTGAATCCTACAGTACCAAGAATTTACTCATTTATTCAATGACAATCATGTCATCATCTTCTGGAACATCATCATAACAATCCAATTCCTGAATTTCCTGGTGAATTTCTTGTGACTCCATTTCTTTTAGAATCAGTAGACCAAATCTCTCATGTTTAGCTTAGGGGAGTCTTATTTTCATGGGGATGCCTTATATTTCACTCAGAAGGAAACCTGTAAGTAGGTCTTATTTTCAGAGGATGTCTTATTTTTGGGGAAACACGGTATTAAGGTATAATTTAAAAATTTTGCTAGGCATCCAACTAGTCATTCATTCATTAATCTCTCTAGACATCTAACAAAAACGTTTTTAAAGGATACTATGTACTTATGCAATATGTTTATTAGTCCTATGAATATGAAAATGGAGAATAAAAAACATAGAAATAGTTCAAGAGAAATTATTTTCAATATAATCCTAATAAATAATAATTAGAAAACTCTTGGAATTCTCTGAGGGACAACATTTATTTGGGGTTGTGATCTTGTCCTTATACAGGTATTTCTAATGATCAATTATTTAACGGTTGATAAGGATTATTGAAAGAATGTGTTTATGCACAGAAGAATCAGGATGAAACAGGCATTATACATATTCTATTATGTTCATACTAGAGGCCTGATGCACAAAACTTGTGCATGTCCCTCAGCCTGGCCTGCACCCTCTAGCAACCGAGACCCCTTGCTCCTAACTGCCCACCTGCTTGCTATTTAGCCCTGCCACAGAGGCAGGAGAGGGTCCTGCCACCACTGCTGCGTTCACCAGCCAAGAGCCTGGTTTCTGGCTTAGCAGCACTCTTGCTGTGGGAGCGCACTGACCACCAGATTGCAGTTCTTAGTTGAGCATCTGCCCCCTGGTGGTCAATGTACGTCATAGTGACCAGTTGTCCTGGTCATTTGGTTGTTCTGCTGTAATAGTCACTAGGCTTTTATTAAATAAATACTCAGCAATTCTTTGGCTCCCATGCCATAAGCAGAGAAAAAAAGAGAATCAATTTGTTGATGACTGTGTGCTAGCAAAGAAGAGAATATATTCTTTCCTTTTGTACTTCCACTCTAAATCACGGCGCTTCTGTGAATTTTATTTTACTAGCAAATGGTCTTGATAGGTAAATACTATATGGAGATTTAAAAAGGTGAACTTTGGTATCTATTGACTGGACCCATACATTGCCATTGGTAGGGGTAAGCAGATCTTATGGTCACACTGGCATTTCGGGAGGCAGAGCAGTATGGCGGGGATAAATAAACTTAATCTGTAATAGGAGTTTGTTACTTGTCTTTCTTATCCTTCACTCCTCACTCCAAAGGCATCAAATTTCTTTCTTCAGATCTTAAGAGCTCCTTGTGAGGTTCTACAAATTTTCCTCCAGTTCCCAAACTATTTAAGTTTTTAGAAACACTTTTGGTTTACATGAGTATTGCAATCAGGCAGTAGAGACACACAAATCAGTAATTGTGAGCCATCGTCTATGAGACGATGCAAATGATATAAATATGAAAGGCTTGTTTAAACAGCATGCAACACAAAACCATGTACTACAAGGTTTGGTTCAGTTTATTCTACATTTTATAAAATTTTTTATCTATCTCAGGCACCTCATCTGATTTTCTTAATCCATTCTTATTGCCAGTAAGATCATCCTTAAATGTATCAACTAGGCAGACTGGTTCTTAAAAAGTGGGATTATATTGTAACAAATCTTTTTGTATGTTAGCAGTAAGGCCAGTTCATTTAAATTTCAGTATACCTACGAGAGAGAGAGAGAGAGAGAGAGAGAGAGAGAGAGAGAGAGAGAGAGAGCAAGAAGAGAGAGAGAGAGAGAGAGAGAGAGAGAGAAAGCGTATTTAATAGGAATTCCATAGCCATATCATGAAAACTAAAATTTTGTCTATATTTCATTGCCTAAGGCTCTAGGTGCTAGTTTTTATGGTTTTTGAATACTATACATAGTAAGAAATACATTTCATGACATAATTTAATACCTGCACATCTATATGTATGTGTGTGTACACACACACATAAACATACTAAATAAGTAAGAAATCCCCCAAATAAATGCTTACTATTACTCTGATATTTTGATATTTTTATTATAAATGATAATAATTACAATATTTACTGAAACCCACTAAACAAATTTAACAATCTAGTTAAAACACACAGTTTGAAAAAGATTGGCCTAAATAAATTTCAGAAGTTTCTCATTTCTTGTCTCATTATTTATTGATTCTGTTTCTCTCACTCTTCCTCTCATTTTCCTGTTGAGACTAATCAAATGAGACTTAGGTCTTACTGATGTATTTTGTCTTATTCTCTCTTCTATATTTCTTTTCCAAGACTCATATGGAATAGTTCTCTCTGTCTAATCTGCTATGGAATCTATCCATTGGATTCTTTATTTGAATTATATTTTTAATTTTTAGAATTTCTAGGTTATTCTTTTTCAAATCCTTAATTCTTTTTAGTTATTTGCTTAAATGTTTAATGTTAGCTACTATTTCTATACCAATATCAAATAAACCTATTTTATTATCTATAATAGCATTTCCACCATTTGTACTAAAACATACGAGTGTTTGTTTCTATTATTTGCTTTGTGCTGGTTCTCCTTCATATTGTTTCTCTTTATATACCTTGCTGTACTGGAATTGGAGGACAATTGTAGTTAAAATAAAAATACAAGTATGTAAGATCTAGAGTGATGCTATCAATATTTTTCCTCACATAAGACATGTAATATTTTGTTTTATTCAACAAATACCTAGGGATGTAGCAATCTGGAATCATCTAAATGTTAATCAAGGCTTGAGATCATTCCGGACCACCCAAATGGCTCAAAGAGTTCATAGGAAGGTTGGCTTACTTTCAATTTACACTAACTCCTACAGCCTTTTAGGTCCCACACTAAAGCCCTCATCATCTGTAAGCTCAAGACACTTTTTAGAGCAACCCTCCCAGAAACTTTCTCAGCCTCTTAGCTATTTATATTTTGGATCAGAAAAATCTTCCTCCAAAATTTTAATGGCTGTCTAGCTTCTTCATATTTTCATCTCTTGGAATATGTCACAATTACCACAGACTGGGTGGCTTAAACACGAGAAATTTATTTCTCACAATCTGGAGCTTGCATAGTCCAAGTTCAAGGTGCTGGCAGGCAAATTAAGTGTCCTGTTATGACCCTCATCCTGGTTTTCAGAATTGCTTTCTCACATAGCAAAGAGCTCACTCTGATCTCATCATGAAGGCTCCACCCTTATCATCTTATCTAAACCCAATCACTTCCTAAAAGCTCCATCTCCAAAGAACAATCCACTGCGGGCTAGCGTCTCAACACAGGAATTTTGGGGCACAAAATTCAGCCCATAGCATAGAGTAACTATGTAGGCCTCTAGGAAATTATGTTTACATTTTGTTAAGTGTTTCTAGTTTCCAAGACAATTATTACCACAAAAAGGAAGTTTATCAAGGGAGTTCATTCCACTCTGTGCAGTTTCATATAGATCCCCTTTCTTTTCTTCCTCAAGTGTAAGGATTGATTGTGTCTTGTATATCTCTCAAGATGCTTACAGATGAATATTTTAAGGTAATTTATCCAACATCAACATAAACAACTTTTGATGAAAAATATGGATAAGTAAAATTGGAAATAAAACCACTTGCAATCATACCACCAAATGATAACAATTATTTCCATACTGTAATTTATTATGTTGGTATTTTCTTCACATATGTCCTTTTGAGTATGGGTTCTTACCCATTGATCCTTTTACACTTAAAATACTATGACTTTTTTCATGTCATTGATATTATCATTTAATCTATATTAGAATTATTACATGATATGTTATTGCATCAATGTGTCATTAATTGATACTAGTTGTTAGATATTTAGACATTTAGAGCTTTTTAAAAAATTTTCATTACAATTGTGTGTGTGAGTGTTTGTGCCTGTGTCTGTGTGTATTGGTTTCCAATTGATTCATATTCAGTTCCTTATTTAAGTAGGGTGTTTGCTCATTGAATTCCACTGAGACCTAAATTTAATAAGATATTGCTAGTAGGGTCTTGACTGTTTCATTAACCTATGTATTGAATATTATGATTATAACTTTCAAAAGCAATGGGAGTTAGTTTTTGACTGAGTGAGTATAAGGAAAGTAGGAATACCACAGCATCTTCACACTCTGAAACAGATCGGGCTTTACTAAGCTGTAGCCCTCTGCATTTATTTTGCTTATTCTTTTAAAGAGAGACAAGGTAGAATGCGTTTCTTTATTCCTATTGTAAAATAAATATATTATGCTGTCTCTTTAAAATTAAATAAACAGTGTTTTGTTTTTTATTGGTTACATGAAGACTTTTCTTTATTATATCCATAACCTAATACTTTTTTTCATCTCTGAAAGCTGTCTTTTACTTTTATTCCTAACTATGACCTTTGTTGTGTTTTGTTTTTAATCAGTCACATAATTTATGTCCACCATAAGCATTTTAAAAAAATCAAGGCATGCAGCTAAGTGAATAGGACTGTAAGGGATGCCTGACCTTATGGGAAAGGCTTAAAGTTCCTCTGACTATAAAAAGACATCCTGATACCACCACCACCACTTTCAAATCAATAAGTCCAGAGATGCAAATAGAAGAGTTATTAAAAATTAATCTCTACATTAAAATGCCCGTGTGACTAATAGCAAGTGAAAAAAATATATGGTGTCATAAATCTTTGTACTGGCCCTAAACCCCTCTGCTCATAAAAACATTGTGATTTGCATGCACTGGTTATGCCTTGAAATTTATGAACAACAAATAGCAACATGACAGGAAAAAAATATCATACCCTGAAAGAAAAATGGATAAAGCAGAAGGGATTTAAATAGCAAAACTGGCTCAAGGAGGAGATGGCCTTAAGGTAGAACTTTGATGCTCACAGTCTTTCTACTTGGGTGGTACCATAAAAATTACATACATGAGAAGTGATTTAATAAGAGTGTCTGATAGAAAGACATTACCCTTTACTTTTTCTTTTTGATAATTCCTCTGTATTCTCAGAGGGTGTTAGAGGCAAGCATTTGGTTAATTTAAGACAAAATCATGAGAATTGCTAAGGAGAGGGGGGAAAAGTGATGGACCGAGTGTCATATTATACTCATGTAAATTTTTATGGATATGATTTTCTATGCATTTTCTGTAAAATTATTTTAAACCCTTTTAGGACATTTAACTTTGTAATGCATATGAACAGAAGAGGATGAAATAATCAAATAAAAGGGATTCAGGGTAACTGCATTGATTTGGATTTACAATAGAGTCTCTGAATTATTCAATGGATCAGTTAAGATATTTTCATCTTAACTGCAAGTGACTCAAATCCAACTCAGATTGGCCTACACAACAAAAATAGAAAATGAATTTATTTGCTAGGCAACAAAGAAAGCTGTGGATAGATCAAATCTAAGGTAAGCTTATCCAGGTATTTATTTATCTCTCTTAGTTCTGTCTTTGTTTTTTTACCTCCTGCACCTGATGTCTCTCAATGAGTCTAGACTCACATTTCTCAGAGTTAAAAAAGCACTTGCAACAATCCCAGAGTGAAGGCTCTTTATCTTTTACTGATTCAGAATGTGTATCCTTGATGTTTAGATCCCTGAAGTAATCACAGAAACCAGGGAAAATCTGCATTCAGAATTAATCATGTCTGGGTTACATGTCAGAAGCCCATGGAACTGGAATAGAAGAAGAGGGTGATTACACAGATGAAAATAATGAGAAGAGTAAATATGCAATGTGTAGCAAAAAAGAAATCCATTGTGATCCAGCCTGATGGCTGCTCCGCATTCTTACAAACACTTCAAAATTAAAAACACCTTTGAAGGTTTTGGCAACCCAGATGCTGTTGAAAATGCAATAACCGATTTTCCAAACAAAGAAAAAATCCAGGTACTATTCTGTCACCGAATCCAGCTTTAAACCTTGCATCTTTATGGGATATATATTCCTCTTCCAAGGAATTGCATATAGTGCCTCATTGTCTAAAATGAAATAATTTATCACTCACACTATACCAGTAGCCACTGGTGGTAAAGAACAAGAAGAACTGAAATAAATGCCCAGCAGTTAAAAACAAAAAAGTAACAAGACTAGCAACCACACAAGATTCTATTCCTTCCCAATCTTACTGCTTACCTGATAAGAGGAAATATGCATGCTGCTTATCTATCTATCTATCTATCTATCTATCTATCTATCTATCTATCTACCTATCTATACCTATATCTATATCTATATCATCTATATCTATCTATATCTATATCTATATCTATGTATCATCTATGTATCATCTATGTATCATCTTCTATCATCTTTCTACTGTCATCTATCATCTATCTATCTACCTGTTTATCATCACTTATCTCCTTGCTATTGCAAATATGAAAAGAGGAGACTTAGTCCCATTTGTTCATTTCCATGCTCAATGTTATTGTTGCATGTGTCTTGAAATCGGGTCAGAAACTGCTGTTTAAAATTATTCAGCTGAAAAACTGAGTAAAGGCTCTGGATTTTATTTGTCAGCTTTAAAAAGCTTACTAAATGCACCCACTCTAGATAAGTTATCTGCCACTAAATGCGTAACATCCCACTGTTCCTCTGATTACAATCCTCTACTAGCATCCTGCTCATTCTCCATAAAGGCAGCAATCTCACAGTTATGGCCGATAGGCCCAATCCTAACTGGGTCCTTTTTACTTTCCTCTCTTCTGTTCCCACCACCTCAGCTACAGGCTGCCCAGGCCATTCCTCACACAAGCCACAGGCTGTGTATCCTCCTACTCGGACGCTTGCCTGAAATGCCTGTGCCCACTTCTCTGCTCAATGTTCATGCTTTTCTTCAAATGGGGCTCTTATCTCCATGGCGATACTTCAGGTTTCACTTATTTATTGTCTTTATTATCTTTCTGTTTCCATTATATCGGAACTCCTCCAGGGAAGATATATTTGTTTATTTTTACAAACTGCTTTATCTACAGTCTACAGTGTCTAGATCAGTGTCTGAAAGAGTATTGATGGTCAATAAATATTTATTTGAAAAAAAAACAACAAAATTACATCACTATGGGCCTTGGAGTACTAAGAAGCACTATATTTTCTCAGAAGAAAGCAGGTTACTAAAACCTTTAAAAGCCTTAATCCGGACACTTTGAAAATGGGAATCATTCACTAAATTTGTAAAATCTTAACATTTAATTGTCTGTAAAGCAGACTCAATAAATATGAGTTTGCTTTCTTCCTTTCTTGCTGTTCCGTATAGATTCAAAGACCATCTGTGGTAATTATTTAGCATGTGACTGTTTTAGTTTCCTAGGGCTGCCATAGCAAAGTATCACATAACTGGGTGGCACAGAACAACAAAAATTTATTTTCTCAGAGTTCTGGACATTATGGGGCTGGCTCATCCTAATTCAGCATGACTTCATCTTAAGTTGATTCCATCTGCAGAGACCTAGGTCATATGCACAAGTGCCAGGGAATGGGACTCCTGCATATCTTTAAAAAAGGCACAATGTGGCCTACTGCTCCGACTTTCCCTTGATTATATCTCTGTCCCAAATTTACCACTCTTTCCCTTAGTGTTACCCCTCTCACAATGGCTGTCTACATAACAGGGATGGGGAAACTAGAGAAGTTAAAAAAAGTAGATAAGAAATAAAATCTCAGATACTATCAATAATATTTTTTATTTAAAAGAGGTTGTATTTGCTTTTGGCTGCCCTTTAGAATTTTCTGATATTCCTATGATAAAATACATAAACAGATTAAAAATTTCCTTAGACCTTTAAAGACAGACTTCATAAAAATAAAAGATACATAAATATCCAGCTTTACAAATCCTGAAAGAACTACAAATTAAAATAATTGTTATGTAAATTTCTTCTTCACCAACAAAATAATCAAAGACAAAAAAAAAAAAAAATACAATTTGTCAAGTTATATAATCTTGCTCTCTTTCACCAACCTTAACATCTCTAAAAATCAGAAAAATCAAATCATTCTATGCCTTCAGATGTAAGTACACAGTATCACCTATGCAATAGCCTTAAAGCATTGAGCTGAAATCAAACCCAGCTTCAACATCTGCTTGCTTCTGCTCCAAAGGGACAAGCTTTAGTCTTTCCAAGGTGCTATGTCCAGAGACAAGTTCTTGGTGTTATGGACTGAATGTTTGAATTTCTCAACAAACTTCATATGTTAAACCTCTAGCCCCCATGTGACTGTATTTGGTTGAAGAAAGGGCTTTTATAAAACTAATTAAAGTTAAATGTGGTCAGAAGGGTAGGGCCCCAATTTGATTTGTTAGTGTCCTTATCAGAAGAAATTCCACAGAGCTTGATCTTTCTTTTTCTTTGCAGGTACACAGAGGGGAAGTTATGTGAGCACAGGGTCAGAGGCAGCTACCTGCAAACCAGGAACCAAATTGACTGGCATCTTGACATTGGACTTCCCAGCTTCTAGGATCACGCAAAATAAATTTCCATTGCTTAAGCCACTTGGTCTGTGGTATTTTGTTATGGCACCATGAGCAGACTAATGCATTCCCTATCTGCCTTACAACCAGAATGCCACCAAAACCAACTCCTAACGGCCTCTGATTTTTTTTCTAATGGCTTTTTATTTTTTTACTAGAGGCCCACTGCATGAAATTTGTACACTGGTAGGGTCCCTACTGGCTGCCAACCAGGGCCTCTCTCCCTTGCCCGAGCAGCACTGCCTCCTGATCAAACTCCCAGATGACCTCCTGGTCGAGGGGACAATTTGCATACTACGCTTTTATTATATAGGAAGTTTCTTTCTCAAATCCATGCTTCATTCTTTCACTTAGAGCTTCTCTAGTTTCCATTTTCAGGAAGGGAACAAGCTGCTTAGACTAACACTCCGTCTCGTCAGTGCCTTTGCTTTGTCCACATGCATAATGGTGAGACCATGTTGCTCTAATACATTATTAAGCATGCTCATTAAATACACTTCTGTTCCTGTTGGAAGCAAACATTTCAGGATCCCACAGAGTGCAGGGTGCTAGTAAAAGCTCCGGCCAGCATGGCTTTTATCCTTGTTCTTGTTATGATCCTGATTAGGACCGTGGTTGGTTTCTGTTTATCTTCCTCAGGAAGACCATCTTATTTAAGCACCATCCATGAAAAACCCTCAGAAAAACATAAATCACTCATTGAGTGTTATGTGTACAAAGGCAGTGCGTGGCTTTCATAACATAATTGCTGCACATTTCAATAGTAAAGGCCACATAACTCATGTGGAGATTGACGCTGACCATAACACATTGTCCTTTATGTGAGAAATATGTTGCTCCTCTAGAATTCTAGTTCGTGTCTTGAATAGTGGACACTTGGTGAAGAGGATTTTTTAATTTATTTTCCAGGCCATAGTCTCATTTTTATATAACCTTAAGTATATATCATCATGCTCTTTTGACTACTTTCTTTGAAATGCAAAATTGAGTCTTTCTCTGGGGATATGTGATCTGAATATTTAAGTTGGTAACAGAGATACATGTAATTTGTGTATTAAAAAGACATCATGTTTGGGCTAGTGTTTTGGGTGATTTCAATATCATAATCGCTCCTGATTGACTGGACATTTATTTATTCACTGGAGTTCACTGAATAGTTACTATTTGTCATATACTTTTCTAGCCAGTGTGTTTAAGATATAAATATGTAAGGCATGACATATTGCTTTCAATCTAGTAAGAGCAAGGGAATTGTGTGAAGTGGAGGGTAGTACATCCAAAAATACAATGTAATTATTATTTAGAAATGAAACAGAATATGGAGAAATTGAAATCAATTTCAGAGAGCAACTGAGGTATGAAAGAACTGCATACATTTTCTAAGCAGAGAAATGTGGTAAGAAATTCTTAGAAGAACTGGTAACAGAGAGAGAGAGAGAGAGAGAGAAGAAGAAGAAGAAGAAGAAGAAGAAGAAGAAGAAGAAGAAGAAGAAGGAGGAGGAGGAGGAGGAGGAGGAGGAGGAGGAGGAGGAGGAGGAGGAGGAGGAGGAGGAGGAGGAGGAGGAGGAGGAGGAAAAGGGACAGGGAAGGAAGGAAGAAAAGAAGGAAGAGCAGATGGATGGACTGAAGGGAGGAAAGAAGGAATGGAGGGAGGAAGGAAAAGAGGAGAGAAGAATCCTAGGCAGGAAGTCAGGAAGTTAGATTAGGAAGAAAGGTAGAAAATTAGGAAGGGAGTTAGGAAGGAAAGAAGAAAGGGAGGAAGATAGAGTGAGTATTGGCAAGTTTATAAGGTAGATACAATGATGGAAAGCTTGATCTGCATAATACTATCTGTAAGCATAATGGAATTATGGTTAGGGTTTAGGAAGACTATAACTAATTAACTAAATTCTAAATATGTCTTGAAAAGGACAATCCAAGATGCAAGGCCCTGTGCCTCAAATCATGGGATGCTCATGAGTGGAGTGTCGGTTATAAGGTAAACTCTGTAGGAATGTCTTGAGAGGATGAGCCAGAAACCTCAGTGCTTTCTTGGGCCATAGGGATACTGTTATAGCTTACAGGCACATATTGAGAAATGACACTTCTGACTCTTCATTCTACACCCACTCTACACATAGGGAACAACAGGGTTGGGGAGTGATTTAAGCAGCAGGCTGAGAAAATATTTCTGAACTTTTGTCAATTTATAGCACCCATCCAATCTCAGTTTCAAGAATATGTTGAACTTCATAGGATCTGTTTGCCATTTTGCAGGTGGAAATATTGTGTGCACCTTTAAGTAACTTCTGAAATATGGAACAATAAATTTACCTTAAATATTTTTAAATACATTTGCACAATCAAGGAAAAATCATGACAAATAACAGACAGATTCCACTTACTATAGGTAACTTGAGCACACACATTTCTTAAAAAATGCTATTCAATTTGAAACATGAACTCAGTACCAGTTCTCTCTTCTTTCTGTTCCCACCCCTAACTATTCATGGACCAATCACCTTCCCACACATACCCAGTCATTGTCTATAAAATTGGGATCACATTAATACCTATTGGTAGGATGGTATAAGGATTATATATACAGATAGACACATGCAAGGGTTTTGAGTTTACCCTGTTTATTGTACCTCAAGGTGAGTTGTTCACTAAAAGTTGTAATCATGAACCTGAATATCAGGAAAGTAGGAAGAGATGAGGCTTCTTCATAGGAAGACTACATGAACCTAAGCAGGGAAAACTGAGACAAAACAGGCATATTATGCATCTATGCAATATTATTTTATGGAAAAACAGAATAGTTTAACAAGCTGTACCTTTAAGCTTACCTGGTATCATCTAATGACATATTATAAAAAATTGAATCACCAAGATAAGGGAATGAGCTACTGATATTGGAATGAGCTACTGATATTGTATTGGTCATTTACAAAGCCCTACTCAAAATAGTTTAGTTTTGTTGAGCTTATAATATGAGAAGATTCAATCTTAGAACACTGACCAGTTTGGGGCAAACCAACTTTTGTAGGTTGCCAAAACCTGCTTGGAAGTGACAGACACTTTCTCCTCTGTCACATACAAAAGCAGACTTTGTCAAAGTCATTGAGAATTTAGCACATGCTTTACACTATGCTTAGAACTTCCCATTCATTCTTTTGTTAAAACCAATGACCTCAATAATTAGCTATTTTAGGTAAAAAAAAAACAATGACAAAAATGTTCAGTGGGTCCCAGCCAGTGTGACTTAGTGGTTGAGCATTGACCTATGAACCCAGAGGTCATGGTTTAATATCCAGCAGGCACATGCCTAAATTGTGGGCTCAATCCCCAGTAGGCAGCATGCAAGAGGCAACTGATCAATGATTCTCTCTCATCTTTGATGTTCCCATCTCTCTCCCTTCCTCTTGGAAATAAATTTTTTAAAAATGTTTTTTTTTAAAGCTTAGTGGGACTATATATCATATACTTATTAAGTGATACCTCTAAGAAGCAAAGCCACTCTTCTGATTCTGCAGCCTGTGCTCTGCCAATGAATCATTTGAGAGGTTGGCTAGAATGATATCTTGGATTTGACTGACACTGGGAGGTTTCAAAACCTCAAAAACCCCAAAATAAAAACAGAATTAAATAAATAGCTTATTAGGTGAAATTCCATTAAAGAATACAGCAGCATGTGGCAAAACACAGCCAATTCTGTTTGTATATATGTGTATACATACATAAATTTCCAAATATTAAACTTCTTATTTATCTTCACCGTCCTCCAAAGAACCTTCATGGATAGAATTTCATATTACGCTCTACATTTGGTGGAAGCAGATAGTTGGTATTCTCATAAATTCCCAAAGCCTAGAAGAAGGCTCGTCTCATTTTGAGTTACCAGATACCTGTGCCATCTGAAGTTGGGCTAGCAAACTGGGGACGGCAGTGGGCACGGCCCAGAGCAGTGTGGCAGTCTTGCTCAGCTCTTTGAAAAACCACCAAGTTCTGTCTGGCCTTTCTAAAAGACAAACACTTTGCACAAAAGCTGTGCAGTGAGGGAAACTATCAAAAATCATTCTTGTAGAACAGCAAGGCAGTGAGGCAAACATTATCTCCCTTGTGGTTTTAGAGCCTGTAATAGAAATTAACAGTGCCATCTGCAGCCCGATTATGCACTTGAAGATCCCCGCATTGTTTATAGCATGCATTATGGTCTACAGCAGCTATTTTTGCTAAGCTAGTCACAGTTATATTCGTTGCCACAAAATTAAAAGACCCTACAGACATAAAAAATACCAAGACAGAGGTGGGGGAGAAGTCCATGTAAGCATTAGAAAACCTTCGTCATCTGGGTTTATCTGACAGGTTCCAAGTCACTGGCAAAAATTCTCTCTGGTTCCTTATTGCCATCTTCACCCTGCTTTAGAAGTAGAGTTTGTGTTGCCACACTGTATTATGTTATCTGCTCCAGTGGCCTAAGCTAGCAATGGGTTCCATATGTTCACCGTCTTTGTGTGAAATAAGTCTCCTGGATTTTCCGATTGCTGTTAGTGTTTTAATTTTTGAAGATGGTCAAATGCTCTGCAGAGGTGTTACAGACATAAAGAGGTTGGTAGCTCCATCAGTGATTCACATCATGATCCATGGATAGAGAAAATGTAAGAGATTTTCTTGGACACTTAGTTTAAAATCAGTAAATCAGTTAATTTCCTTTACAGATTAAGCCAGAAGGTTTGGGGTCACTAATGTTCATTTATGAGATGAAGTAAAATGGGTATTGAGGAGCTCTAACAGGTTTGGCTCAGTGGATAGAGCATGGGCCTGTGGACCCAAGGGTCCCAGGTTCAATTCTGGTCAAGGGCATGTAGATACCTTGGTTGCGAGCACATCTCTCATCAATGTTTCTAACTCTCTCTCCCTCTCCTTTCCTTTCTGTAAAAAATCAATAAAATATATTAAAATGAAAATATGGGTATTGAGGAATTAAAGTGAAACCCATGTCAGAGTAAAATGCTACCTGTCATAAAACTCACAAAGTAATATAAATTTTGCTCAATGTTTCCAGTTCAAATGAAAAATACAATGTAAATTATAGAGCATGTTGACATGAAAAATTTGCTTTACTGAGAATGGAGGGATACTCACACTTGTTAGATGCCTACCTTACTATGCAGTTGACAGGAATTTTCACATTTAGTTTATTTAAAGTCCATACTAATCCTCCTAAGTAAAATCAACAACCTCCATTTCCCAAATAAGGAAAATGGAGCCCAGCCGGTGTGGCTTAGTGGTTGAATGTCAACCCACCCACCAGGAGGTCTCCAGTCTGATTCCCCATCAGGGCACGTGCTGGGTTGTAAACTAGATCCCCAATAGGGGCCACGCAGGAGGCAATTGATCAATGTTCTATCTCTATCTCATTCTCCCTTTTCTCTCTCTAAAAAAAAAAAAAAAACAATAAAAAACACAAGAAAATAGAAACCCAAAAGGTTTAGTTATGTCAACATATATAAACCTAGGTCTGATGGTTCAACTGTTTGATTGGTAGCTTTGATATGCACTGACCACCGGGAGACAGACACTCAACACAGGAGCTACTGAACTACAGTGACTTGGCAGCTGTGGGTATACGGTGACACACCCAGAACCATAGAGGAGGGAGCCTGATTCCAAAGGGTGTCATCGAAGAACTGTCCTCTCTCTTAATCCAGGGGGGATGTCGAAGAGCTGGTTTTTGCCTGATCCCCACAAGCAAGGCCAAGGGACCCCAAAGGTCCATGAATCTGTTCACCAGGCCTCTAGTCTTATTATAATATTCATTGCCAAATGGATCTCCAGTGTGGTTTTAATTCATTTAAGTAGAGAGACATAGCACCACTCATTATCTATATTCCAACTCTCCCCAAGCTTCAAATTCAGTGATGGGGGATTATCTTCTTTGATTAAGATGGGTCTTTGGTCAAGGGTATATAAATGCAGGTATATGCTATCCTCCAAAGCTTTCCATGGCTACCAAGTACTGGCCAATATTCAGGAGCAATTGAAATCTTGGCTGGAACTAGAGTGATTAGAATAACCCTGAGGCTATGGCCTAATGAAACAGAGTTTCCCTCTATACTTTCAAAGGCAGTGCCAAAATTATATTACAGATTTTACAAATGCAAAGAATTAAGTAGCTGGAGATATAATATTCCTGGCAAGTCAGAAATTTAAAATATCAACAGTCTTCATTGCTTTTAGACAGGATCTCCAACACCAAAGTTATTACTCTCTTTTTTAAGTTTCCAAGTCCCAGGTTAGCATTTGTAACTAAATAAGTACTTGTTAAATTGTCTATTGAATTAATAGTTTCAGTATATAGAGGTGGGCTTGAAATGAATTCCCAAAATGCAAACACATTTTATAGTTCTATTTTATTAATTTTTAATATCATAAATCCACTCTCCTGATTGTACTCAGTTTGAAAGCCACAGTGTTTTAGTCAGAAAAGAATGGTTTTTGCTATAATTAAAACACAACAAAACTCCAACATCTAAGAGGCTTAGAAACAACAATTTATTCCAGAAATAAATTGCTGCTCTACTCCAGGTGATTTCACGTGGGCGCAGGGTCATGGAGCAAATGGGGAAGAAAAGTATATTTAGCACACTTAGTTGAGAGAGATATTTCTTCTCAGATTTCATTCGTCAGAACAAGTTAGATGTTCAAACCTGAGCCAATAGGGCAGAAAAAATGTTATCTTTCTCTAAAATAGGCAGTGATGTTTTTAAATATATCCCTGTGTAGCTTACAGTTGCTCAATCTCATAATTATGAACATATGACATCATGTGGATGGAGAGGTTTGAATGAATGTGTACTAAACTGAGTGTATCAAATACAAGTGAGAAGTCACTCTTCCCCTGCCAGATTTCTACTGTATGTTTTTATTCTTATGATTCCTCTCTTAAATATTCCAGTCCAGTGGAATGGAATTTGGATTAGTATACATCAGTGAATCTCAGATTTATTTCAGTGTGCATGGATTTAGCTAAGTTGACTTAGAAACATTATTTCTGTTATCACTCCTGAATCATAGGAATAGGGAAGACAACCAACCAGTGCCAACTTCAGAATTTTTTTTTAAGTCCTCAGCCTAGGATATGTTTCTTTATTGATTTTAGAAAATTTTAGAGAGAAAAACATCCATCCGTTGCCTCTTATATGCACTGCAACCAGTGATCAAACCCAAAACCTAGGTATGTATCCTGACTAGGAATCAACTCACAACCCTTTGGTAAATGGGGTGAAGCTTCAACCAACTGAGCCATTCAGAAAGGGCAGCTTCAAGGTTTTATATGTGTTTCCATTTGTTACTTAAATTATTTGAATATTAATATTGAATAGTCTTATTAAATAATGTGAAATATTTTTAGATATAATATCTCAGTAACTGTAGTGATTTTATGTTTTAATTATCTTTTCAAACAAGTTTATTATTCTGTTATCTAACAATTACCCAGAGACATATTTTTCAAAATGTAATATATATAAATATATTTTAAAACAAGACTTAATTGGTAATTTAAGCAATACTGTTAACAGTTATTGACACAATCATCTATCTATTGTTTGTTTTCAGTGTTTTAATGACCAATATCTGCACAATTTTTTGGTAATATTGTGCAACCGACCTGACTTGGATGGTAAAGTGGTCATTTTAACTGAATGACTCTTGCTTTATAGCTATAGCCTGAACTAGTTACCAATGAAGGGTTCACTTTAAGAATTCATGGCAACACCAGATATAGGATCAAAAAATGAAAGGTTAACTTCATTTCTTTTGTATTTACCTTCTCCAAGTCAACTGTAATGATTTCCAGCTTGTATTGAGTTTGTTATGCCAGGCATTGTGGTAACTGGTTTTCATGTGATATTTCATTTACACTAAAAATTCATGAGTTAAGCGCTATTATTGCCTCCATTTTTCATGCAAAAACTAATTGTTAGAGAAATTATATACTTCCTCCAAGGTCACATAGTGAGTGGTAGACAGGAATTCATACCCAGGTTATTCTGGCAGCAGTCTATGCTTGAAATCAGTGCTTCTCTAACTTAAATATGACCATGAATTACTAGGGGATTTTAATGATTTTATTATTTGACTGGAGGCACAAAATTCATGCAGGGCGGGGAAGTGGGTTGTGACCCTCAGCCCAGCCTGCTCACTCTCCAATCTGGGACCCCTCGAGAGATGTCTGACTGCCCTGTCACAATCCAGGACTGCTGGCTCCCAATTATTTGTCTGCCTTCCAGCCTGATCATCCCCTAACCACTCTCCTGCAGGGTTGGAACCCTTCAACTGCTTTCCCCTACAGGCCTGGTTCCCCCCAGCTGCCCTCCCCTGTAGGCCTGGTTCCCCCCAACTGCCCTCCCCTGCTAGTCTAATAGCCTACAACTGCCCTCCTCTTCCTGCCATCTTGTGGCGGCCACCTTGTGTCCACATGGTGGTGGCCATCTTTCACTACATGGGGGTGGCCATCTTGTGTGTTGGAGTGGTGGTCAATTTGCATATTACCTCTTTATTAAATAGGTTAGGTCTAGAAAATGGCATAGAAATCTGTTTCTAACAATTTCTCAAGTGATGTCCATGCTTCTCATTCTCAGGCTATGTTTTGAACAGCAAAGCTCTAAGTCTCCATTCTGCCTCCATATTTCTATTGCACCTCTGCTCATAGAAACAGCAGTGGATTTTTCTAGGAGAAAGTGAGGAAAATTGCCTATTCTATATTCCTTTCTTCCAACAAGCAGTTCCCAACTACTACCCTCCTTAGTCCCTTAATCACTCAGGAGCCTGCCAGTGCCAGACTGCCTAGTTCTGTTTTCTAACTTTTGTTTTTGCTTGTTGTTTGTTTTGCTGCAGCCTCCACTGCTTCTCTCCCGCAGAGTCCTATTTTCTCTGGGTAATTTTTGTATATGGAAGAAACAATTGATTAGTTTGTACATCAGCTTCATCAAAACACCTCTTGCTTTAGCTTTGGAAAACTCATTTCCTTTATCAAAAAAGGGGGGGGTGGAAGCTAGCTAAATATAAATCTGTTCATCTTCTTACACATGAAGAGAGGTGGGATTAATAAGTTAACTCTCCAAATTATGCTCGCATTTTTCAAAGGAGGCTTACCACCGGGTCTCAAGAGATTTTTCCTGGTCAGAGTTCTAAGAAATGAGGTTAATCCAATCATTCTTAAATTGCTGCATGTGGGCTGCCACCTGGGCTGACCCCGATCAGACTTAATCCACCAAAACATATTTCCCTAATCAGGAAAGAAGTAATAGAGGGAGAGCATAAGCCACAGTAACTTCTTAGCTGGTGGATATTTGCTACTCTTTTTCACTTCAATAAGGCAATTGCTCACCTGACTTTCTTGTTATTCTTTGTAGATTTCAACAAGCCTGCCTCTTTTTTATAATAATTTGGTGCCTAAACCCTCACGCATAGACTTTAATGAATTAGATACATTAAATTGTAGTCTTTCTTCTTGTTCTGTTAGTCATTTGATAAGCTTTTTTAATTTTGCTTTCACTTTCCAGGAGCCTGTATATAACACCGTTCTGATAAGCATTTACTGTGGTCTCTCACAGTTGGCATTTTAAAGAGTCTGGTATTTCCGTGTTGCTTCCTTTAGAACTTGGCCTCCTGAGCATTTTCAATCTAATGATATGATGATCACTGGATCGTAGATGCTCCCAATGTGAAGCTTACTTAACTAACACGCTTGGCATTCTTTCAGGGACTGGGTCCAGGACTCACTGGAGTCCTGTTGGCTGCTCAACAGACGACAGAGAAAAGCAATCCTGCTCCACAGGCCCCGAGGACACACAGAGCCCCTTCCTTCCCTCGAGCTGCCAGAGCTCATTTCTCTAGCTATGGACCAGCAGTGGAGACTCTCACACAAGCCCTATTTTTAGCATGCATCCTGGGGGACTAATCCAGTTATCTTGTTCTAAAATCTTGGGTGGAAATCTGATCAGGAAGCAAGTCCTTTGCTCCATTTTCTTATAACCATCTGTTGCTCTGGATGGCTTGGTACCTTTGATTCTCTTCTTTTCATGTGTCTGTGCTTTTCAAAATCCACAGCCTTGGACTTGAAATTGCTTCTGTTGCTCCTGAGCTGCTGCGTGACCAGCAGCCTGGGTTCTTAAAAATGGGCTTGGGTGTCCATTTCCCCCCACAAATTCCAATGGACGTATGGTCTGAGTAAAAATCCAGTGCGCACATTTGTAAATACAATTGCTCTAAAGGAACGTTTTATGATAAAAAGTAATAACTTCAAAATTTAGCAGGAGGCATAAAAATATATACTAGTATAATTTTTCTCAGATCTTCACATTCAGAAATGATAATGTTTAGATAGGCTTTGTCCTTGACTTTCCTTCATATCTATTGATAACATATCTTATATATCATATATATTATTATAATATCTGTTACAATAGAATTCTTATCCTTTTAAAATGCCTTTATTGTTATTCTGTCAACAGTAGTTAAATTGGACCCTCAATTACAATTCTGCTTGGTAATGTTATGGAAGCATATTGAACCATTAACATTTATAGCCAAGACAGCAGAATCCTAGAAATTGGAAATGAAATCTATTTGCATTTGCGTAAGGGAAATCAGATCATTCCAAGTTCTTCCTTAAACATATGTGAGTTTATTTTCATTCAAGAGAGGAGAAAGAAAGAACAAATATTTAAGCAAATGTTCTAAACAAGTGTTTCAATTACAAATTAAGGCATAGCTGCTGAGTTAGATCTTATTGGGACCCATTGATCGCTTATACATGCCAAGACATTCTCTAAGAACTTCCCAATATATAGATTAGGTATCACATCTAAATCCATTTAATATTAGCTGATAAATTAAGGTATTTTAAAATTTACTAGTTTGATAAAATTGGTTAATTTTTCATATCAAACAAAATAACATAATGTGAATTCTTACATTATGAAGAGATTTTTTCCATAAAATGGATGATATTTATACTAGTGGCCCAGTGCATGAAATTTGTACATGGATAGGGTCCCTCGCAGATGCCAGGGCCTTCCTTTGTTCCATGCTGCTCCCTGGTGGTCAGCACACGTCTTAGCGAGTGATCAAACTCCCATTTGGTGGAACTTCCGAGGGGACACTTTGCATATTAGGCTTTTATATATATAGATTACTATCTTAAATATGTAAATACCAGAAAACATATGAAATAATGGTTGTTGACTATCAAGCAGGGTAGTGACCACTGAGAGTAGAAAAACACTCCTGATGAGCCCAACATTTGCCTCAGCTTGTAGTCCGTAGAGTTTCCAGAAAACAGTGAAGTGAGGGAAAGCCCAGAGTGTGTTGGGCTTCCTAAATCAAAAAGACAGAACTGAGGATTTGGAAAATCCAGGGTGGCTAGAATTTGTGGGATAGTGTGCTTGAGAAGAGCACGCAGCTTAAAGTTATAGCCCCAGAAATCTTCAGAGGAATCCTCTAAAGCCATCAACTACAGGTAAGTGTGTGCCATTGAGATGTTTATTTGAAGTTAACAAAGGAATGAAAGAAATGGAGCAAAGCAAACAATATATGCAGTTTACACAGAGTTAGATCCTTCTTATTCTTTCAACTGCTAGAAAAGAAACCTCTTAACACATGAGCTATTGAAAAGAATGCTTGTATTATGTAGCTTTAGTTGTGAGGCCAAAGTAGCCCTTAACTAGAGGTTGCTCTGATATCATATAACAATAATTCAAAACAAGCCTTAAAAAACTGTTTATAATTAACATGTCCCAGGGCAAAGCTCAACAACATTTATACTAATAAAGAGGAATACAGAGACCAAAAGCAAACTTACATTGTCTAGCATCTAATCAAATAGCAGGACTAGATAGAAAAATAGAGGAAATTAAAAAATATATATATTAAAACCAATGAAGAAGTGACACAGATGATAAACTAGTAGATAAGGATATTAAAATAGCTACAATAAACATATTCCATATTTTTAAGTTAGAAGAAAGCACCAGTCTACTAAAAAGAGACATAGTATATACTAAAAAGAATGAATTATAAGAAAGTTGTGGTATGTTTACATTATAGAATACTCTACAGCCATAAAAAGGAAGGAAATCTTACCATTATAACAGCATGGATGGACCTGGAGATTATTATGTTATGTGAAATAAGCCAGTCAGAGAAAAATGCCATGTGACCTCACTTATATGGGAGTCTAATGAACAAAATAAGCTAACCAACAAAATAGAAACAGAGGCTTGAATACATGGAACAGACTGACAGCTGTCAAAGGGGTTGGGGGAGAGTGAAACTGGATGAAAAAAGGTGAAGGGATTAACCAAAGAACATATATGCATAACCCAGTGGTTGGCAAACTCATTAGTCAACAGAGTGGCAAAGCACGGCTCGAAAGCAGCATGTGGCTCATGAGCCACAGTTTACCGACCACTGGCATAAACCTTGGACACAGGCAATGTGTAGTGATAGCCAGAGGGAAGTGGGTACGGGGCTGGGTAGAGGTGGGCAAAGGGTGAGAAAATGAAGACATCTGTAAGAGTGTCAAGAACAAAAATAAAGTTTAAAAAAGAACGAATGAAAATTCTAGAGGTAAGAATTATGATGTCTTAGTTTAAAACATTAATATAAAATTAATTTTATATTTCATACTACTCTGTCCAAGTTTTTTATTCTCAGTAATAAATAACAAAGGATAAGATACACAGTAGAAGAAAGACAACAGAAAGATTAATGAAATTGAGAACAGCAATAAATGCAATCTACAATGAAAGAAAGAAGAAAGACTGGGAAAAATTGTTAGAGCATCAGGAAACTATTAAGATGTCTTCAAGCACCATCATATACCTAGAACTGTTGTTCTAAAGAAGGATGGGGACAGGGGAAAATATTGGAAGAAAGAGCAAGTACAGTTTTCCAAAGTTGTTGGAAATTATAAATTGGTAGATTCAAGAAGTTCAAATCAGCTCTAAGTAAAAGAGTTATGATCAAATTGCTGAAAAGCAGAGATAAAATCTTAAAAAGGAATTCAGAGTAAGAGAAATATTTTGCACACATCAGGGGTAAAAATGAGAGCTAATTTCTTTTTAAAAAAATATATTTTATTGATTTTTTACAGAGAGGAAGGGAGAGGAAGAGAGAATTATTGTAGAAACATTGATAAGCTGCCTGCTGCACACCCCCTACTAGTACATGCCCTTGATCAGAATCGAACCTGGGACCCTTCAGTCCAAAGGCCGACACTCTATCCACTGAGCCAAACCAGTTTCGGCAGACAGCTAATTTCTTATTTGAAACAACAAAAGCCAGAAGACACACCAGAAACATTATTTAAGTAGTGAAGAATTTTAAAATCTGTTAATTTAGGATTGTATTCTTAGTAAAGCTTATTTAAAAAAATAAAGTAAAATATGGATTATTTGATAAATGAAATTGCTGAAAACATCATCACTAGCAAGCAGCAGCTTGCCAAGAAATGTTAAATATGGAGATATGGACCTTTACAAAGAATAGTTCCAAAATATTAATAATAGAAGGAATATTAATACATGCATTTAAAAAATCTCATTTTAAAAATCATTAACATTTTAAGGTCAACATAATAACAATTTTTCTGATATACATAACATACATATATATCATATTTGTATTTATTTTATATTTCATACTACTCTGTCCAAGTTTTTTATTCTCAGTAATAAATAATAATAATAAATTCTTTCATAAATAATAATAAATCTGTTAGAGAAAAAAATCAACTATTACCACATATAATTTCAAAATTGTATCAATAAAATATATAGCAACAAAAGCACACTGGCTAGGATAAAAGAAATGAAAGTAAACAGTTGTGAAGTGTTTATTCTCTATAGAAAATGCTATAATATACTTGAAACTTAAATGAGGTCAGATTAATTGAGATTAATTATATAAATCATGAAACTAACACTAAAATATAAGGTATAGCAATTAAACTAATGGAAATTTAAAAAAAAAACCGCAGACCTTAATACTCAATAAAAAAGATATAAAAATTGCCGAAGCCGGTTTGGCTCAGCTGTAGAGCGTCGGTCTGTGGACTGAAATGTCCCAGGTTCGATTCCGGTCAAGGGCATGTACATTGATTGTGGGCACATCCCCAGCTGTTCAATGTTTCTCTCTCGTAGATATTTCTTGCTCTCTATCCCTCTCCCTTCCTTTCTGTAAAAAAAATCAGTAAAATATATATTTTTTTAAAATGATGAAAAAAGGGGAGAAAGAAGATATAGGAAAACTATAAACCAGATACAATATATATTTGAATGCAAATAGCAATAATCACATTAAATATAATGTTTTAAATGGCCTAAAACCAAAAAAATATTTTTATATTGGATGCAAAAGTGAGACCAAACTTTATGTGTAAAGACATAAAGTCTTTATGTTTCACTTTAAATATAAAGACATAAGTATATTAAAATTAAAAAGGATCCAAGAACATTCTCTGCTAGCTCTATTAAAAAGAAAGTCATATCATAATGTTAAGGAATAGAGATTTCTAAGCAAAGAGAATTATCAGGAACAAACAAGGATTTTCATAATGCTAAAGTGGTAAAAAAAAAAAAAATCAAGAAACAGCATGATGTTAATGTTTATTTTTCTAATAGAAGAGTTTCAAACTATATGAAATCAAAATATATAGACACTGAAGAAGAATAGACAAATCCCTGAGGGTGAATCTTCCATGCAGAAGAACTCCAAATAACTTATGTAGACAGTTTTTGCTAAAGGAGGTGAAGCATAATTCCCAATGCCTTAAAAATGAGCTGTGAATAGTGATTTCCTTCTAGAGAACATAGTAATAAAAAACGGGGGAAATGAGTATTATTAGAATGCAGAATCCTGGCAAACACTCTCAGCCAGGGAACTAAGGTCAACATAAATACGATAAATATTATGTACCCTTGATAAGATATCATGAAAATACCATTTACCTTTGTGATCATCCCATAGTATTGTGTGTTTATTAGTTTTTTTGGGAAAACTCATTCCATTGTATGTACATATCATTATATGTTTACCCATTTCCATATTGATGGGCGTGTAGGTTGCTTCTTATTTAAGCTTTTACAAATAAATCTGCTATAAACACTTATGTACAACTTTTTTAGGTGGGCATTTACTTTCATTTCTTTTGGGTAAATACATGAAAGTGAAATAACTGGACCCAAACGTAGATACATGTTTATGTTTTTAAGAAACTTCAAAAATGTTTTCTGAGGTGGTATTATTTTGTGTATTCTGTTCTGCGCATCATTACTAGAGGAATATTGAAATCTCTTATGCTGAAATCTGACTTAATTTATGGGTTTGTATATTATTTAGTTTCTATGTTTTAATTTTATATATTTGGAAACTCTTATTAGGAAAATAAACATTAAGTGTTATAGTATCTCCATTATTAACAAACTACTTTAATATTAGAAAAGCCCGCTTGGGTTCTGATAATTCTCCTTGCTCAGAAACCTATATTTTATAATATTAGAATAGCCACTTCACCATCTGGCCAGCTATCTCAGTTGGTTAGAGCATCATCCCCATACACCAAGGTTTGGGGTTTGATCCCTGATCAGGGAGCATACAAGAAGCAACCGATGAATGCATAAATAAGTGGAGCAACAAATCAATGTTCCTCTCTCTCTTTTCCTTCCCCCTTCTCTAAAATAATAATAATAATAATAATAATAATAATAATAATAATAATAAAAAATAAACCATTTTTTAGAAAAGCTAATAAAGGATACAAATAAATATTGATAATTAGAGTATGAAAGTTATACCTTAGGCAGAAAGGAAACCCAGTCTAGATTGTTGCCATGCATTTCCATATACTACAGGCAAGCAGAGGGCTCTGGCCATTTTGTGCCGTGTTTTAATCCTGCAAAAACTACTGAAGATTTCTTTCTTCCAAAACAAGGAAGCAAACCAGGGAGGAAAAAATTCCTTCATTCTGGGAAACAGGATTTCTGATTCAGAACAAAGGCAAATGCCAAGGTTATCAGCAACGCAAATCCCAGAATCTCAGCTGCAGCCATAGAGTAGTCTGTCCTGAGACACAGGGAATAGAGAGCTCCAGGGTAAAAAACTCTCTCCAAAGAAGAAAAATAAACTGATTAACTGATGTAATGTGTTTGTGGGACACTGTGCTGAAATGATATTAAAATGTATAAGATTTAATAAGTAACAAGAAAATTAAATGAAGGCAAAAAGGCAACTTCCAGGTGAAACAAAAAACAACAAAGGAAAATTAAACATAGTTCACAAACCTGTTCAGTTGTGAATACTATGCAGGAAGACATGATGTAAGTGTGGAATACACATTGAAGAAAAACTTGTAATGTAGTTATATTGGGATAAGTGCAGGAAAACAGCTTGTCATCTGCTGTCATAGAAAATTAATAGATAACCCTGGCTGGTGTGGCTCAGTTGGTTGGAGTGTCATCCAGTGCACCAAAAGGTTGCAGGTTCAATTTCTGGTCAGGGCATGTACCCAGGTTGCAGGTTTGGTCCCATTTGGGGGAGGGTGGAAAGGAGGGGTGGGAAGCAACCAATCAATGCTTCTCTCTCAGATCAATGTTTCCCTTTCTCACTTTCTCCCTTTCTCTCTCTGAAATCAACAAAAAACATCCTCAGGTGAGGATTTAAAAAATAATCTATAGATAATGTGCAAGTTGATGAGCAAAAAATGGCAATGTATGTTTCCTGCTTAAAATGTAAAGACATCTAAGTTCTATTGTAGAAGATGATAGTTAAAATAGTCTTCACCATTTGCCTCTTAGGAGACAAATAAACCAGCTCTTTACTTAAATAAAGTTCTAAGAGTGAGAATACAGATAAAAAGAACTTAGTTGAAGGACTTGAAAGCCAGTCCTTCTTTGAAAATAGATTTCTTATTTTCTTTTTTCTATTTTACAAATATATTCAATAGTTAATCCAAGTTTATCAGACTTTGAAAAAGAAAGGTAATGCCTCTTTATTATGTGTTTAACATACTCTTTGAAAAAGATAAAATAAATTCAAGGAATTGCTCCTGAGAAGAAAGCATAAATTTTTTCTTCTTTTAAAAAAATATATATTTTATTGATTTTTTACAGAGAGGAAGGGAGAGAGATAGAGAGCCCTTGACCGGAATCGAACCTGGGACCTTTCAGTCCGCAGACCGATGTTTTACCACTGAGCCAAACTGGTTTCGGCCATAAATTATTTCATATAACGCTCTTGTGTTCTTTGCTGAATCACAAGTAAATATCAAGTCTAAAAAGAAAACATAACAAAAAATTCCTTATTAGAGTCTTCTCATTCTTTGTGATTATGTTTCAAAGTGGTAACCTTTAAGAAAGATAAACCACACACAATCATTGGTATTATGAACAGTCTCCAGACTCTAAGTCATGACAACACCAGTCAAGACTTGCCTTAATAAATTAAGCATTTTGCTGTGATATTTTTCCCTACTAAGACTTTTTCACTTTTGTCAAAATTTATACATTAAATTCTTTTAAATAAAGATATTGCATTGTATTACCCCATTTCTCATTTTTTACAGCAACTCATGCATCAAAATTCCTATAGTACCTATAAATAAGTAGTCATAATCTTTGGAAGGTGAATATCTCTTTATCTATTTTTGTTTGCTTGTTTTTTGTTTTCTTTTATAAAAAAGGAAGCACCTTTTATACGTGAGGTACAAGTTAGGAAATCATAGCAATAGTAAATGATTTTGATCAACACAAAAATAAAAACAAAAGTTGTGTTCTAAAATTTATACTTTACAAAATGTATGTTCTGAAATAATCCCAAGTGTATAAATGAAAGTGAGGATGGTTCTATTCACTTCTTGTTACTATTGGATCAACTATCCTGTGACAATTATGGTAAAAATCCATTTATTGGACACAGGTGGAAAGAATGGAGACTTTATCCACCAAAAATCAATGGAACAGCAGTGGTTTCTGATAGTTTCCATATGAAATATCATTATAGTAGAAATTAGACTATGAGGAGGGAAAAATGCCACCTAAGACATGTGCATTAAGAAAAAATGTTTCAGAATATTATAATTATTTCCCCCTTATATAACTTGATTCAATTCTATCTTTGCTTAAAACTTTTCTGGGCCTATTCCATGCTGACAGGTAGACTCCAAACTCCTTATTATAGCCAGAAAGCTCTTTAGATCTTGGCTGTAGACCAGCATCAGGAATTAAATTCCAGTTATTTTCAGTCACAATTGAATATATCTAGAGCAGAGATTTGTTACTGTTTGGGTATGCAGCACACTTTCAAAAGCAAGGACTCTTGGTAGCACATTCAAAGATATGAAATATATTCAAGACAACATTAAAATAATTATAGGTCAATCTCTTATGTGGTAAAATACTTCAAACACTCTACAGAAACTTACCCTATAATGACACAAATCACTTTATTACCTTTTAGCAATCAGATGCCCCATTGAGCTACTCAAATCTATAGAGTCAAAGTTTGTTCTTATTAGATATGCCATCTGTTTCTTTCTTTCTGTCTTTTTTTTTTTTTTTTTTTTTAGTCAATGGTTGATGTCATACAAGATCCACAACTCTTGTTTCCAGTAAGATTTAGTCTACTTTTCATTGAAACAACATTGGACACACTTAGTGAGAACACCTGCTAAAACACACTTAGTGAGAACACCCTTTCCAGAGAAATTTATTTAGAAATATGTTCTTTCTCTGTCCCAAGTTATTGCTCGAAGCATTGTCCAGTGCTTTAAACTCCCATACAATTAATAGAGACCTGTGGTTAGAATGAATGAATAAATAAAATAAAGGAATGGTTGACCACAGCATTTTTGAGTGGAAGTCATGTTGGAGCAATTGGAGAAAAAAATTAAAGGAAACCATTGAAAGATGGAAAGAGGACACAAAAAATAGCCATGAAAGCTAAGAAGTGGTTAATTTAAAATAGAGATTAGATCAGTTTCAATAATGTAAGAACTTAGAAAATATTTATGGTTTATTTACTGCAAATTTTATTCATAATCCTCAACAGAAGAGTTTTCATAGAAGTAGTGGGTGGGGCTGAAACTGGTTTGGCTCAGTGGTAGAGCATCAGTCTGCGGACTGAAAGGTCTCAGTTTCGATTCTGGTCAAGGGCATGTACATTGGTTGTGGGCACATCCCCGGTAGGGGGTGTGCAAGAGGCAGCTGGTCAATGTTTCTCTCTCATCGACGCTTCTAGCTCTCTATCCTTCTCTCCTCCTCTCTGAAAAAAATCAATAAAATATATTTTTTTAAAAAAGTTGTGGGTGGGAAACAAAATTTTAATGGGTTCAGAAGAGAAGGTAGTGGCTGAAGAGAAAAAATAATTCTCCATGGCCATGGCTCACATAACTGAATTCCATTGGGAACATTTATGATTATCTTAATTTGACTTATTGAAGAATCACATTCACTTGCTAGTATCTTTTTTTAACTTAGTGATGTACAGCCTTTTGACATTTTAATTTGTCTTCTCAAACAGTGTATATTCTTTCCACACATAATTCTTGCATGTAGCACTAATGATTTTGTATGGCATTCTTTTCCAATGATATAACTGTTTTGGGAAATAGCATGTATTCTTCAGTTTGCTTTCTTTCAACCTGATCACAATTCATGACATACATGGGTTTATCAACAACAGGATGACCTCTGGATATTACTCTCTTCTCTCTGGCTGCTCATGCTCATGTCTACCACAATTTTTGTTATCTTGATCTTTCTTTACTGCTATACTCCACGTTAACTTTAGGCATTTTCTCTAGACTCCATCCTAGGCTCCATAATACTTTCTGTTGAAACTTATTTCATGGTGAAATTATTTCTAAGAAGCAAAGATTCTTTTTTTTTTCAAAGATAAAGCCAATGGCTCACGCACTAGTGTGTATTATTTGCATGTTGCATCTTATCTGGAGTCACAGTCTAAGATTAAAAAAAAAAAAAAGCCTAGAATCATAATTACCCTTGAAAATCAATTATGTAGAACATAAAATACACATATTTGCTTTGTATGGACAACATTGTTAAAGTAATGTTTTATGAGCACATAAAGCATCCAATAATGCTGTGTAACCTTGAGAATGTAGTTAAACTCCCCATTTCTCTTTTTCATATGGAAAATGAGAATAATAAAATTCTCTTATGATAATGGTGAAGATAACTTGGTTGATGATTATAAAACACGCAGAGTAATTTTGACACACAGTGCATCCTCAATCTACTTTAAAATATATATTAAAAAGTAATGTAAAATATGTTATTTTACACAATATTTTTATCATACATTAGAGGCCCGATGCATGAATTAGTGTACCTGTGGGGTCCCTTGGGCTGGCCTGTGGGATCAGTCCAAATCTGGCTCTCTGACATCCCCTGGGAGTCCCAAATTGCGAGAGGGTCCAGGCCAGGCAAAGGGAGTCCACCAGTGCACAATCAGGACTGGGGAAGGACACGGAAGGTTGGCCAGCAGGGAGGGGTTAAGGGAGGGCTCCTGGGCATGTCCATCCCATTTTGCTCAGTCTGGATTGGCTGGACCCCAGCAGCAAGCTCACCTACTGGTCAGAGCATCTGCCCCTTGGTGGTCAGTGCACATCATAGGGAGCAGTTGAGCAGCCTTAATATATCATTAGCATATTAAACTTTGATTGGTTGAATGGCCGACCAGTCAACCAGACACTTAGCATATTAGGCTTTTATTATATAGGATAAAGGAGATGGCAACGTTCACATATTGGAATTTTTGTAGATTAAAGCAAGCATGCTGTGTTGTGGCAATGTTCCCTTTACATGCTTAACAAATTTTCTTTACTGAGATTGATTTCCATTAGTAAAAATTGAAACGCATCACCCTACAACTATTTTTCTTTAGGCTTATAATCTTCACATTGTTGGCTTTATGCATAGTACTCAAAAATCCAAGTTATTGCTCAGACTCTGGGAAGCATTAAAAACCTATGATTTGATGTTATTTCAAACCACCCTAAAGCTCCATACTTTTTTTTTTCTATATGTGGATCTTCTTATTTTGACTTTTGTAATTTTTGCATAATACAAATTCCACTTCCCTCTGGTTGCATCACATATCATTTACTAGTATTTTTAGTGAATCAAGGACAGAAGCTGTTCTGTGATAAAGTACAATAGATTCTGTTAATTCTTTCTCCTATGGATGATTTTCTTTACTGGGAGAAAAATCACTTAGGTCACTTTTTTTTTATTTTCAATTACAATTGACATGCATCATTATGTTAGTTTCAGCTAACCAGTGACCAGGCATTATATAACTTAATAAGTGGTCACCCAAATAAGTCCCACATACATCCAGCACCATGCCTAGTTATTAGAATATTATGACCTTATTCCCTATGGTGTACTTTACGTCCCCATGACTATTCTATAACAACCAATTTGTTCTTCTTTAATACCTTCAACTATAACAACCAATTTGTTCTTCTTTAATATCTTCTACAGTTTTGCCCTTCCCTGTTCCCCCTTCCATCTGGCAACCAACAAAAAGCTCTCTGTATCTACGAGTCTATTTCTGCTATGCTAGTTCATTTTGTTTGTAGATTCAGTTGTTGATATATATATATATATATATATATATATATATATATATATATATATATATATTTAGTATTTAAGAATAAAGGAAAACAAAATGTCCTCTTGCCTGTTTCAGAGCCCCCTGTGGATTCAGATCACTGGCAATGGGAAAGAAGAGTTTCTATATTTCAGAATATGTTTGTCAACTCTTGCAAAAATTTCTACTTTAATGTATAAGCTTTAGAATTTCTAAGGATAATGTTGGATGAATGTCATACTCTTCTGCTCTTCCTTGTCTCTTGCAGTTATATTTTCTTATGACAACCAGAGTCCAACTGTTCTTACCATTAGCATTATTAAGGGTCATAGCTACAAATAGGTGTCATGCACAGATCCTATATAATGAAACTCTAATATGCAAATTGACCAAATGGCAGAACAATAGGTGGTGGAATGACCGGTCCCTATGATGTGCACTGACAACCAAGGGGCAGACATTCAATGCAGGAGCTGCCCCCTGGTGGTCAATGCATTCCCACAGAGGAAGTGCTGCTCAGCCAGAAGGCAGGCTCACAGCTGGAAAGTGCAGTGAAGGTGGCAGGAGCTTCTCCCACCTCTGCAGTAGTGCTAAGTAGCAGCAAGCTGAGTGGTAAGGAGCAGTGAGCAGGAGGCGATAAGGACCGAGGAGTCCCAGACTGTGAGAAGGCACAGGCTGGGCTGAGGGATCCGCCCCTACCCTAAGTGCACAAATTTTGTGCGCCAGGCCTCTACTTTGAAATAAGAAAAGTACCATAACATTTAATAAAGGAAACTCTGTAAAGTTTTCAAAGATATGAGCAGGAAGAGCAAAAACCATATGTAATAGTATGAGTTTCAAGGCCAGTTCTGCAAGGAGGGAGCTGGGAGCAAGATAGGCCACTTACTTTCCAGAGCACAGTGCAGAGTGTAAAAGAGAGACCCCTTATTAAAAATAATTATTAAAAATTTCTAGACATTGACTTCAAAGCATTAAACCAATCATAGAGCCCTTCAGAGTGTGGGACTTCCTCCAGTTCTACAAGTCTCACACCATGAAACCAACTTTGACCAGGAAAAGAAAAAAAAAAGTCCATATCCCAAAGCTTCACTCTCTCCTCTCACTTAGAACACCTTCCGCTAGTCCTCACTTGCTGAACCGAATGAAAATCCAGAAAGTAAGTTAACCCACAATGTACACAGGTCATCTTAGAGAGACACAGACAGAGGCAGAAGAAGGATAGCCAGCATATACCATCTCCCCAATAAGCTAAAGTTGTTATCAAACACCCGTTTATCAAGATTCACACTCCCATTGCAAATGGGGAAGAACCAACTTCCATAGATACACTTGAAATAAATAGAAAATAAAAACACAACTGATGCAAACTGCAAATTGAATATTGTCAAAGGAAGTAAATCACCAGAAGCTCATCTTACCAAGAACAAGCTGTAAATGTTTAGAAATCCACTGTAGCATTGTAACTTCATGTAGCACAACTACGCTTTTGCTTACAATAGAATCTTTACTAACCTGATTGTCTTCTTTTCTAGCACAGGATAATAAATAAGCCCTTAATATAAGCACATATATTTTGTGATTCAACAAAGCAAAGATTAGAGCATTTAATGGTGAACCATACTTTTTAAAACAAATCTGCATATAAGATAATACTTATGAGAATCCATGACTATCATGTATATTTTTACTTTTAACTTTTTTCACCTGCACGAACATTATCAGAAATACTCATTTTTATTTCATAGAGATTTAAACTTTTCTGAAATTATGTACTCCCACCCACATAATAAAAAATCCATGTAAATGTGCTGTCAAAAATACCCATTTTAATATTACCAATGTTTTTATTTGAAAATTTACACTGAAGTGCATAGCATTTAAAACCCTTCCATCATCCTAAACTTATTATAAAATAAATGTGTTTTATATACAGTTAAGAAATCACCCAATATATATACTTGGTGGTGTCAGGAATTATATATATTAAAATTTTGGAGGGATGACTATGATTCTGTAACTATCATTTATTCATTACTACATTTATGTGACAACTAGTTAATGCAACAGATTTGATGAAAAGCACTGAGGAAAAAGAGAAATAAGATTTTCCTTACCCTGTAAGAACTGCATATTCTCCAGTGATACTATTAGGAATGCAAGAAAATATAACTCCAACAAATGCAAACAGTTCATAGAAATACATACTATGTATTGAGATAAGGCAACCTACTTAGTAGTTTTATTGTTTTCCAAACAAGCCTGGGAAAAATGAATATCTTTGGGTGCAAGATATATATATCTTTAATAAGAAAAATCTTAATAACCTTTAATAATTAAATCTTTCAATGAACTTTTATATTTTGTAATTTTATTGTTGTCCTTTGAAAAGTGAGAAATGTCAGGAATCACTAATTTCAAATAAAAGTGACTGTGATGGAATTTTTAAAATCACTTTTTTAATTGAAACTACTTGTGCCAGGACCCCCTTCCTTAGTTGTTCCTGCTTAGAGTTGAATAAACATGGTAGATTGGTGAGATTTGGGAGGCACAAGTGCTCACTGATCCAGTTTGCATTTGCTTCCCTCTGCTCTGCTTCCAGCTCTCCCCTGGGGCCTCTGGCCCTGCTGAGCAGTAACAGGCCATGGCCCATGACAAGATGCTTTGCTGTAGACCCACGGACTTCTCTCAGATTTCTCCACCACTTTGCAGGCCTGTGGCCTCTCAGGGTCACTGGTGGTGACTCCTCCCCACCTTGTAGAACTTTATTTCCCCAGCTTTTCTGGACATTTGAGTAAAGCTCAATTCCTATGATAAATCCCTTCCTTATTTGGTACTCAAACTGCTTCTGCTTCTGTGAGTGAACACTGACACTAAAATGAAAAACTTTCGCCAACTCCTTTGTTGGAAAAAAAAAAGGAGAATAAAATTTAAGAACTATTGAAAGTAAATATGTAAAGATGAAAAAATGGCTATTAGCTCTTCAGTTCAGTCAATTTTAACCTCTCACACTTCAGCATCACCTCTGAGATGATCAAACCTAGTATAATTGATTAGTAATTTTATTGTTTCCCTCTAATATTGAATTTTCAGAGAGCATACATCATCATGAGGAAACTATCATGCAAATTCAACAAGCTTTATTTGCAGTTTTTCTAATCCCATTAGCCTTTGTGACATCCCATTTGATCCACCTTTGCCTATTCACTTTCATTCACAAATATTTATATTCTTTTAATAAATTCCTTCTATAAACATCCAGTGGGATGAAAAAGGGGGAAGAATTAAATAATTGTGTGTTTTTTCAGACACAGCAATATAAATGTCAATTTCTGTAAGCCACAAATCTTATTTGGAAAGACATTTATCTTTTTGTAAAAGGGTTAACAATTTAAAATTTTACGCTTTAATTATAAATTCTAAAGCTCTGTAGTACTTTCTGACATTGTCGATGGTATTATTTTACACTGGCCTTCCAGCCTGATGGTTAAATAGGTGCTCTCTGTGAACAACCAGGGATAGGACAGACACAGCGCGGAGTTTTGCTATCTCAAGTGGTGCGAAAGGTCTCCAAAAACAACTGCCTTTTTTTTGAAAGTTTTCTGGTGCCAGAGAATGGGTTGGCAATAGGCTAGATGTTCCTCCAAGGAAAATGCTAATAATAGAGCGCATTAAGTTATTGAGACTTGGATCAGCTATAAAATAGCCAGGCTGACTCTGAGACCCATATTGATCCATGCATTTTGAAGGGGCCTGAAATGCTTTCGGTTCAGGACTGGCCACTGGATTTGAAAGCAGCAAACTCAATTCCTGTCTGGAATAAAACTCCCTTAATATAATCTCAAACATATTCAAAAAGATTAGGGGTAAGCTATGTGTTGACAACCAAGGTCCAGTGAGCAAAATAGAACTCAAACACCCCATGTGAGAGGGAGCATGAAAAGAAAATGACCGAATTTTGACCTTGAGGGACTACAGACATTGGGATTATCAAATATATAATTTAGAACAAGTATGTAAAAAAGATTTAAAGGGAAAAAATGCAATTAGAGATTGCAACAAAAGGGCATCATAATTGAATAGAAATATTTGAAAACAAAACTACAAACTAACAAATAAATGAAGTTATTCTAGATTTAAAATAAAATCCTTAAAGACATATGGAGGACAGAATGAAAATATGTAATATAAGCTTAATTGATGTTGTAGAAGGAGACAATTAAAAAATGAATTAGGGAAATATAGCTATAAATTTTCCAGTACTAACAGAATAGTAATACAAATGAAAATTTATGAATCTGTGTTCCAAGTAGAAAAAATAAAAAATAAGTCAGACACAGATTCATTGTATTAAAGCTTTTGGACCACTACGTAAAAGAAAGAGCCTTATAGGTCGTTAAAGAAAATCCAAATCATTTATAAGAAACAACAATTAGCATATGTCTTTAGCATCAACTATGATATCATCAGAAAGTGGAAACATATTATGTTGTGAAAAATAAATGTTAAGCTAGAACTTTTACTAGTGGAAGTGAGCTATCTTTCCCCACTGAGTGCTGGGGATGGGTCCTTATGATATCCTGAGACTCACACAGGAGGATAGTGAATTTTATTTGCATGGAATTACATCCCTGGGTTTCCAAAGTCCCATTTCCTTCATTTCAGTCCTGGAAGAAGTACAGCTGGGGATTCTGTAAGGCTAGAAGCAAAACCAGTTGTCCAGAGGTTCTATTTCAGGGTAGAATTAAGTCCAGGTTAGCATTAGGCTTAGTGGCAGTCCATTAGTCCATTGTATGGGGCCCACTTGGGCAAATGCAAGAGTGTGAGAGACCCTGCAAGCCAGGAGTCAACCAAGAGAGGCCAAGAGCTAAGCAACAGAGAAAAATCAAGAAAGTGAACTTCTTTGTGTAGGACAGTGGTCAGCAAACTCATTAGTCAACAGAGTGGCAAACCATGGCTTGCAAGCTGCATGTGGCTTGAGAGCCACAGTTTGCCAACCACTGGTTTAGGAGATTAAATATGTCAAATCTTCCCACATTTGGAGTGGCTATACCTACCCTGGCCAATGACCTGTTCTCAGGTGTAACTGACAGAAAAGTGTTGTGGAGTGGACACGACAGAATAACCACTGGAGTCCAAGCCAATTGAAATTTAGGAAGCCTTTATTAGCTTGCCTGCAACTGCTCAGCCTTCCTCCATACAGGGAGTCCAGAGAGCAGCCCCAACCTCAGGTACAAGGTAGCTTTTAAGCACTAAAACCACATTCTTGTTGGTAAGGTAAGTGGAACAATGGCAACCTCAAACAAAACCGTTTTCTTAGCTATATCAGCACACTGTAAAGGTATTAAACCCACATCCTAGGCATTCAGGCTAGCAATATCCTGTTCAGCTAAGCTACTGGCATCCTGTTCTGCAAGGTGCAGCTGGGTTTCATGGTCAGGGCAGTCAAAGGGAAGTGCAGATACAATTTTTGCACTCTCTAACAAAAGTACTTTCCATATTTCACCCAGACTTTACTGTATTCCATCCCACCCCCCACCTCACCACAGTCCCTTCCCCCAGAGGTCAGTGGGGAATAGACCAACCAATTGCCCACTGGGGAGTGTTAAACTGTAGCTTCCTGACAAAGTTGCACAAATGATATGCCTATAATATTTGGCTTTCCTTTCACCGCTTTTGTGTTATTCATAATGAGGTTAATTACAATGTCATCAGAACTGTATACCTAATAAAACTAAATTAAAAATGTGTGTGAAATCAATGAGATATCATTTCAAAATTACAAGATTGGCCATAATTACAAAGTCTGAAATTACCAAATATTAAAAAAAATACTGATTGGAAGTGAATTGTACAATTTCTTTGGAAAAATGTTAGTATTATCTTATTAGAGTAAATATTTACATATCCATTGACCCAACAATTTTACATGCACACAAAAAGATGAATATAAAATATTCCTAGCAGCAGTGAAAATTAAAAAAAAATGAAACTAGAAACACTTTAATAACCCATCCACAAGAAATTGGTTAAAGAAATTGTTCTGTGTTACAATGGACACCATACAAAAGTGAACTACATGAACTACAGCTACATGCAACAGACAAATAAACCTTTGAAAGGGAATATTGCAGAAAAATGGATGTGCCAGGAAACTGTATATATTTTGATGCTATTCTTGTAAACCTCTCAAATGAGAAAAGTTCCACAATGTATTGTTTATGCTTACATGCATAAGTGTTAAAACTAATGCAAAAAACTAGAACAGAAAAAAAGGAAGTACGAACCCAAAATACAATACACTTTTCCTTTGGGAGGTAAAATAAACAGATAGTACAGGAGAATAGATTACGAAGTAGATACAGGGTAGGTATAAATAATCTCATTTTGGGGTTGTGTATTGGGTTAATGTGTTTATGTAATTATTAAGAAATAAATAAGATTAGAATATAATAAAATACATTATTTTAGTTAAATAAATATGTATAAATGTTTGAATTTAATCCTCCATTTTTTTTTCTTACTCTGAAGTAATTTCCCTTTTTAGAAAGAAATGTATTTGGCATAATTTCTATGAACCAAATTTTGTAGTCAATTCAAAAGTTCACTACCATTCTTAAGTTCCCTAAAAATACATTCAACTTTTTCTTGATGTCTTATCACTGAATCATAGTACTTCCTTGCTACTGAGTCATAAATTCTAAGGGTATGGTTAAGAAATTTGCATTTTACAAATTCCCTAGATAATCCTTAACTATATTAAAGTTAAATAATTATTGCTGAACAAAATGAATGTTCTACTCAAATGCACACTTAGAGTAAGTGGCCTACTGTTGCTCTCTGTATTACTCAAGTGAGCTAAATGTAGTTGTGGAATTTTCAGGGTCTACTTGCAACTTTTCCTTTAAAGCACAGGTGGTACTTTTTAGAATGAGGATTACATCTTTCCTCATACATAACTATAAGATAGATTAATATTCATTTATACTCTTACTAGTAGCCCTGTGCACAAATCCATGCACCAGTAGCTCACCAGTAGCTTACTGCCACCCTCTAGTACTCTCCTCCTGCTGCTCTGCCCTCCTGTAGCTCCTTCCACCCCCCTGCCTTCCCCTCATAGCTTGCTGCTCTGCCCCATCCTGTAGCTCTCTGCCACCTGCTTGTAGCTTGCTGTTCCACCCACCTGCTAATCCGTGATCTGGTTGTTATGCCGTCAGTACACTATGAAGTGTAATGACCATTTGCATATAACATCTTTATTATGTAGGATTTCTAGATTATCTAGGGTGTAGCAACAGATGATTCCAAAGATTAGTTCCAAATGATCATAATTGACAATATAAAATTGAAATTGTTTTCTGTTCTTCCCTGAAAGCTGAGATTGGAGCTGGGCCTAACAAGCTATCCCCTTATTACTGTCTTGGGCCCCAGTTGGGTCTCAGTAATCTTCCAACAGAAGGCATTTACTGTGTTGAATGTACAGATACTCCATTTTAACATTTTATGAGGATAAAAAGGATGAAAATGAATCAGACACAAGACTTTATAATTAATTCATTGGTATAAGTAGAACCAAATACTCTTGCTTCTGTAGAAAATCTCATAGCTTTGTTCCCCTCTGGCAACTCCTTTCTGGGTGATGCTCCATTTCCCCTGTATTGGAAAGTAAATAGAAGTATCTGCATACACAATGTATTTTTATAACTGTGAACATTGGTGAGTGGGATAAGAATACATGTTCCATGATACTTGAAGCATGGTCGAGCAGGGGTAAAACTTTTACAAGTCCACATTTGTGTATGTGGAAGCATGCAGCTACTCCAGGGACCACAAACCAGGGGAATAAATACCGGCTGGCAAGGGAGAGTCATAGACTGGGTATGAATCACAGGAGTACAGGAAGTATTTGGAACTTTACTAATCTGTTGACAGAACAAAATACCAAAATACCAATTCACTTTTGAGTTTTTAAAAATTTTATTTATTTATTTATTTTTTTTTTATTTTTTTTTTACCACTATGTATCATAGTTATAGATGTGGGTGTAGTGGATAACAGGAAACCAATAGGCTGACCCACCTTCTCAATGGAAAATAGCACCCATGCCTTTACTCTTTCATCAAAGATATAATTTTTATAATCCACATAATGAAGAACCTATCCTAACTCTAACTTTATCTTGAGTGGACATCATTGGAGCATCTAGATATCATTTTTTATCATTTTTAAAATGGTAATAAAATATCTATTCTGCAGAATAACTGGAATGTGATGTGAGGTGCTGTGCAGTATAAAGAAAGGTATGACACAACTTATGAATATTAATTAGTGTATGGATATTTGTCATTTTGGACTGGGATAACATTATTTTTGGTAACCAGTTATGACATATATTTCATATATTTATAAGTTGTGGCCTTTTTCATATATGAATTTAGAGCATGCTAACAATGCAAGGTTAGGTCTCATTATAACTAGAATTTTGGGAAGATGTGGGTGACCAACATTTGGACTGGAATCTACAAGGTCAAAATTATAAAGCTATTTCAGGAATAGTTCATAACTATAATGTATCCTAAATATCTTCAACTAGAAGCCCAATGCATGAAATTTGTGCACTGGGGGTGTGTCCCTCAGCCCATCCTGCACCCTCTCCATACTGGAATCCTTTGAGGGCTTTCTGACATCTCTCTCACAATCCAGGCCTGCTGGCTCCCAACTGCTCACCTGCCTGCCTTCCTGATTGCCCCTAACTGCTTCTGCCTGCCAACCTGATCACCTTCTAACCACTCACCTGCTAGCTGATTGATGCCTAACTATTCCCCTGCCAGCCTGATTGCCCCTAAGTGCCCTCCCCTGCAGGCTTGGTAACCCCTAACTGCCCTCTCCTGCTGGCCTGATTGCCCACAACTGCCCTCCCCTGCAGTCCTGGTCCCCCCAACTGCCCTTCTCTACAATCTCAGTCGCCCCAACCTCTCTCCTCTGCTGGCCTGGTCACCCCTAACTGCCCTTCCTGAAGGCCTGATCATCCGCAACTGCCCTCCATTGTGGGCCTCTACCCTCCCAACTGCCCTCCCCTGCTGGGCATCTTGTGGTGGCCATCTTGTGTCCACATGGGGGCAGCCATCTTTGACCTCATAAGGGTAGCCATCTTATGTGTTGAAGCAACAGTCAATTTGCAAATTACTCTTTTATTAGATAGGATAGAGGCCTGGTGCACGGGTGGGGGCTGGCTGGTTTGCCCTGAAGGGTGTGGGAATTCCTTTGTGGTGTGGGGTGGCCTGGGCGAGAGGTCTGTGGTGGTTTGCAGGCTGGCCATGCTCCCCAACAACCCAAGAAGAGGCCCTGGTATCTGTGATTTATTTATCTCCTATATCTGAAACTTTGTAGCCTTGAGAGGAAGCCAGGGATGGGTGGGAAGCTTGGCTTCCTCCATTGCCAGGGAAACCCGAGTGTCCTGCTTGCTCTGTGGCCTCAGCCATCTTGGCTGAGTTAATTTGTATACTTGCTCCTGATTGGCTTGTGGGCATAGTGGAGGTACAGTCAATTTGCATGTTTCACTTTTATTAGTGTAGATACCTATAAGCAAAACAGAAACTCTATGGCAAGAGCCACATCCAGTTCAATAGAGCAGTTATTCCCCTGGGTGAAAAATGGTAATACAGGTGAGGAAAAAGGCTTTAGATGGTGACTACTGGATTGACTTATGCCAAACTATGGGGTGATACAAACAAGCCAGGGTGGTAATTGTCCTTGAATGGTATACATGACTGGGAAGCAATTGGGGTGAAGTCTGGAGTCAATAAGTATAGGGGCTCTGGGATCAGAAAGGGTCTGGGTTCAAATGCTATGCCCATCTCTTAACAATACTATTGGGATTTGGGGCCAGGCGTTCTCACTTTTTCATGTTCATGGGCTCCACCTGTCAAAATTGAGATACCAACCACGTTACCTCTTTGGGTTGCTCTAAACATAAAAAAGAAAGAATAAGTAATATAATTAATTGGGTGTTTGGAATATTAGAGTTTAATGATAATGAACACAGGGTTTGGAGCCAGACAGCCTCTGCTTGGATCTTGGCATTGGCACTTACCAGATGTGTGGCCTTTGGCAGTTCGCTTAACCACTCTTTGGCTCAGTTTCTTAAGCTATAAAATAGCAAGTGTAATGATTGTACCTACTTCATGAAGAATAAATTAATTAATGTCTTAGAGTGTTTAAAACAGTACTTAGTATATAGCACATAGGAAGTGTTTTTGATAAAATAAAGTAAATGCAATGAGAACATCTTACTATTAGCAAAACCAGCTTAACATTTAAAAATATATTTCATAGTTCTTGGGGCCAATAGTTGAGGTTGCTTAGCTTATGGTGTAGCTTTTACTCAGAAAATTAAATTGTTCACATAATATTCTCTGAGAAATCAAGAGAAGAAGTTTCCACAAAGCTGAAACTGAATAATCACAGCTGGCTCTCCATTAAAGGTTAGAGGATTAGAATGTTAATAATTTTGTATTTTTTAAGCAAATATGCTCAAACATGTAAGGGGCAGCTGTTCCCAGGGAAGAATGAGCCAGTGACAAGTTTCATCATTTCAAAGGAAAGCTATTTTTGATCAAATGAGAGGACAAAAAATGTGCTAGTTTAAAAAATGCTTATTAATGACAGGAAACAAACTTTTCTTTTGCAGCTTTCTTTTTAATACAGAAAACAGCTTACATACTGTTTTCAAACTGGAGAAGAATAGATATGAAGCTGATTGCAAATTCCAAAATGATCATTTCTTAGGGAATTTTTGTAAGGAGAAAATGTGTAGGTTTGTTTCATGACATGCTGAGGTCAATATACAGGGGAAAACTTGTTTTGTTTGAAGCAGTGTTTCTCAATCATTTTTTTTCACCCTCTTAAATAACCTTTTCAAACATTTTTATTGTAATTGTTTCTCTCAAGCAATTTTGATACTGTAAGTACAATCAACAAATATTTACATAATACTCTATGGATATTTGTGACATATACATAAAAAATATGTGTGTTTTTTTTTGTTTTTTTTTACCCCAGAAATGAATTTTCTTCCCATTGGGGGCAACATCACACACTTGCTTTGAGAACTCCTGGTTTAAAGTGACAATTTGCAAAGGGAGTGTCTTTCTTACCATTGTATAGACCAAAGCGCAAACAGCTTCATAGAACTCTATTCACTAGGTGTTTTTAGTTTAGACTATTGTTTTGTTTGCTTCGTTTTTAAAATTTATTTAGCATCAGGAAACTTATTTTAGATTTTCTAGCTTCAAGTCTTGTAGTCTTGGACATCTTTGTATAACTGAGCAAGAAGAAAGTTTTTTATGAGTTTAAATAAATTATTATACTTTCAATACATTCTATTCAACTGTCTTATATAAAAGAGGCATAAGTTATGGGTAAAATATATAACCTCTCTATCCCTAGGTATCCTCATCTATGAATGAGAAACAGCCGTCAAACCACAGAGGGAAGGCAGAAAGAGTGGGGGGGAGAGCGGGGGGGTGGGGGAGCTTGAGTAAGAGATCAACTAAAGCAGTGTTTTTCAACCTTTTTTGGGCAAAGGCACACTTGTTTCATGAAAAAAATCACGAGGCACACCACCATTAGAAAATGTTAAAAAATTTAACTCTGTGCCTCTATTGACTATATATAAAGTAATTCTCTTGAATAGGAATCAAATAAACACAAAGAAAGTATTTTATAATTACTTTATTATGAAATATTAAGTAAACAAAATAGTGAAAAATTATAAAATTCTTGTCTTGTCTGCACCTACGGCACACCAGGCAACATCTCGCAGCACACTAGTGTGCCGCGGAACAGCGGTTGAAAAACGCTGAACTAAAGGACTTGTATGCATGCATGTTAGCATAACTAATGGACACAGACAGTAAGAGGGTGAGGGCCTGTGCTTGGGGGCAGGAGCAGGAGGGGAGAGGTCAATGGGGACAAAAGGAGACATATATAATACTTTCAACAATAAATAATAATAATAATATGTCATAGTGGTTGCAAAACTTAAATGAATTAATATGCATAAACTTCTTCGAACAGTGCCTGGTAAATAATAAGCAGTATATCGCTTTCTTATATTTACTTTTTATTAATGCAATCTCAAGACCTTATAATACTTCACCTTTCGAAGATACAGGTTTAGCTCATGAAAACAAGTAGAAAGAGTAAAGTCAAGACACACAGGGTCGAGGCCCCCAAATTTCTGGGACCTTATGTAAGTCCTCTCTCAGGTGCCACTTGTTCTGTCTTGTATCTCATTCATTCTTTGTAGACTGATTATCTTGTTTTCTCTATTCTCACTATTGGTCTTCTACTCTGAACTTTACATGACTTCCTATTTAGCATTTATAATCCAATGCCAAATTTCTTTCATGAGTTTCAGGTTGTATCAGCTATCCTTTCCTCATCCAAACTCCTGTGATTAATGGAATTGGAGCAGTAGAGCAAACTTGGTAGACAAACTCAAATCTTGAGGATTAATGACTATTACGAAGTAGAGAGGTTCATTTTGGAGTGGGCATACATGCAAAAGATATCTACCGTAATTGGGTAAGAGGCAACAGCCACCAAATTATCTTTATAATATTCAACTTTTTCCTGAATTAATATCTCCAAATGTGAAGGAAATTAATAAGGACAAATAAAAGTGAAATACACTAACCTAATCAGTTGAAATATTTACTAGGACAATATACCACATTGGCTAAGACTAATGGTTTGGCTACACAATGGCGAAGATACCATAAAGGACTAGTACTAGTCTCTTTTATATAAAGTAGATGAACAATAAAAATGTCAAATATACCACATTGGCTAAGACTAATGGTTTGGCTACACAATGGCGAAGATACCATAAAGGACTAGTACTAGTCTCTTTTATATAAAGTAGATGAACAATAAAAATGTCAAAAGTGGAGTAATGTCTTTATTTAAGCACATTTAAAAATGTTATTCATACTCAATAGAAAAAAAAAATGGGCTCCCAAAATATCATAGCTCTCTTTAAATATCATGATCCTATTTTATTCTAGTTTCTGGCAAGGAGTGAACTACATGTGTGTCTCTATTTTATTTAATTTCAAAATATCCTGGATCAAATATTTACTGTGAAAAATAGTTTTTGGAAGAATGTGGCTGGATGCTATTGATATTTTGCATCAATTAAACATGTTTACTCGTGTTGTGGTGGAAGATTTTTACACTGTGTTAGAATAACAGCATCCTGTGAAAGTTCGACAGAGTAATAATATCTCAGAAACATATTGCCTGATAGTGTTTTAAAAAATAGCAAGAAATGGAAATGCTTAAAAATTAAATCTTGAGAAAGCATTTCTTCCTTATTCAGAGATACTGGACATTAAGCAGCATGACATAAAAAAAAGTTTTTAACATCTCAACAAAATCAAAGTTTTGTATTGCTATTTTGTGATATTCTAGGTAGTGAAAGTCCTATTGGAATCAGAGTAGATTGTTTAGGTTCACAGAAAATTATATGGGTTTCAACCACTCCGACTGTCAAAATGGTCTAGTTTACTGTCTCAACACTTGAAATGAGAGAGTTGGCAGGATTTTGTAATCCGGTACACTCAATGAAGTTTATTTGCTTCCACTTGAGGTTGTGTTGAGGGTAGATTTCCATGAAAAGACTTTCTTCTTGGAATAATTTTGCCATGGCGTTGAAAAATGAGGTGATTCAATTGTCAACCCAAATATATTTATACAATATATTGTAGATATCCTTAGGCAGATTAGATTATAACAAATATAAATAATATAACTCCATTAAAACCTTTCCCTAAAATATTCATGAAAAAATGTATAACCAATATCATATCACTATAGACTATATAATTTTGTATTAAATATAACTAAAATACCAAAAACTATTCCTTTTAAGTCATTATATTATTTTAAAAACAAAGTTATTTTTTCCAGGGCAAATAATCTCTGCAACTATTCAATTCTGCCATTCAATTCTGCTATTCAATTCTGCAAAAGCAACCAGAGACAAGTGTATCTTTTTTCCTTTATATTTTCTTGACAATTAAATATTAAAGTTTCTTTAGTATTTCAAGTTCTAAAATGTTTTATGTTCATTTATTTATTTTAGAGAAGTAGTTTTTTGACAACTTATACACCCCCAGGTTTATTCAGCCAAGAAGTGTGTCTAAAATAATGAAATGCATCGCATAAACAAACTCTAGAAAAACAATTTAATAAAAATTGAAAAATAAAACCTTGCTCATCTAAAAATTTTCATTAACAGGAGAGTAAAAATGCAGCATTCTGGATTCCTTTACAAATAGTATTTCTAGCCAAGTTCTGATATAATTTCTCTTTTTATATATAAGAAAAAGAATTAGAAAAATATATATACTTTTTCTTAAAGATAGTCATTTATTGCCCTAGCTGGTTTGGCTCAGTGGATAGAGTGTCTGTCTGCAGACTGAAGGTTCTGGGTTTGATTCCAGGTCAGGGCACATGCTTGGGTTGTAGACTCAATCCCCAATAGGGGGCGTGTAGAAGGCAGCCAATCAATGATTCTTTTTTATTGATGTTTCTATCTCTTCCCTCTCCCTTCCTCTCTGAAATCCATAAAAATATACATAAAACAAAGATAGACATTTATTAACAGAGCTTTAAAGAGAGCACAGAGTTCTAAATACAATGTTCTACACATTTCATCTCTTTCATTTCATACCAAATTTCATTTCATGACTCCTTTAAAGTTCTCAACTCAGATAAACATAGTCCAATATTTTCTCTTCATTCCTCAAACTGCATGCTTAATATGAGGCTCCCTTTAAATTTACCAAAGATGTGGAAAACAGACAAGAAAATAAAGCCTGTGTTTCCAGTCTCTCATGCTTCTAGTCACTGCTCCTAAAAAGTTTTTACTCTTGCTAGGAAGGTTGGACTCAGCTTTGAAGAAAGACACTTCTCAATTGAATCAAGAAGATGGATACTTTTTTTTTTTTTTTTAAATCATCTTTATTGTTGAAAGTATTTCAGATGTCCCATTTTTTTTCCCATTTACCCTTAAGTGTTGATTCTTAATTATGTCTGTGCCTGAGTTAAAGAAAGCCTTTAAGTGTTCAGGCGCAGCAGCTAAAAAATACTAGTATGTTATGACTGAAATCCACATTATATCTCACCTCTTGAATTCAGTATATAGTGTGAAACTCTAGCTGGACTCTGTATTTTTACAGCTTTATTGAGATATAGTTAACATGATAAGATACATATTTAAAGTGTAGTAATAGATAAGTTTTAACATATATACGAAACCATCACAATAATTAAAATAATGAATATATCTATCAATCCCAAAATTTTCCTTGTGGCCACTATAATCCTTCTAGCCTGTCGCCATTCCCCTCTCATTTTTTGTCAATAATAAAATCAATATCTTAAAGTAATTTTTGCTTATCAGTTCAGTTAATCTGTTGATTTAATTTTTACTGTGTTTTTATTTTCTTTTAGATTTGGCATTATGGCATGTATCTTATCACAAACTACTATAAATGAATAATTATTTCTGATAAAATATACAGACTTTTCTCAAGTATAGCTCCAGTTTCTTCCATATCTTTTATTCTATCACTGCCATTAGAAGCACAAAAACACAATGTTATATAAAATTGCTGTGTACTCATTGTGTCTATTAAGAAAATAAAAGTAAAAAATAAGAAATTTTATATCTGTTTAGTCTTTTAAGTTAAAGTAAATAAAAAACACTAATATTGATCTTTATTTTTTCTTGCAGATTTGAGCAATCACCTGGTGCCTTTTCTGATTGATATCTGGAGTCATTTTAAAGCAGGCCTGGAAACAATGAATTCTCTCATTTTTTGTTGTTTGGGAAATATCTTTATTTCATCATTACTTTTGAAGAATAGTTTGGCTGGATATAAAATATTTGGTTGACTCCCTGCCTCTCTTATACTACTTTCAATTTTTCATTCCACTAATTTCTAGCATTCTTGTTTCTGATAAGAAGTCAGATGTTAATTTAATGTGGGTTCCTTGAACATTAGTCTTTTGTTTTTCTCTTGAGGACTTCAAAACAATTTCTTTGCTTTTTTTGCTTTCAAATTTTTACTTACAATATATCTATGAGAAGATCTCTTTGTAGTTATCCAGGTTTTTTTTTTTTTTTTTTTTTTTTTTCCTGAAAGTTTAGATAAATATTTTTTTACTGAATTTAGTAATTTTCAGCCATTCTTTCTTCAAATATTTTTTGTAAAACACATCTTTGTTCCTCTCCTTCTTGGCTCCCATTATATGTATGATGACATAATTGATCAAGTTCCTAGAGTCTTGAGTCTCTAGTCATTTGAAAACAGTTTTCCTATTTGGATATATGTATGAGATTACATCATTTCTATTGATCCATAGACAATGTCACTGAGCATAAATATCATGTACACCCACATTTAGCGAGTTTCATTCCATTTTGCATAAAAGATGCTAGTCTTCATTGCTAGTTCCAGTGTGGTAAATTTCCTTACCAACCATACTGAGAAAATTTGAAGTATAGCTTCAGATAAGAATGACAGAGATTCTCATTGTTCTTCTTCTTTTTAAAAATATATTTTATTTATTTTTTACAGAGAGAGGAGGGAAGAGGGATAGAGTTAGAAACATCGATGAGAGAGAAACTTAGATCAGCTGCCTCCTGCACTCCTCCTCCTGGGGATGTTCCCACAACCAAGGTACATGACTTTGACTGGAATTGAACCTGGGACCTTTCAGTCCTCAGGTTGACTATCTATTCACAGAGCCAAACCAGTTTTGGCTCATTGTTCTTTAAACAATGGTTTAAAAACACAAACATTTCTCATATTTTTGTATACCTTGCTTGATTTTCAGTGTCACATGATTAGTTTTGTCAATTCTGTAGAGTTTTTAAATTGCTCCAAGAGAGAAAACTTGCTCTCTGATTGCTTGTCTCTGACTTTTTGAACATATGAGGGTAAATTTAAACCCTATTTTGATATTTATATCAGCCAGTTTTAATTGATTGGATTTTCTTATTATTTTCCTGCTTCCTTGTATTCCTACTAATTTTTATTTGTATAGCATACATTAGGATCTTTATGTATTTGAGTTCTGGAAATCCTTTTAATTCTATAAATATTCTTGAACTTTAATCTGGAAAGTAGTTATCTGAAAACACTTTGACTTTTTTGATTTTATTTTTACGATTGTTTAATACATACTTCTATGCAATCCATCCAAAGCCATATGAATCACATGGATTCCCATTGACTTGTGGAAATAACTAGGCCTTATTTCTAAGCTGGTGTGAGTACTAACTAGGCACTGTTTCCTTAAATCTTTTCCCAGGTCCCTGGGGTTTCCTCACCCAGATTTGCTGATCAACACTGCCGCAATCTTGATGAGATCCCTTTGCAGACACTGAGAGTTCTCTTTCTGTACTGCTCTCTCTTCTCTGACACTTTTTCCTGTCATCTCCATTTTCCTTGTTTTCCCAGATTCTCAGGTCTCTGTCCTTCACTCAGGAGGTCTGCTGATCTTCATTGAGGCTTTCCCTCTCTGCCTTCTGCCGGAAACTCTGTTATAGCAGTAAGCTGGGGAAATGTTAGATTTCTATTTTTCATTTCTTAGAGGTCCATCCTCTTTTTCCTGATGCCCCATGTCTGCAAAAGTGTTGTTCATCCATGTAACATGGCGTTTTCGTTCGTTTCAAACAGAAAGGCAAACCCAGTTCCTCTTACTCCGTCATGAATGGAAGAGTGGATGTCTCCAGCTGTTCTCTTTCTTTCTTTCTTTCTTTCTTTCTTTCTTTCTTTCTTTCTTTCTTTCTTTCTTTCTTTCTTTCTTTCTTTCTTTCTTTCTTTCTTTCTTTCTTTCTTTCTTTTCTCTTTTCTTTTCTTTTCTTCTCTTCTTCTCTTCTCTTCTCTTCTCTTCTCTTCTCTTCTCTTCTCTTCTCTTCTCTTCTCTTCTCTTCTCTTCTCTTCTTCTCTTTTCTTTTCTAAAGGAAGAACAAAATTCCTATTAAATCGAACAAGTGTACATTGAGGGGAATAAGAGCTCCCACCGTGGTGGCCAGGATGTAAAATTAAAATGTAAAGTGTGATCCCCCTGTTAAATTTGATACCAATGAACAGAAAAGGAATCAGCAGAGCACCAGATGGAACTGTTTGCAGCTCTGGGAGAGACTTTAGGCTCATAGTCACCATCTGCTGCACAGCGTTTTCTCAAACTTTGTATTTAGCGAAGTTTATTGCTACCGATCTTATGAGCATTATGAGACAGATTACCAAATTCCTGCATTCTGCCACGATTTAATTAAAAGGAATATATGTCATGTGTTGGACGGTTATGTGAATTATTGCTACGACTGCCCATTACTCTTTTTAACAGCCTCTGCTTTTTCAGTTCAAGACTTTGTTTTCTCTTCAAAATGAAACCTTCACTAGGTTATACAGTGCACCTTGAAGAGGTCCGTGGGATCCATCTATCACTGGGCTTTGTGCAAATTCTTACATAAATCCTAGCCCTGAGCTCTTTTATTAAACCTGCCTCTTCTTGGTTAGTGAAGTTCTCCTGAATGCAGCGTGTGTTTCCTTTATGGATTGTAAAATGCTGACAGTTATATGTGCCGTATTCCCAGCAACACACGTTCAATAAATTTCAGGGAATTCATTGGCTGAAAGCATTGTAGCTACACTTATTGAAGTTTAATCAACTGGTGGAGAAATTTGGTGAGATATAATCATACATAATTAATCTTAGCTTTGGATAGAGTTGCACGTGCTGCATCTGAGTCGTAAATCTTCCATAGCTTGCATAAACTCTATTCTCAGTGTTAGGCTGAACATAGGAAAAGGCCATTTTTGTAGGTCATAACTGGTCAGATTTTTTTGGCAACTCCATACAGTTCTAACTGGCATTAGGCAACTCTAACAACCAGCTTTTGCCAACACTGAGCTGATGCCTTCATTAATGATTTCCAAAATATAAATATAAGTATCACTTTACTGTTACTGCCTTTAATGTAAAGATGCATAGCGAATACCTTGGTTATATTTGAATTATAGTAATGTTAAATCTTAATGTGAACTGAATAAAAATGGATTTATAATTGCAAAGAGTAGTGAATCTTCACAAAATTTAAAGACAAATGTGTGTATACTAGTATAGCAAGTGATTTTTAAATTCATACATAGGAAATAATAATGTTACAATAACCAAGATTATTTGGGGAGGGGGGATGAGAGGTGGGACCCTTGCTCTAGTTTAAAGATATCCTATATAATAAAACCCTAATATGCAAGTCAATTGAAAGGCAGAACGACCAGTTACTAGATGCACAATGATCACCAGGGGGCAGATGCTCAACACAGGAGCTGCCCCCTGATGGTCAGTGCATTCCCATAGGGGGAGTGCCACTCAGCCAGCCAGAAGCCAGGCTCACAACTGGCTAGTGAAGCGGTGATAGCAGGAGCCTCTCTCGCCTCCCCTGTAGGGGGCAGTAAGGAGCAAGGGGTCCTGCACTGTGAGAGCCCCAGACTTCAAGAGGGATGTCTGACTGTGGACATCCCCTGAGGGGTCCCAGACTGTGAGAGGATACAGGCTGGGCTGAAGGACTCTTCCCCCTAATTCCCCCTCACTCCCCAGTACACAACTTCTGTGCACTGGGCCTCTAGTATGAAATAAACTATTTTTCTTGGCCACAAAATGAAGGACTGCTTGTGTTTTCCTTTAGCTTTGTTATTTCACAGGTATGTGGCAGTGGGTGTAATATTTGACATTTCTGTTTTGTGTCTTTTTAATCAGTAAGATGAAGATAGTATTAGTACCCGCATCGAAAGATTGTTGTGAGGATTAAAAGGGATCCGTGTAGTGCATTTGCAAGTCTCTTCAGAACTGTGAGAACTGGTAAATGTTGTCTGTTTTGTAACTATTGTTATTGTAAGTGTATATTTTGTATTTCTAAGTGATACAGTATGGGTTTAATTCTGGCACTTTATACTCTAGAGTTCAATTGCCTTATTAGGAAAATGCAGATAAAATCCGTACTTATTTCACAGGTTGTACCGGGTTTATATGAGTTGATGAATGTAAATAACTACATATCTTGGTCTTATTAACAAACTATTTCTCACCCTGCATATATCCTATAAAAGTTTTAAGGACATATTTGTGATTAGGGATATGGGAGACCATATAATTTAGCACTCTACCCCACGCCCAGCCTCTAAGCAGGTTTAGACACAAAGCTCTCCAAACATTGATACATTGTCCATTGTCTAAATGTCTGGGAAAAATGTGAACCAAACTGACAGTCCTTTATGGAACACAGAAGTTGTCAGGCTAAGTGTGTAGAATGTACACAATAGCAAAATAAATATTGTTGGAGGAATAAGTACTTATATTACTTTATTTTCATTATTGCACTCAGCTTGTCTTTAAGGGACCACTCAGGTCTATTGACTACTCTGAGACTGGATTCTTTGTTCCTCTAGATATATCATATAGCCTGGACACAGTTTTTCCCCTATGGTAACCTTCCTTAAGAATAGAATGGGACAAGTGAGGTATGGGGGAGAGATGATAAGTGAGAAAGCATTGTCATTTTTTAGGTGAACAAAATAATAATTCATCACAGTTTTTATTACAGGTCATGATTTTCACTTGGACAAATGATGCTCATTTGTAAATGTTTTGAGACCTATTTTCTAAAGTGATGATTATTATATCAATAACCTAATGGTTAGTTTTTCAGTGATTAAGTATTACAAATAAAAATCTCTCCTTGTTTATATAATTTTTGAAGGTATATCCATCTCAACTTTTTATAACGCTCATAAATATGTAAGGTAAGGCAGACTGATTAGCTTGTTTTTTACAATACAATAGGCAATTTCATTACCTAATTTATAGGATACACACCAGCCTCTGTTTCATATATAAAGCAATCTGGAACTTGGCTACTTTACTAAATAGGCAATACAATAGCTTATTTTAAAATAAAATTAAGAAATCTCATTGGCTTCTTGTGCAAAATCAGCACAACTTTTGCTTTAGAGATGTACTGGAAACATTTTAGTGTAAATGCTATATAAATCTTAGAAAAAAATATCTTAAAGGAAACATAAGACCATTTAAGTTAAATCAAGCTAAAAATATTCATTCTCTGTAAAGTAATATTTATGATTTATTTTATTCCTTCTTCCATATAATAACCTTTAGGAAGTCATGATAATCCATTTCTGCAGTGATTTTAATTCCTACAGTAGATCAGTTCCCATTATATTAGATATAATGTATTTGCATATTGCTATTACTCCTCTCTGATACACAGAGCTGAAAATGTGGAATACACTCCTCACTTTTATGTCAATAGAGAAGTTTATGTATTTGGGTAGATAGTTTTTAGGCCTGGTAGAGAGAAAGCTAATATTTTCTAGAATATTTTTGTATAAACTCTGGCCTATGGATTTCTGAATTATAAATGAGAATAATAAGTCTGCACAGTGTTTCTGGTGTTATAAGAATGGCCCTTTTGATATATTTGTAACATTCAAAGGTTATAGTCAAACAGCAAAAAGTGGATTAGTAGCTATCACAGGAACAACACATAAGGAAGCAAATAAATAAGTAAATACACTTTGACCCAGTACTTAGGCTTTAGGAATTTGTCATATTAAAGAAACTAGAAATGCCAACAAAGGAGCCTTTGGCAGATATTTAATCATTATTTACATCTGCAAAAAATGAACACTTTATATGATTGCTATACATTATAATGGGGAGTTTAAAAATAACAAATATATTTCTGTCTTGGAATACTAAATATCAGTTATGTATAAGTGTATTTTTAGACAATATGGTGTAATTGAAAAACAACAGCAACAACACAGAGACAGTGGTTTGCACAACAGATATTAAGGAAATGTCAGAGAGAAACAAAGAAATGTTAAACTTTCTCAGATAAAAATGTGACAGTAATTATCCCTCTATATGGAGGGTTATATATGATGTCCCTTTTCCCTTTTTGTGCTCTTTTGTATAATATTTAGATATATGTATATTATTAAAAATTCTCCCATAGGAAATGTTAGGAAACCTACCCTGAACAAGATACATAGACCAACTGCAATAAATCTGACATATTGCCTCAATAAAATATTTGTTGAGAATTTAGCATATAAAAGATATTAAACTAGGGTCACAATTGCTCAGTTCTTTGGTTTTAATCCCAGAATAGCTAGTGAAAGAGGAATCAGAGCACATGTTAGTGATGTATTACTTTTATATATTTATTTTTCTATCTGTATTGCAAATAGCAACTAAATAATACCTCTTGAAATAAGAATGTCTTATAATAAACTACCACTTTGATTGTAAAGCTATGATTGCAGTATTAGAACTCTTTCTCATAAATTATTATTATTGCCTAGTTAACTGATTTTTGACAATCATGATTATCCTAACTTGTAGAGAAGGCATGAATAGTAAACATAATTTGACTATGTTAAAATAATTACCACTTTATGACTTTAGCTGCCTAAATGATGAAATCCTTTAAACTGAATCAATCAAGTCTCTTCTGAATAACCCTCTTGGAAATTGTCACATTTTACCACTGCTGAAATATAGTCAGTCTAAAAATTGTTTCAAGAAACTGAATGTGCTGAAACTGGTTTGGCTGAGTGGATAGAGCGTCAGTCTGCAGACTGAAAGGTCCCAGGTTCGATTCTAGTTAAGGGCATATACATTGGTTGCGGGCACATCCCCAGTGTGTGTGTGGGGTGGGGTGCAGGAGACAGTTGGTCGATGTTTCTCTCTCATCGACGTTTCTAGCTCTCTATCCTTCTCCCTTCCTCTCTGTGAAAAATCAATAAAATATATTACAAAAAAAAAAAAAAAAAGAAAGAGAAAAAAGAAACTGAATGATTCTGATCTTCCTCGGTGAATATTCAAATCACACCCCTATTCAGAATTTTTCTCCTTCAACCAGATAAAGCCATTCTCCATTATAGTATCCCTCTGCTTTCCTGAATTGGGTAAGGCAGGACTCAGCAAACATATTCTGTAAAGAGTTAAATAAAAATATCCATGGGCCCATAGATTTCTGTAGTGCAAAAGCAGCCATAATCAATGTGTCAATAAATGAATGTGCTGTGTCTCAATAAAACTTTATTTATAAAATGGCCAGCCAGCTGGATTTGGCCTGCAGGCTACAGATTGCACACTCAACCTGGATGCTCGATTCGATTATTCACTCCTAACATTTGCTCAAATTTAGGTCTGCACTAATAGTGCAGGTGCCTAGATAAATAGCTGATGGGGGCTTATGAATATTAAAGAGAAGAAGCAAGTGTTACACAGTTAAAAATCAACAAATTCACAATTCTCCCAAATTTGGTAGAGATTAGGGTAATGAATCAGCCAAACTTGCTGAAGGCTCTCTTTCCTCACCAAGCCAGTCTCAAAGTATTTAATTTGTAGTCTGAAAGTTTACTTAATATCTATCATGTTAGAGGTATTATCTCATTTTTAACCTTTATACCAATGCTGATGTGTTTTTTTCCTTATTCTCTCATCTTACTAATACATAAATTGAGGTTAATTCTCATGGAGAGAGTTAATTTTCAGGTTAAATCAGTGTTTGGGACCTCTAACCTTGGTACATGTAAGGCACAGTTGGATACACTTGGACAAATAATAGTTTGAATGCATCACACATTATGAAAATTAATGAAATGCTAAGAAATGTAGAGCTCTCTTATGATTAATAAAAACTGGAACTCAGTCATTAGCTGAATATCTGCTGTGACAGTATGATCAACTTCATTGCAAGTTTAGAATATATATATTTTGGGGGGTCATATGTATATGTGCATATGCATACGTTTATATGTATATACCAAATGTGTAGTGTAAGATAAGTTTATCTTTATTCTTAGCTCTAAAACATTCATGTATTTCATGTAGTTGTAAGGAAGTTCTTTGAGCTAAGGATAAACCTTTTCCCCCTTCGTCTTAGAAAATCTACTCTGTCACAAAAACTTATAAAATGAATTTAATAACATTTGTTTTGACCCTTGAACTTTGGGGGGGGGGGGGGAGTGAGGGACTGGCTGCCACTCTAATTCTTTTACATAGCTCTTTTGCAAAGCCAATGAGGTAAAACTCAAACAGAATAAGCCCAAAACAATGGAATAAGTGTGTGTTCCTCCTACTTCATTGTGACATTTTGTCTTAAATATAAGTTCTAGGGGACTTATCTCCCGAAGAAAGCTGAATACTATTTATACCATTGCTGCTATGAGAAAATGCAGTGCACTCAGCTCTTCTAATGGCTTCGACTCTTGTTTATTTGCTCATTCAATACACAATCATTGGGCCCCTAATCTTGGCTAGGCACTGTCTTAATTTATTTTCACTTAATAGCATGCTTAGTTCAATAACAGGAATTTTCAAGTGATAAAAGAGAAGAGAGGACGAAGACATTAATTTAGGCTGGGGTATTTGGACAGTTCACTACATGAAATGCTGCCAGAGTTCTCTGAATCAGCGAGTGTGTAGCTGAGTAAAACGACAAGTGGGAAATCGGGAAAGGGAAAGGGAGCAGGATGGGCAAGAGTCTACCAAGAATGTCTATTCATTTCCTGCGAGCAGACCTGTGAGCCTGAGGGAGAGCTGCTGGGAAAGGTGTCTTCAGGCCGGTGGGTGTGGGGTATCAGTGGGGTGGGGAGTGAGGGAGGTGGGGAGGTGATTTGGTGGCAGTCACAAAGGTAGTCTGCGATTCTGGTGGCCAAAGGACAGGTGTGGAAGGGATGTGCTTTCAGCAGCGGTGGAGAAAGTAGTTGAGGCCATTTCTATATGCTCACATTACCGCTCAAATGCCAGACTTCAACTCTGCTTCCATTGAAGAGTCGGGTCATGTCTGTCCTGACAATAGTGCCAGTTGCATAATGTGGCTTCATCAAGTGTTCTTCGTTGTTAATCTTTAAAATTTACTTTAGCCGAAACCGGTTTGGCTCAGTGGATAGAGCGTCAGTCTGCAGACTCAAGGGTCCCAGGTTCAATTCCGGTCAAGGGCATGTACCTTAGTTGCGGGCTCATCCTCGGTGGGGGGTGTGCAGGAGGCAGCTGGTGGATGTTTCTCTCTCGTCGATGTTTCTAGCTCTCTATATCTTTCTCTTTCTCTCTGTAGAAAAATCAATAAAACATATTTTAAAAAATTAAAATAAAATTTACTTTATTATTAAAGGTACACTTTATGACTGATGCCATATTCATGTAGAATTTCTGTTTCCTAAACACAAATTTCGGATGTAATGCCACTTTCTGACACTAAATTCCCCTGCAGTGATTAAACTGATGGACCAGGGGAAGTAGTTGGAGATCTTTATGATACCAATTTCACATCTATCTCAAGTTTAGCATATCTCATTATTTAGGGGTACTAATTTTATATGTGGCACTCCATCCATTCTAAATTAACTAGTTTGATCCTTATAGAAACTATATATGGCAGGGAAATTTATATCAACTTTACTGATGAGGAAACAGAATGACTTAGTAAATATTCTAGCTTTTTACAAGTAACAAATGATTAAGCAACGTTCAAATTCTTCTAACATTCTTGCTATCCCTTACTACAATATAATAAGTTAGAGAAATTCCCAGGTAGAAATATGAGTCACAAAAGACTCATAAAGCCATTAGTCCTAAATCCAACTTTGTTTATGTCCAGCTTGCTTAAAAGAAATTTATTTTGCATGTTTATAGTATAACTAGGGGCCCAGTGCATGAATTCATGCACCTTGAAAGGAACTGTGAAGCTGTGGTGGGCATACGAGCAGGTCTCAGCCCCTCCTGCTGAGGCCCCTGGTCCCCTGTCTGCCAGCAGCCCTGCTCCCACTGCCACTGCTCCCATGTGCTCACAGTACTGGCCCCACTCACACCTTCTGACAGCATGAAGCAATTGGGGCCAGCACCAGCAGTGGGTGCAAGGAGGGCCAGTGACATCAGCAGGTGCAAGTAGCAGCTGCTGCCCCTATTGCCCCTCAGGAGCAGGGGGAAGTGGAAAGCCCTCAGGAGTGGGGACAGACAGCCACTGCTCACATCCACTGACAGATTAGCACCGGGCACCGGGTGCTGACAGCAGGTGTGAGCTGTGGCTCTGGTGCTGTTTGCAGGTGCAAGTAGGGCTGGCATCTACAGTGGGTGCAAGCATGGCTGGCACTGGCAGTGGGTGTGAGCACTGGGTGGGACTACGGCACACGGGGCAAAGAATTTTCAGTATCCACCAGAGGCTTGCCCTGATAACAGCGACCGCGCCCCAGTTTGGTCTGGTGCCCCTGCTCACCTCCTCCACCATCCTGCCATGGCTGATGCCAACCATGTTCCACTTGTGCCTCCTGGTGGTCAGTGCATGTGATAGTGACCTGTTGTTTGGTTGTTTGGCCATTTGATCTATTTGTATATTAGCCGTTTATTATATAGGATAGTAAGCGAGTAACAAAGTGAAATACAATTTATTTACATTAATAAATAATGTACCTAAAACACTGTTTCTAGAGTCTTTCAATTGTTTACATATACAAATTAGAATAATCTTGTGACAGATTGACTAATTCAGAAATTAAAAAACAAGCAAACACATATATTATTCAGTGTGCCCAATGACCATTTATTTTAGAGTAAATTTAAGATAATAGAGAATTTAACAGAATAAAAGAGACACAAATGCAAGCAAAAGTAAAAATTATGGGAGTTTGATCTTATTTTAGGAAACTAGTCATTGTGCAAATGCTTCATAAATTAACATGGTTTGGTATAAATTCAGGTTCGTTTAATTAACCTGAGATCCAGCCAAGGCTGAGGCTAGGACTTCAGTGAATGAGTAGCTAGCGAAGGAAAAGAAGTTGCAGAAAAGAAGGGAAGGAACTTAGAGTTCCAACAGGATTAGATACCTAGTCTCTAAAATCTGGGGTTTGTGCCTAAATCCTCAGTAGTGACTGTGTTAGCTTACTATGGCTACTCTAATAAATTACCACAAATTCGGTGGCTTGACCAACAGAAAGTTATTCTCTTATAGTACATACTCTCTATATAGAGTTCAGAAGTTCAAAATCAGCATCACTTGACCAAAAATTAAGGTGTCAGCTGTTCCTCATTCCTTCCCTGGACTAAGGGGAAATCTGTCTTTGCCTCTTCCAGTTTCCAACGGCTGCCCAAACTCCTTGGCCTGTATCCACATCACTTCAATATCTACTTCTCTGGCCTCTTGTGTGTCATCAAATCCCTCTAGGCCTCTCTCTTAAAAAGGATACATTCTATTTCATTTAGAGACTACATGGATAAAGGAAGATAATTTTCTACCAGTATTGCAAATTCCTGAATTTAATTATCCACAGTCTCTTTTATTGTATTTACAATTAATTTGTAGCTGAGCATGGTATTTGTGAGGCTCTATCTATCCTTAAAGATTTAAAAAATATATATTTTATTGATTTTTTACAGAGAGGAAGGGAGAGGAGTAGAGAGTTAGAAACATCAATGAGAGAGAGACATCAATCAGCTGCCTGCTACACACCTTCCACTGGGGATGTGCCTGCAACCAAGGTACATGCCCTTGACCGGAATCAAACCTGAGACACCTTCAGTCCGCAGTCTGAGGCTCTATCCACTGAGCCAAACCGGTTAGGGCAAAGATTTTTTTTTACTAGTACTTTCAAAGCTTGGGTAGACAGTGTAGCCTAGAGGTGGGTAAACATCATGCCTCTCCCTAAACATACTCTCTGTTTAAAAAAATATTTTTTTCAAAATGTTCAAAATACACAAAATTTTGTATTATATATTATATAGTATATAATATTTGTAACTTGAAATCTTTAATAGTATTTCCAAAGTCTTTTTTCCCCCACATTCACAGGTTCTAGGAATTAAGATATGGATATTTCCTGGGTAGTATTATTCAGCCTACCACAGGGACGTAGTTTAGATTTGGATTCTCTGGCATTCAAAAATCAGACTAATTTTTTAACTGGTAGGAAAGAGTAGGTAATGGAAGCACCTCATGTTGTTCATAGAATAGAAAAAAAAGTGACTAAGTTTCAGAAGTAGGCCAGGATTGGTGGATAAGTCAGGTACCACCAGGAATCTCTACTTCTGATCTCTTTGTCCAATTGATTAATTGTTTTATTTCCTAAAATTGCCTTACTCTCTATTCCTTAATGTTTTATTTGGATTCCTCAAAAAACACAGTAGTGTATTTGGATTACATGTGGTTTTTTGGAAGATGTTTCCTGAAGGCTCTTGTAGGAGATTAAAGGAAAACAAAACAGGGAAGGAGGACAGATAATCAACTGGAGGTCAAGGAGATGGTATATAGATTCTACAGCTCTGTGATAGTCCACCCAAAGACTGAAGGAACCAGGGTGTTTAACCTACCTGCTCCTGTCAGTCATTGAATGTTAATTCATCATGCCTTTTGACCTGCCACACATGTGCAGAGAGGGATCTAGAGGCCGAGAAAATCGTAGGCAAGAATATCCTATTGTTATCAAGGAGGTTGAGCCAGCATGGAAATGAGAATAACTAATGATGTGGGTGGGACATGGACATTACCTACAATGCTATAACCTCTTGTTGCTGACAGCCTTGTGTGTCACATTACTTTATTTTGACCATTTAAGTGACAGTGCCTCAGCTGAAGTTCAAATTTGAAAATTCCGAAGGAAAGAGTCTATTACAGTCAGAAGCTGTCATTTCTTTTATTTTTTTAATGTGTTTTTATTGATTTCAGAGAGGAAGGGAGAGTGGGAAAGATAGAAACATCAATGATGAGAGAGAATCATTGATCAGCTGCCTGTTGCACACCTCACACTAGGGATGGAGCCTGCAACCTGGGCATGTGCCCTGACCAGGATTCTAACTGTGACCTCCTGATTCATAGGTGGACGCTCAACCACAGAGCCATGCAGGATAGGCTGTCATTTCTTTTTATTTATAGTTTGTGTCCAATGCAAATCAATTGGATAACATGAGAAGTTATTATGAATCAAAGCATAAATACACAAACACAATATACAATTGTGTTCACAGGCTATTCCTTAGTAGACCTACCACAGATATGCTATATCTACACTAATTAAAGAGAAACATACAAATTGACCATCACTTCGCTACACCCACCAGCCAATCAGGAGTGAGTATGCAAATTAACCCAACAAAGATAGTGGTGTCCCTGCCCCCCAGTCACTCCAGGCCTCTGGGCAGCACACTTACAGGCACAGAGTGGCCAGGTGGGGCTGGAGGCCTACTACAAGGGGGAAGGTGGAGGCCAGGGGGAGCTACAGGAGCGGTGCTCTGCCCAGAGCAAAGAATGAAGGCAGCAGCAAAGTCAAGGCCTGGGTCCCGGGTGCTGGATGAAAACCAATGCGGCAGCCAAGGGAAGGAAGGACTATTGCTCAAAACTCTTTGTGCAATGGGTCTCTAGTTTTGGAATGAGAATAGAACTGATAGTTCCAAATTCTATCATTGGTGGTGGGAGGGCTTACTGTGTTCTGCTTTCAGTGTGAGTCGTTGATGAGGCTGAGCTCATAATTTGGAGGTCTCAGATTCTCTAGCGTAAAGAGTCAGGAGAAGTAGGAAGTGGTCATCATTATAATAATGAATTTAAAGGTTCCTCTTTCTACTATATTTTTATGATGAACATTTTAATAAGTTGAAGTTCAAAACTATGTGACCTTAAATAATACTCATTTTTAAATAGGCTGTCAAGCATCACAGCATCTGAGAAGACAGTTGTAGAGACTATAACAAACGTAACCTAGTTTTAATTATTTTGGTCAGAAGGAAAAAAAAAGAAGAATGGAGTCAATTTCCATTTATCCTGTTGTAAAAGCACATGTGCGGTCTGTACAAAAGTAGTTTCTATGGGGTTTTTCTTTCCTATAGAAGATCTACGACCTTTATACTTTATTTTCATGCTTCCAGGGTTTGTTATAGAACTGTAATGTTCCTGCTTTGGTTTCACGGGATTAAATATTAAACAATATCACTAACTAGATATGGAACATTTACTTTCGAAGTAATTGGATTGTGGATGAACCTGCTGCTACTGCTCATTAGTCTGTAACTTCATAAGACTTTAACTCTCTTTTCCTTCCACAACACTGCAGTTTGGAGATTTTCCACAGAGCTGAGCGATGCTGAAACTAGTTGGAAGTGGCCTTGAATTGCCTTTGGGATGCAGTATCATGCTCACCAACAAATGTGTCCTGCCATCAATGTCAAGTGATTCAAAATACCCCACCTAAACATAGATGTCTCCATTAGTAATTTAACAGTAGCTCTCCTGCCCTTTAAAAATTATTTTTTAAAGTGAGATACACTGAGCAGCCAGTTTATTATGATGTCTGAATGCATAATAATCTGGCCACTCAGTTTATATATACATTAGAGGCCTGGTTCATGAATTCATGCTGTAAATCTGCTTTGCCCACCCTTGTATATTCATTCATTCTCTTGGCATGGGTGGGATCCAGCCAGTCTGGCCAGGGGGTGGAGACATGGGTGGTTGGCTGGCCTGCCTGTGAGTTGAACTCCTAGTCAAGGGGACAATATGCATATTAGCCTTTTATTACATAGGATATATACTGAGTGGCCAGATTATTATGTGTTCAGAGATCATAAAATCTGGCCACTTAGTCTATATATATTATAGAAGATATGGGAAAATGGGGGGGGGGGGGGGGAGAATCCCCTGTAATTAATTCCTCTATTCAGAGATAATTCGGCTTATTTTTCTTGCTTATATGTGTATTTTATGTACATGTTATAATTTTACAAATATAAAATCAGTTCTATTTTTCTTTTAACATATTATGAATATTTCCCACCTCTTTAAGATTCTTCACCAGTATACTTTATACAAGCTGCCTACTCTTTATTCTTATAGCTGCACCATCGTTCATTGTAAGACATTTGGATTGCTTCCAGTGGCTTGCTGCCATAAATAATGTCATGATAAAATTTCTATACATAAATCATTGTCCTCATTTATGATGATTTCATTAGAAGAGATTCCTTGATCTGGAATTGCTGGGTCAAAGAGAATGAATATACAAGGGTGGGCAAAGCAGATTTACAGTTATAATACAAATAAATAAAATAATAATTTTAATAAATAATGCAAGAATAAACTGTGTTTTGCATATCCACAAATGTAAGCCTGCTTTTCTTACTGCTTTATTTAAAATTTTTGACATCCTTCCAATCATGCTTTCTTGATATATACTGATCATGAGTTGATGGGCAGGCCTCTCTCAATCTACCAGATTTTTATGTTAAAAAGTGGTTTAATTAGTTATACAGTACTTGTCTAATATTTGAATAAGTTATGATATAATCATTGGATAATAATATGCATTTCATAAAAATTAAAATTACGCATATTATGTTGCAACATTAAACTTATTGATGATATGCTGTTAAGTAAAACAGATGATATAAAATTGAATATACTCCATCATTGCAAATATGTAGGAATATGTAATTACTGGACAAAAATGGTGACCAATAAAAATAAAACCTAATCCTATATAATAGCCTAATATGCTAAGTGTCCGGTCTTCCATTCAACCAATCAAAGCATAATATGCTAATGGTATGTTAAGGCCACTAAACTGCTCCTTATGATGTGCACTGACCACCAGTGGGCAGATGTTCCAACTGGTAGGTTAGCTTACTACTGGTGTCCAGCTGGTCGAAATTGAGTGAGATGGGCCAGAGATGCCCTGCAGGCCTTCTGAAGTTCCTCCCCAGCTGGTCAACCTCCTACGTCCCTCCCTGGCCCTGATCATGCACCAGTTGGGTCTCTTGGCCTGGCCTGTGCCCTCTCACAATCTGGGACCCCTCAGGGGATGTCAGAGAGCCAATTTTGGCCTGATCTCACAGGCCAGGCTGAGGGACTCCACTGGTGCATGAATTTGTTTACCAGGCCTCTAGTAATTATATATTACCCTAAAGACACTACATAGTTAATAAACAACAATGTAACACTAAAGTACTTAAAATTCATTAATTCATCCCATTTTATAAACCATGCAAAGAAGGTTCTGAAGCATAAAGATTTGATGCAAAAGTATTATAATCATGTAGGATGTCAGCTTGCTTCAGGAATTCAAATCCAGGATGCCAGCTTCGAATCTACAATTAGGATAGTAAGCTTACATTTGAATCCTTTAAACATTTTTCCATTTCCTAAACTTTGTAAAAGGCTGTGGCATATTCTCTATGATAGAATAATGTAAAATGTTTAATATTTAACAGAAACCATATGAATAATCTTATGATTTCTTAGACAAAATAAATCACTAAAAACCAAATAAAAGTGGACCCATAAGACACATTATAAATATGAAAACAAGTGTTTCAAAAAACATGAAAAAATTATATTCAACCCAGCCATTAATCAGTGAAATGCAAACAAAACAATAAAATAACATCCTTTTAACTCTATCTAAAAGTGAAAATTTCCTGAGTGTTGCCCAGAGTTCACTATATTTTATCAAGTCTCTGATAAATGTAAAATAAGCTGTCATTTTAATATAACAAATGTTGAATTTCTGAAATTCTATTTGTGAATAAAGATATGCATTGTAGTAAAGATTTAGGCTGACTCTTCATATAATTCATAATTTTAAAAACACTCAATAAACCTAATAATTTTCATTGAAATGATAAACTATTCTTTAATTTTTTTCAAGAAATATTTATTAGCTGCCTATCAAGTGCTAGAAGTTTTTGTAGGTGCTAGGGTGTATATATGAGAATTCTCAACAAACAAGAATACTTGCCTTCAACTATCTTGTATTCTTATATGGAATACAGACATTAAGCAATATAAATCATTAAAATATGTACTATTCTGTTATCAATGAATTCCTACAATAAGGCAGAGAAGGGAGGTATGAAATATTGGAGAAGGGGATACTAAATTTTTAATTAAGACAATCAGAGAAGGCATCACTGAGAAAGTGACTTTGGAGTATGGACTTCAAGGAAATAAAAAAGTGAACCATGAGTAAATTCATGGGGAGAGAATTGTAGGCAGGGAAAGTCCCTTGGATTGCTCATGGAAGGAAGAAAGCCCGTGTGACTATAGCAGCACAATTAGGAGAGGACAATAAGCTCAAAGGGTAATGGGGGCCACAGAAGATTTGATGACCATATACTCCAGCTTATGTCAGTGTTCTGTAGCAATTATTTATTTATTTTTAAAATATATTTTATTGATTTTTTACAGAGAGGAAGAGAGAGGGATAGAGAGTTAGAAACATCAATGAGAGAGAAACATCGACCAGCTGCCTCTTGCACACTGCCCACTGGGGATGTACCCATAACCAAGGCACATGCCGTTGACCAGAATTGAACCTGGGACCTTTCAGTCTGCAGGCCGATGCTCTATCCACTGAGCCAAACCGGTTTTGACTGTAGCAATTATTACTAATGCTGTTTTCACTCTCAGGGTGCCCCCATTTGGATAATAAGCCACTGTGATTATAATACAGAGTTTGAAATTTTCCTTAATAGAATCTACCCCTAGATAGTTTGAACAGGTGAATGATATGATCTGTCTTATGCTTCTCTTGAACAATTCAGATAGCTCCATGGAGAGCAGACTGAAAAGGGGCAAGACCTGAGGAAAGTAAATTTAGTATTTAAATTTATTCAAATGGAATAATATTCTTTGAAGCAAACAAACAAAAATGTCTGGCCCAGGATTATGTGTGATATTTAGATGCCAAGTATTTTTAGTCCTTTTTAATTTGGAACAATTTGCCTCTCTTCCATTGTCTTTCAGGAACATGCTATTCCAAGGTGGCTCAGTTGGTTGTGTGTCTTCCCGTGCACCAGTTCAATTCCCAGTTAATTTCACATGCCCAGACTGTGGACTGGATCCCCAGTAGGGGGCAGGTAGGAGGCAGGGGATCAACATTGTATTTTCACATAGTTGCTTCTCTCTCCCATTCCCTTCCCCACTCTCTAAAAAAAAATTTAAAAAATCAATAAACTACTCTTTAAAAAAAAAAAAAGTACAGGACAATTGTTTTTTGTGGTGTATGTACCTCAATTTGGATTTGTTCAATGTTCCCTCTTTTTTATAAAATTGTTTTATTCTGAGTACTTCATGTCAGGACGTCATGATAACGATTTGTCCCATTGCTTGTGATCTTAACTTTGATCTCTTAGTTAAGGTGATATTTGCTTGGTTTTTACATCTGTAAAGTTACCACTTTTCCTTTGTCATTAAGAAATACCTTTTTACCCAATGATTTTCTCAACTAGTGATTAGTTTTGCCTGAATCTAGAAATACCATTATGATTTCAAATGACTTTATAATTCCATCCATCTTTTCACATGTATTAGAGGCTATTCCTTTGTAAGAAAACTTTTTATATTTGACTATTTATTCATTTATTTTTACAATGAACTCATAATTTTAAATTTAAATTAAAAAGCTATGAAGGTTTACAATCACTTTTTAATGCTCAAATAATTTCAGATGTAGTTGCTTTAACATATGTCCTTTTGGTACCCACCGAAATTATGATCTTCTTCATTATTTAACAATACAAGATGTTACATTTCCTCATGAATTCTCCAGACCATGACCCTGGACACACACACACACACACACACACACACACACACACACACACACACATCATTACACTGTCAACAAATATTGAAAGCTTTTGGTTTACATAATCAAAATAGATAAGGGGAAGGGTAACCCTGGGTACTGAAGTATCATGCACACAAAGGGGTGAATAGTTTGCTACGTATACATAGAGGCTGAAATGGCATTCCTCAATTCACATGACAAGAGAAAAACGTCTGTCTTATTCTGCCAAACAGTGGCTTTTTGGAGGCACGCTTTGAGATTGTGCCAAACAAAAAGTGCTGCTTGCTGCATTCATCTCCAATTCTATGCCAGGGAAGATGCATTAGGATTTTTAGAATCATAATCAGAGGTTGTGTTTCATGTATTTTTCTTATTCTGGTAGGAAGATGCATTACCCTCTGCTCTTCTTTAAGTTATTTCTCTGTTGCGCCAAACTCTTGCCTTTATGAGATTCGCACAACTCTTTGAAGCCGAGCTCCAAAGTACAGCTTCCTGCATCACATAAGCGGCTTCTGAAGGCGAAAGGAAATATACTGTAAAAGGTCATTATTATTGCTGATCATCCTTAGCAAAATAGTAGACTTTTTTTCCTCTGAGTTTGCTGAATAGTAGGTTTCCTAGGACCAGTAATTGTGAACACAGTATTTCACTGACTATTGTCAAGAGAAAACAAAGCAAACGTAGTTTGACTTGCAAGGATAAAGGCAAATCATTATAAAGAAATGGAGGCCATATGTTCCATATTGCGCCAAAATATCAGAATGGAAGTTTTAAAAAGGGATGAAGGAAATAAGGATGAAAAGAAAGGATGGAAAGATAGAAAATAAAAGGAATGAAAGTATATATCTATACATGCACACATATTTATTTGCATTCTTAGATATACATAAAGATGAATCTATATGAAATATTATAAATGCATATGAAAACTACCTGAAAATCCTACTGTTTCTTGAACTCACAACCACATCTACCTGTAGAACTTCAACATCCTCTACAATAGAGTCTCCTACAGTAACATCACATTCTTTAGAACTCAGTGCTCAAGAGGAATAACTGAGTTGATCCTTCAGTATGAAAGAGAAAAAAATATGTTTGGCCCATCCAGAAAATTAGGAAAGAATGTGCAACACTGGTCATATGATAATGGTGATCCATTTTCTCCCCTTTATTTCTGAGTACATTAATCAGTCTGTCATGCGACTGCCTGTGATATTTATGTCTGCCTAGAAACAATGAAAGTTCACTTCTTCCTTTTCCAAAAAGTTGCTATGCTACATTGACATTTTCACCCTGGAGGAAAGCCACATTGCGCTGAACAGATGTTGCATACGGGCTCATTCATGCTAATTCTGCATAAATTTGCTTACCTGCCGTGCTCAAAAATAGAGTCATAGCAATATATTTCAAGGCGTATGTATGACTCCCCCCAAAAAATTTAAATTAAAATAGAATTGAAAAGAAAAAGTAGACTCTATTTAGTTTGTTGTTATGATTAAAACATGCATCTACATTTATTTTTTTTGTTTTTTGTATTTATAGGAAGAAAGTTTCTTGGGGATAACTTATCTGAGTAGTGCTATGAGCTTATAGGTCTGATTGAGGTTGTATCCTCAACAGTTATTTATTGTACTCAAAGGCTGAACTTTTAAACCTTTAAATATAAAATCACTTAAGATAGTATTTAAGGTATATAATATTTTAAGCACACATAGAATAGATTTTTTGTGTGTGCTAAATTGAGTCTTACTGTTGCTTAGTTTAATTGGAGTATTTACTAACATATTTTGATTTAAATTTGCAGTATTACTATTCATTTACTCTCTGTCCTGCCTGTTTTATGTTCTTACCTCTTTCCTTTCTTCTATAGTAATTAATTAATTCTATCCATTTTCCATTTACTCCTCTATTAGTTTTTTAAGTATACATTCTCTATTCCCTTAAGGGTCACTCTAGATATTAAAATATGCATCCTTGACATATTAAAGTTTAATAAAATAAGTAATTTTATTTCACTTAGTTAATGAAAAGATTTTACAATATGCTAACCAAACTGATCTCTCTGAGCTGATGTAATAATATTGTCATTTAATTGTTTGTATATGGAAATGAATAAATAATGTAATAACATTTATAACCACAAATATATAATAGTTTCTATTTTATATAGTAAATTTTTATTTGGATGTGTCCATATAATTACAATTTTATAGCTCTTCATTTTTCCTTCATCTGTGACCTCAGATCTAAGATTAGATTTTTCTTGCCTGAAGTATTCCTTTTAATAATTGCATTAGTGCAGGCCTTCTATGAACAATTTTCTCAAATTTTGATTATCTGAAAATGTCTTTATTTTTGAAGAATATTGTCATCAGTTATAGAATTCTATGTTGGCAGTTATTCTCATTCAAAATGACTTTTTAAATGTATTTGTCCCCTCAATTTTGGTTCTTTAGTTTTCATTGTTTCTGTTGAGAAATGAGTCACCAGTTTTATTATTGTTGTTCCTTTGAAGATAGTATGTCTATTGTTTTGTTTTTCTATTTTTCTTTTTAGATTTTCTTGGTCTTTGCTTTTGCATTTTAATTGTAATGTGCCAGTTCTCTTTGTATTTATAACACTTAAAGTTCATAATAATTATTTATAGACTTATTGAGTTGTAAATCAGCATACAACGAACTGCACGTGTTTAAATGTATAATTTCATGAGTTTTGACATACTCATCTCATACCAAATACAAAAGATTTCTCTCCCCACCAAAAGTTTCCTAATCTGCTAATCCATCATTCTTTCTACCTCAATTTTCAGACAACCAATGATCTGTTCTCTATCTGTATTTAATTAGTTTGTATATGGAATTTCATATAAAAGAAACAATAGAGTAGGTTCTTTTGTCTGTTTCTTTTACTTAGCATAGTTACTTTGAGATCCATAATGTTTTTGCACACATCAGTAATTTGTTGCTTTTTATTGCTAACATAGAGGCCCAGTGCACAGATTCATGCACCAGTGGGGTCCCTCGGCCTGGACTGTAGGGATCAGGCCAAAACCTACTCTCTAACATTTTCCAAGGGGTCCTGGATTGCAAGAGGGAGGTTCTCGGATGAGGGACCCTGGAATCAGGCTCCCTCCTCTCTTCTCCCAATATTATGTCACTTTCTCTCTGTATCTGTCTCGCTGCTTTCATCTCACTTTACCCTAAGTTTGACAGTAACTAATGACTTGTGGGCATTTGGCTACAAAATGCAATTATTCGGCAAACAGGATTTACCTAGCCTGCAATCTAGTCAGCCCAGAGTTCAATGTTAGGCTCTGCCCAGATAGAGTCCTGTGGCGGCAGGAACCACCTTCTTCCCACCTGAGCTGCTCATTTGCTTTCTTCCCTCTCTGGAGGTTGCCTGTTGGCACTATTATCCACCCTGAAGTAGGGAAGCAGGCTCCCTCCTCTCGGTTCTGGCTGTATCACCAGAGAACCACAGCTGCCAAGTCACTGCAGCTCTGGAGCTCTGGAGTTGAGCATTTTCCCCCTGGTGGTCAGTGCATATCATAGCTACTGGCCGGATGTTCCAGTGGTCAGCCGGTCCACCAGTCACTTAGGCTCTTATATATATATATATATATAATATATATATATATATATAATAAAATATGTTTATAAAATAAAATATGTTTATTTAATAAATATATAATAAAATATGTTTATTTCTTCCTCTGATGACAAGAGATTTGGGCATTTATAGCTTAGGGATGCTACAAATAAAGGTCCAATGGACATTTGCATGCATGTTTGTGAGTACTTTAATATTCTTTCATTACTCTTGAATAAAGCTGGGTGTATATATACATTTAAACTCATGAAACAGTTATATATTTTGCTTTTAACAATACTGTCAGTCTTTTTTGCAAAGCCATTGTGTTCACCACAATCCCAGAAGTACCCTATCTTGCATCACTTGACATACTCAACTTTCTAATTTTAACTCTTCTAGTGTTATCTTATTGTGACTTTACTTTGTGTTTCCCTAATAAGTATACTCAATAATGTAGAGTATATTTATGTATAATTACTTGCCAATTACATGTCTTTGGTAAAATGTCTGTTAAAATCTTGCCATTATAAAAAAAAAGATGATCATTTTTTTTTGTTTTGTGTTATCACTTTTAACATTTATTATTGTAGATTATAAGGTGTTTTTTATATATATATATATTTGGTACAAGTCCTTTGTCAGATACATGTTTTGTGAATATAGTCTTCCAATCTGCTGTTTGTCTTTTAATTTTCTCAACTGAGTCTTGGGAAGAACAACAGATTTTAATTTGGTCAGGTCGAATAAGGCACCTTTGTTCTCAAATGTTGCATTTTTTGTTTGTTTCTGACTCAAGGTGACTAAGATTTTTCTGTAATGTTTACCCTGGAAGTATTAAAGGTTGATAATCTATTTCAAGTTAATTTTTATATATAATGTGAAATAAGGGTTGCAGATCATTTTTTTCTTTGTTTTTTGGTACACATTCAAAAGATTTAATTGAATTAATGTGGGCATGCCACTACACTATGCTCTACAGAAAAATAAAGATAACTAAGTTAAGCTTCTGTCTTTAAAGAAAAAATAAAGATAACTAAGTTAAGCTTCTGTCTTTAAAGAAATTATAGTGTAGAAAAAAATAAATAATCTAGATTATACATTGTATAGGTGTTTAATACAATATAAGCTATCTATATACTAATGGATTAGTAATTGTTAAATATTGCTACTACTTATCTGTTCTTGATTGAAATTATCTTATAATATTGACAATTGAACCAACAATTTTATACTAGATATTTAAAATAATATTAATCTTGAAATAGTAATATATATTTAATTAAAACATAATTATTTTTCTTTTTTGTTTCCTTTTTCTGGGTCCAACCAATGGCCCCTTTCATCTTGATGATTCATTCAATTCATGTTCCCTATTCCTTATTTCAATGACAAAAAAAGCAACATAGAACTCTGAGGGAACAAGAATTGCCTGTCAGGAAATGCCATGTTTCTTAGTTCTGGGATTGTTTTGGCCTTTGGATTTCCTGTTGTATTTGCCAGGTGGCTGTAGTAAGTTTTGTTTTCTATTGTTTTAGCAGCCATTGCTAAGTTTATTTCAAAGGCGTGTGTCTAGAACCTTAGACTTCATTTCCATTGCTTAGACTTTATACTCAAAGACAGAGGTATATATGTTCAATTTCACTAGTCCTCAAGTTCCCATAGTCATAACCCTAAGCATTAATACTGTAGCATTATTATTCTACTAGAGGCCCAGTGCATGAAATTCGTACATTGGGGGGGTGGGGGTGGGGAGGGAGAATCTCCTCAGCCCAGCCTGCACCCTCTCCAATTTGGGACCCCTTGGGGATTTCCGACTGCTGGTTTAGGCCTAATCCTGAGGACATCCCTCTCACAATGTGGTACCACTGGCTTCTACTGCTCGCCTGCCTGCCTGCTCACAACAAAGTGCCACCCCATTGCTGACTGGTCATCCCGAACTGCCCCCCACTGGCCTAGTTGCCCCTAAATGCCCTCTCCCACTGGCCTGGTCACCCTTTACTAGCCCCCATGCCAACCTGGTCACCCCCAACTGCCCTCCCTGTGGGCCTGATCATACCACACAGCCTGCTGCTCAGTCATTTGGTGGCTCCTCACTGACACACACCCCCCTGCTGGCCTGGTCACCCCATGCAGCCTGTTTGGTAAACTATTCGATTGCGATAGTCACTTAGGCTTTGAACATGTCTTCAATTAATCTAGAAAATATCAATTTTATTCTTTTAAATATTGTATCTGTTCCATTTCTTCCTCTTAAAATTTGGAAACTTCATTTACACATTAGTTAGATTTTTTATTATTATTATGTTCTGTAGATCACACTAAGTTATCTATTTTTTTCTTTTTGACTCTAAGCTTCCATTTGGATATTTTTTACTCACCAGTCTTCCACTTAACTAAGTTTCTCTTTAACTCTAGAAAACTTGCTATTAAACTCATCTATTTATTTCTAAATTTTACTTTCTTATGTTTTATATAATGTCTATTTTGTGTCTGTTTGTAGTTTCCAGCCAAAATAAGTCATCTGAACATTTAATTTCCTTAACATATCAAACACAATTATTTTAAATTTAGTTTCTAATAACACCATAATCTGAATTCCCAATGGGTTTGTTCTCTTGTTTCCTTTTCTCTTGATAAATTTTTCACTTTTGCATGCCTGGATATTTATTTATTGAATACTGTACATTTATATAAAGCATGGGGTCTGAATTATGTTTTATTGCTCAAGAAAACATTTCCTTTTGACTCTAATAAAAAGTTATGCTAAGAGTAAATTATCTTAAAAATATGAGATGGAGCTGATTTACAGGTTATGTTACAAGGAGAAAAATAACTTCTGTAATGACCCAAGAGTTTTTCAACTTTGCCTTTCTTCTCTGAACCTTCTATTTCCTGGTGTTGTGCTGCATTCAGAGTCACTGAAGCTCTGTCCAATTTTTCTAACAATGTCATCAAAAGGACATCATGATTCTCCCTGCACGTCACTGTTTTTATCATGTAACAGATCTCAGGATCATACAAATGCCCTTCCATAGACGTGCCTGGGTAGGTTAATAAGAGATCCACCTCTCAGGTTACAAACAAATGTTATTCCATAAATCTTTGCATCTTTTTATTTCTTGTGATTTGCTTCATTACTTTTTGTTGTGGAATAGACTCTAAGTTATTAAGCACACATGAAACCACCAATAGTAAATAGGCACTTGATGCTCAATACTCATTCAGTACTAGATTTTAACTTAAAAAAAATTTCCTGAACCAGTCTATTTTTTACTATTGCATTTATGATATTTTGATATCTGGAGTGCAGGCCTGGTGTCATCACAAAGATGGATTGTGTGGCCTTTCACCACGCAGTCACTTTAAATCTCCAGGAGAAAAAGCATATAAAGGAGACAGCCTCTGAGAAAGTGGAAGGAGGGCCACTCACAATGTGACAGGTAGGTAGCTCATGAAAACAGCCTGACAGAGTCAGGTGCACTTACCCACTGTAAACGGCCAACAAACTGTCAACTGCCAAAGAGAATTAGACTCTCAAAGCAAGTAGGTCTCGAATCTTAAATGTTTAAACATTCAGAAACTTCACTAAGACACCTCGTCATGCTGTGTGTCCACGTGTCCCTGACACACTTTCAGTGCTGCTCAAAATTAAGAAAAACTAAAGATGTATTCTCTATCTTGCCTGAATCTTTTCTCAATATGCATCTTAATGGGCAGGAGAATGGAGAGGAAGAGAGAATGATTCATTGGGAGATTGCCAATGGGTCCTATAGCTGTATCCACATTCATTTTCATTATATGCTTATTATATCTTTTCGAACATTTCTGTTTGCAAGGTTGTATGCATCTGTTGTAATATGCCCTATTTTGTTTCTAATGGCGTTAGCAAAAAACATACACTTCATCCAGCCAAACATAAGACCACTGTGGGTTATTTCTGAACTCGTCGATTGAGGACATAAAATCACTTCTCAGGATGTTTTCCCTTCCTTTCCTCCTTTTGAGCCACAGTCATCTCCTTGTAACTTAAAAACAGTGATGTCAGACAAAGACAAATACTGTATGGTCTCACTTATATAATGGCTCTAAAAAAACAACAAAAAACAAATGCATAAAAACAGAGAACAGATTGGTGGTTGCCAGAGGTGCTGTATAGCAGATAGGGAAATTTTACAAACTTTCAGTTACGGGGTAAATAAGTTCTGGGGATGAAATGTATACCAATGTGACTATAATTAATAATACTGGATTATGTATTTGATAAATGATAAGAAAACAAATTTTAAAAGTTCTCATCACTAGAAAAAAAATTAACTGTGTGAGGTGATGGCTAATCATTAAAAGATTGTGGTTAATCATTTTGCATATATTAAATCATGTTTTAAAGCTAATGCAATGTTATATGTCAATTATATATGAATACACTGGAAAAAATATGCTTTTTGTACTCCAAATGCTTGTCATCCCCTTTCTATCTTCCCATTTATCTTATTTTCTGTTCCATCTTTTTCTCATTTATTTCTGTAGTATTTGTTGAGAGCAGTGATGTGCCAGACACTTACTTGTGGAATGGAAAAGTTTGGGACACACTCATTTAGGGTCTGGCCAGACAGACTGCATTTTTTTTTCCTCCACAGAAAATCAGCTGAATATCCTAATTGGGAATGTGGCCTCATCGTTTTCTTTTTCACTCACTAGCAAAAAAAATATTACCTGTGGGCACTAGCCAACTATCTAGTGAAGGAAAGATATCCATAAGCTTAACATGGTTCTTCTGCCATTATTGAAATGGTGAATAGAAATAACATATATTCTTTCACCTGCCATTTAATCTTGCAACACTCACTGATTTCCTTTTCAACAGGTGTTATAAGGACATTCTGTCACCTAAACTATAGCAAGGGATGAGCTCCTGTCCTCTGCCACACATTTGGGATATTCATGGAGTTCTTTAATTTCTCCTCTGTGCTTTGTTTTAAAGTCATAAGGAATATGTTGCTCTGTTGTTCAGTACTTATATTTACTACAATATTTTGAATCACATCAGTAGCATTATAACCACTATAAGGAACTGTAGTATTAAAAAGTATGAAATAAAAAGCTGATTTTCTAAGCAGAAAACTATTTGGACCAGGCATAGCGAAATATTTTAACCTATGGCAGTAAAGTTTCTTTTTCCTGTTTTTGGTGGTGGGCTTCTTAAGTTATAAATGATTTTCATAACTGAGCCTTTCCCTCTGAGTTTTCCTGAAAGGCTGTGGCTCTTGTCCTTCCTTTAATGGAAAGAGCATCTCTACAATGACATCCTTTCATCTTGAATGACACTTTTCTTCCACTACCACCAGAAACAACTGAAAGCCACACTTTCTTCAGAGTATTCATGACAATTTATATTTACACATTCATTTGTATGCTTATGTTTTATTACTTCTCCCTGGACTATAATGTTGAAGATAGAAGCAATGTCTATTTATTATTATTATTATTATTATTATTATTATTAGTTTTTATACATATATCTTACGTGTGCCACTTATAAGGTGCTCAATAAATATTTGAAGTAGATGGCCAGATGAATCTTCTTTTAGTTGTTTTTATCTTAGTTATATTGTTTATTGCCATCAAACAAAATTTGGGCCATTGGAAAAGACTTCGCTCAGCTAACTGCATCTTTTAATTGTTGTGGGGTTGAATCCTGGGTTCAAAATAAGACCACCGGAGGCTGATGATTAATTTAAAAAAGCAGGCAAGAATTTATTGAAATATCTGGCCAGGACAGCCACGAGAGCACCACACGCAGGTGGTCTCCACACGACTGCACCACTTCAGGGGTAGGCAATCCATTTTAAAGGTTCAAACCACAGGAATTTCCCTTTGTTCTAAATTCTAAATCCTAAAGATTACATTCTAAAGACTGGGGTCAGCCCACAGGGTCATTCCCAGTCACATCCTGCTGGACATTGGAATGTGGCCCTATCTTGTGATAGCCGATAACATAGAAGCAGAGCTCAGAGGTTATCTACAGTTTCTATCTCTGAAGGTTACTGAGTTAGTGGGAATCAATCTCCTGTGGTTCTGCTCCCAGACAAGGGAAAATTGCCTTAGCCTCCAAGTCTCCACCTGAAAACTAAGGTAATTAGCTCCCCCCCCCCCCCCCCCGCCCCGTGTTTAATCAGGTGCAGGAACCAAACTAGAAGGGTTAAAATTCAAACAGCAGTTTTTACCAAAGTATGCTTGCCACTATATTTAATTAATCAGCTCGTGTACTATATGTATTATAATTTTCTCTTCACAAGGAAATTATAAATTGAGTCCTTGTACAATTTCTGCCACCAAATAAGCGGCCACACAATATTTTATACTAATCTGAGCAATTTGTCAGGCAACAATCCTAGGCATTTCTGGTCTGTTAGTTTTTCTTTCACCTTTCAGTTTCATTTTGTTTATTTACATCATCATCATTAGAATCTGCCTATCCTTCAAGCTCCAATCATGGTCATGTTAACTCTTCATCTATTACACTTCTGTTATAATATGGCTCTTGATAGGAGAGAAGAAAAGGAATTTAGAGTCAAAAGTAGAAACATAAGTCCAAAAAGTGAGTTTTTATACCATAAAGAGGTACCTAATCATTTGAGAGAAAGAGTAAAACTCTATTAGAATTTAGGATTAGAGGATTTGCATTAGGTGTTTTTTGTTTGTTTGTTTGTTGTTGTTGGGTTTTTTTTGTGTGTGTTTTTAGGGGGAAAAAACTTTTAAGGGATCATGGAGAAAGCATAGGGCTGCAGAGCAGCAGAAGGTATATTTCCATAAAATAGGGAAGCTGAAAAGCTGCAACAGGTACATTTCCATAGAATAAGGGAGCTGGAAATACCAAAAGATCTATATTTACAATAAAGAGAAGGAAGCTCTTCATCCAAAAGAAGGGAAAGCCCAAAGGGAATAGGAAAACAATAAGGAAGGAGGGGGAGAGGGGAGATCATGTGAGGTTCCATCTTTGAGCCCAGGAGTTACTATAGTAACCAGTCTAAGGGAATACTGACCAATCAGAGGGAATATAAGGCACCAAGTTCTTCAGCCTTTATAAGCCATAGGGAAAAAGAACTCAGTGGGCCCTTTCCCCCTCCCCACCTGGGAATCTGTACTTGTTCTTCAGTAAATTTCCACCTTGGCTGTACCACCTTTTGTCTGTGGATTCATTCTTTGATTTTGGCGGACAGAGAATGTGGCTTCCAATCCTAGGGAACACCGCATGTTCCTGTCCAAATATACTGCTAAGGTGGTTTGCTGGCAATTTTCAGTTTTCCATGGCTTATAGAAGAATTACTACAATTATTTGGTGTTTGCCCTGGGTCTGTATCTTCACATAGCATTTTTTTTTTTTTAAAATAAGGATGAAGCATCCATTTTCTTTAAAAACTGCTGTTTGAAATTTTAATCCTGCTATTTTGGCTTCTGTAAATGCTTGCTTGTTTAAATAATAAGGAAATAAGACTACTTCCATTCCAGAGAGGCCATAAACCTTCCCTGGACAAAGTTATTAGTGCTGGCGCCAGGCCAGGCCTTTGGTTGAAGTCTCAAAGCCCCATCACATAGGGCTCTTTAAGAATTAGCAAATGGGACCAAAAAAACCCATATTTGGGAGTCAAAGAGGGTAAAAAGATACAAATACAGGAAACTTCCTCCATGTTTTTAGCTCTGAATTTTTGGTTCTTCTCCAGTTTTTCTGATAAAGGGCTCACCCTATTCCACTGTTACCTCATCAATAAATCACACTTGTAACAACCCTATTTCCAAATAAGATCACATTTTAAGGCATTGAGATATAGGACTCCAACATATGACTGGGGGTGAGGATAGGGTGGGGAAGAGGGGTGGGAGACAAAACTTATCCTATGAAAACATGTATAGATAAGCAAAATCTGAGTTCATTTGCCATGAGCAGATCCAGACAACAATAAATAAAAGGATGTTCTTTCAGCTGAATTTAAATGATACTTTATGGAAGGGAAGTAAGGAAAGAAAAACAACAGGGTTGGTAAATGAAAATATTCAGATATCAAGTCATTGTATTTGTGAAATGTGGAGTGGAATTTTGAAGCAGAAACTTAAAAGTATGAGATGCTATATCCCAATTTTCTTATCCAGGTCTTTGAGACTCTTTTTCACATTTTTATTTTATTTTTTTTTACAGCTGGATTTTTTTTTTTTATTTCTGAATGTGATATCTGAGTAAGATTACAAGCTCCAGAGTCAGATTGCTGAAATCAAATATTTCCTTCAACATTGATAAGTTGTGTGTGCTTGGACAACTTTGTAATCATTCTCTATTTTCTTTTCTGTAAAGTGGGCTTAAAAACAGCACCTACCTCATAGGTTAATGAGAAATCCCCATAAAATGCTTTTCTCAGTGTAATAAATATTACTAATGATTATTTATTTTTATTACCTATTATTAGCACTGACATTCATGTTTATGTGTGAGATTATATCAGATTTCTCTTTATAATTATGAGCAAAATATAAGCAAACAATTATTTAACACTTACTATGTGCCAGGGAGTTTAAACATTTTATACAGTTTATGGCATTTCTCACTGTAATCTTTATGAATTAGATATACAATCCTTATTTAAACCAAGATATTAAAATATTAAAAGGTTTCCTGACCCATTCTGACCCATTTATGAAATAGGATAGAATTAAAATCTAAATCTCCTGGGCTACAAAATAATTCTATTTCTAAGAATAGAATATTACATTCTGTATTCAAAAACAAAATGTGAAATTATACAATTACCACACTGAATTGCAGAAAAGTGAGTTGACTTAAATCCCACCTCCTCTAGCTAAACAATTTGGCATCTTCTGGACAATACCCATATTTAAAGACTTTCTGAATTGACCCAGATTCTGAATTTGGGGATGGTTTTGATGTAAAACATTCTTTTCTTTGTCTCACAAATCATGAACACTGGAGAATTCAGTAAAATGTCTAAATATTATTTTCAAACATAAACTCTTGCACTATGATATAACAAAAAGAACAAAAGCAACTGCAACAATGCTACTATTTTCTCAGGTTATAAATCCATGTTTGGGGTTACATCAACCTTTTGTATGCATGGCTGCTCCTTAGAAGAAAGATTCATAAAGGGCCCAAATGCTGGGACCAAACATTTCTGGAACATTTAGAAGATACAAAGCCAAAGTCACCATGGAAATTTCACCTGTCATATCTGTGTCACTTATGTCACATATGCCATGTGAACCTGATGTGGGAGGAACTCTCAGTTCAGTGGGAGAAGACCCCTTCAGCCTGTTCTATTCCCATCATTTCTGTTCCTCACCCTCCAGTGGCAAGTCCTTCGAATCCCAAAGTCCTTATATTTCCTGAAGACTTTTAGGAAGTAATCATCTTTTATAAGAAAATTATAAGAGATTTGTATGTACCCTGATCATTCCAGAAGCCTACATTCCCCCTAAATATTGAACACATTGCAACAATGTCTGAGAGATCCTCACTGTTATTCGGACCCTATAGCTGAGAACCATGTCTTACTTCATTTAATTTTCTTAACTTTCTATCTCTTAAACCCATCTATATTTCCTCCTCTTAAAATACAAAGACCACAACAAAAATCTGATTAGTATAGAGGGGAGATACTACTTATGGCCATTTAAGAGTACTAGAGGCCTGGTGCATGAAATTCATGCAAGTGTAGGCCTTCCTTCCCCCAGCTGCCAGCACTCGATTCCCTCTGGCATCTGGGACCCCAGCTTCCCTCACAGCCCCAGCTTCATCAGGAAGGAAGTCTGGTCTAATTAGCATATTCTGTTTTTATTATATAGAGGTCCGGTGCATGAAATTCGTGTACAGGAGAGGGGGTCCCTCAGCCCAGCCTGCACCCTTTCCAATATTGGACATCCCTCTCAGAATCAGGGACTGCTGGCTCCTAACTGCTCACCTGCCTGCTTGCCTGATCACCCCTAGCCACCTCTGCCTGCCTGCCTGATTGCCGTCTAACTGCCCTCCCCTGCTGGCCTGATCTCTTTCCTAACTGCTTGCTCCTCTGCTGGCCTGATCACCCCTAACTACTTCGGCCTCAGCCTCCACCACTGTGGCTTTGTCCGGTAGGAAGGCAGGACCACCATAAAATGTCTGGTTAAACCTGTCTAATTAGTATATTATCCTTTTGTTAGTAGAGATATGCCTTATTTAACTATTTTTTAAAACAGACTTTTCATATTTTAAAGAAAAATGGGATTTAACTGAAAAAATTTAACTTCCTAGAAGTGAAGTAAATAGTAAATATCAGTTGTTTATCAGTTTTAAATCAATTAAGCCCTTTAGCAATTGAAATTGAGTGTTTTGCACTATTTTTGGCATTCAGAACCCACGGTGGGTCCAGCATAACCAATCTGTGCCTGCTTACACATTACTGCTCATTTCAAAGCTTTGATAATCACATTCTCATGTTTTATGGACACATCCTTCTATCTGTGGATCTGACATAAACACGCAGCTGCTATGCACAACTCAGTCTGCTGCATTCGCTCAGCAAATCATGAGCCTTCAAATTAGACATTCTGGAGCAGAAGCAGAAATAAGAGAAAATTTGTGTTTCAAATGCCAACTTCCAGGCAGCCTCTTTTAATAACCACATTTTATTCTTTGATTACATGAAGGGGAGGAAAGGGAAGAAAGAAAGAAAAGAAAGAAAGAGAGTTGGCCATTATTTGTATAGCAAAATATCTTTTTTTTTTTAAACTGAGGTTATTTTTGGAGCCATGGAGCCAAGTTCTTTGCCGAAGAAAATAATCAAGGCTGTCCCAACTCATTCCGGTTAAGCACTAACTCTTTACCATATTCCTATTATTCACTCTGAACACCTCCTGTAAGGGACGCTTCCATTCTCATGGCCTGCGTTGGCTCTCACCCTGTCCACAGGCAGGAGTCTCTGCCTGTCAGGATTGTTCATTTAATTAGCCAGTGTTTATCGGAAGCTTTCTTTGCTTTCAAGAAGCTCACTTTCCAGGAAATCATATATCCTGTAGTTAATTTAGAGAGGTAAGAAATTATAATATAATACTACTTTATGTATATTTTGAAGAACAAAACGAAAACGTATACATTTGTATTCAGATCAAGTTTGAAAACTCATAAAAACGATTGAAATAATATATTTACATTTTAGAGTAAGGGTTTGAACTTTGGTTGCTTGGTTTTGCAAGTGACAGAAGCTTGGGGAAGCTGCATTAAGTGACAATCGATTGGTAAGAGAAAGGAAGGTAGTTTGGCTGTACTTGGAGTTAAAAGGAGAAAAGAAACTTATAAACAAAGGAAGCTGGGTTTCTCCAGTTCTCTGGGTAACCTGGTCTCATCTTGATGTCTCTCTACTTCATTATAAATTTTATATGTTTACTGGGCTCTCTGCTCCACTGTGCACTTGAAAAAAAAAGTTTATCTTAGCTTAGAATAATTTTTTTCTATTTTCAGCCAAAAAAAAAAAAAGAAAAAGAAAATAGACAACTGGTTTCTAGTCCTGAAGCCCCTTTACAAAAATATCAAGAGAGATCATGCCATTGGCTTCAGGGTCTGCATTTTTCCGAGTCTTGATGCTGGTGACAGTGAGGTAGGGTTTGAGGGCTGAGTCAGGGAGTACAGTCAGTCTTGCTAGCGGGTGTGGGATCAGTGATACTTGCTCAGCACCATGTGGTGGGAGCTTGGTAGAGAGATCCTAGCACAGATCACAGGAAAGACGGGCCTTGCTTTGATGCTACCCCTTTCTAAAGACTACAACACAGAAATCTAACCAGTTCGTACATCTGAGAAACTTCTTAAGAGAAATACTCAGGCTAATCCAAAGTCCCAAAGATGTCACCAGACAAACACAATCATGCGGTGCAGTAAGTGCTCTGAGAGAGAGAGGGAGGTGAAGGGCCAGCCATCGGAGTAAGTGCAGTTCCCAGCAAAAAGGACACACACCTTTGCAGCTTCTCACTTTGTTTTATGTTTGCTTTGTTTTGTGAGTTATTCTGTATAGGAGGTCCCCTTGTTTTGCAGATTTTTCAAGAGCCTACTAGTATATTGAATTACAAAAAAAAAAAAATGTGCCAAAAATAACTGTACAGCTAGGAGAAGTTTTACGAGTCAGACCTGACCAGCACTATGGAAGCCTCCCTCACACTTCTTCTCTGTCCGTGTCCCCAGTCCCCGCCTTCGGGTACTCACGATCCTGTCTTCTGTCCCCAAAGCCTTGGTGCCCGATTTTGATTTCGAATTTCATACAAATGGAATCATGCTGGATGTCCTCCTGAAGGTCTGACTTTTGAAACATAATGTTTGTGACAGTTACCCATGCCATTGTGTGTAGCTGGGGTTTGGGAAATTGAACTGTCATTTTAGATTTAACCACATTCATATACGACAGCACGTTTGTCCATGACAGTGTGGATGCTTCCTATGCTGGAGCTCGTATGATAAATACTGCTATCAGGATCCTTGTGCATGTTTCTTTTACAGAATTCACATGTGTTTTTCAGTTCCTTTTAGTCATTATAACAGTGTGTAGTTATATCTGGAAGCTACTTGAATTTGCATTTCTTGATGGCAGATAATTTTGAGTACCTGCTGACAGGTTTATGGGCCAATTATTTATAATTTTTTGATGAGGTAACAAGTTGGTCCTTCATTTTGAAAAATGAGTTAGTTGTATTGTTCTTCTATCCTTTTGAGAACTTTAGTAAAATTAACAATTCATGTTTGCCAAAGGACACAATTGTGGCAGCACAAATAAACATGTCTTATTATTTAAAATATGAAATCTCCTTACCAAAATTTAATTCTCAGTCAAATCTTTAGAATTACATCTGGTGTGTAAAATAATAATGCCTCTCCAAAGACATAGGCAGCTTTACAATATGCTAGTAATATTCTATAGAGAAAAATCTGACTTGAAGACTTGTATTTTCTTTTCATTTGCATGAGAGATGAGTATTTGAAAAGCCAGCCCCCTTATTAGTAGTGAATATATTTTGTATTTCAACTCAATGATTAAAAAAATCTATAAAAAATGTTTTCTCTGCCTCTACCTCATCATTTGCCTTTATGATGATTCACAAATAATTTCTCTCATGTCTCAGAATCAGAAAACTCTGTGCTGGGCAGTTGGCTTATTGGCTTACTTGCTCCTGATGACATCATGGCTTTGGGGGCAGAATATATCCCCTGACTGTTTTGTTTCCCAACAAACGCTCTTCCCATACTTTTAAAAGACAAAGGACTCTATATAGTTCTCCATACTAATCAGGTCCCTGCCTTTCCTTTGCCATTTTCCAGAGGTATTTCTATTAACCGTTTTACATAAAATATATAATAAACATAAAAGTAAGAAACAATAAAAATATATAAGTGCACCATATACTTTATACATATATACTAAGCTAAATATATAATGCATATATCTAACTAAATATATACACTTATTAAATGCATATATACTAAATACATTATATAAGGGAAATGTAAAATATATAATTATACATACACAACCAGGACACATAAGTTTATATTTGTGATTAACTTTAGTTTTGTAAGAGAAGCATGGATAATAGCTTTATAGGTAATCGCCTTAGTAAATAGTTTCCATTCTTATATCTCATGCATAATATTATTTTACTCCGGTCTTTGGCCATATGCATGCTTAACTTTCGTTTCATGCTACAAAGTGCAGATTAGTACTGGGATCGAAGCTGCCTAAAGTATTCTGTGCAGCATCTTATTTGTTTGCGAAGTTCTTGAACTATGAATAAGGATAAAATTCCGAAGCCAAAGCATGGGAAAAAAAGACTGAAGAAAAGCATTTTTATGCTAATGGCCGTAGCAGTGATTATAAAGCAGAGCGCACACAGAATGCACCATGAAGATGCTAAATAATATTTATGGAGCATCTGGGCCTTGCATAGCAGAAGCAAAACTGTTCTTTTCTCACATTTGGTTTGCAAAATTACTGCGGACATTAAGAAAAATGCTGAAGTTTCATTTGAACTGTGGAGCGAAAACCCTGACCAAGAACAGGGCTGGGATTTGTGAGCTGTCGTTTTATTCACGAGGATAAACAGAACCGTGACCTGTTAGAATGACTCTGGATGAATTGTCTTTCACTTGCTTAGGGTGGTCTGAAGGGAAAAAGTGGAACAAGGAATAACAGTTTCAGAGAAGTTCAAATGGAAAAGTTCATGAAGTTCTTAATGAGGGCAGTAGAATCTGAGGGCTAAACAGATGCTCCTTTTTATGCATGTTCATTGCTCTTAATTTTATTGTAGTAATCCGATGCATCAATGGGTATTTTGGAGATCTGGAAAGCATTTAAAATAAAAATACAAAAGTATCTCATTAGTTATCTTTTATGCCTCAAAATAGACATCGTCATGGATCCCTGGGTAAGTCAGTGCTGGTCTTCATTTAATGGGCTCAGATAATTGTAGAAAACACTTAACAGGTACTAAGCTGACCATCCTACCTCCAGGCATTACAAGATGGATTTTATTCCATTGGTTTTGTCAATGAGAACACTGAGATTCGGAATGTCTAGAAGCTTGTCCAAAGTCACAAATAGGAGTAAAACTGAGATTGAGTTCTGCCTAACCAACAAAGCCCTATTCTTTTTTTTTTTTAATTTAAATTCTTTATTGTTTAAAGTATTACATAAGTCTCCCTTTTCCCCCTTTGACCTCTCCTTGGCAGCTCCACCCCTATTTTGTTACAAGAAAATAAATATGAAACCAAACAACCACCACAAAAGGAACATATATCAATCTCAGGATAAACCACCAGGTTCCATAACAGAGATGTTACAAATGTTTGAAATAACACCAGGAAGATAGAAAATCACCAAGTTACATTCTGCTTATAGGAGAAACATATCAGGATAGTTTCCAGATGACAGAAATCAATTTCTAAATGTTGCTGATTATTTCTGAAGCCCACTCTATGGAGACTACTGAACTGGAAGTTCATCCCTTTGGCTAAAGTTTAAAAGCCCTGATGGTTTTTGAATGACTCTTGGTGAGAAAGCCGCTCCTCTGGTGTAAACAAATTATTCTGTGGATAAATAGGCTTGCAATATGGGGGTTTGGGTAGATTAAAATGTGTATAAAATTAGATGCTCAGCAGAGCTGTTACGTTTCCACCATGCATTTTCCAAACTTGCAGGACAAAACCGCCCTCTAACTACTCCTAACGTCACAGCAGAGGGACAGTTGCCACCAGAAAATAGGTAGCGATTTTCTCCTTTTGGGTAAATGAAAGATACCATTGATTCTTTAAACTGCACCACCGTGCAGCTGATTCAATTTTTAAAGCGTTTGAAAGTCATGTTCAGAAGGACACATTCCCCAAACTACTCTTTTTACTAGTGATGATGCTTTATTTAGTTTCATTAAGTTGGTTACACGGGAATTCACTCCTACTCCCTGGAAAATTGAAGTCCATTATTTCTGCTACTGGAAGTTATTGGGTAAAACCTAATGTATCCCTTCTCTCCTTGATCATGTATATAAAAAATAACTAAGTGTCATAACTTCTATTTGAGGTAAAGATTCCTTTTACTAACAATTTTGTAAATGTTCTACTGACTAAAACACAATTTTATTCAGTAGAACACAGCTTGTTCTTTGCCCTATTTATTGAAAATTTCATCATCATAATAAATATGTTCCTCACACACAGTTCTGTCTCTTTATCACTCTCTGGCAAATGCACACATCATTTATTTGGAGAAAAATGACTACATTGCATTTGTCCTGAACAGTTTTCCATTTGAGCCCTTGGCCTAATGTTGCACCGAACTTGCATCCTTTCTGTGCATAAAATTCTAGTAAAGCAAAGTAAAACACAAGCAGCTCATGACTGTAGCAAAAGCTTCTAATTGAGCTAAAATGATGCAGGCTTGGAGATGAAACTGATATTTACAAGGAAAAGGGCATTGAAAGACCATGGACTTAATATGCATGTATAAGAAAAGATGTGTGTCAATTTTCCTGGTCCTAGGGAAATACTCACCCTCTGTAGACAATGGCAGCGAGAACTTAATCAAGAATTATGAATTAAACTGAGACTTATTTTGACTTTAAAAGTGGCCTCCCTTGCTCCTTAACACTGAAACTCTGCAGAAGACAAGAACAAATCTAAACAGAATGCAGCAATATTTTATTTTATTTTATTTTATCTTTTTATTTTTTAGCAATTCCAGGTTTCTGTTTTTGTTTTTTCTTCCTGGGGAAGTTTAGATGTATATCTAACTTTATGAAGTTGTTGTTTTCTCAGTAATATCTCTACAGTTCCTTAAACAAAGTAGATTAGGTATATTTTCTAGAGACTCAAAATACAAGAGCATGTCAACAGTGATAGACACTAAATAATTAAAAGAGGGTTGACTAATAGTTGTAACTGTAAGCATAAATTACAGTTTTCATAGCACTTGAAGATATATAATTCCATTTTTTTTTATCTTCACAACTGAACTATGGAGTAAATCAGGGAGATTTATTGGCCCCATTTTAAAGATGAGGGAACAAAGAAAAAGAGAGAGAAAAAGAAAGGCAATTAAAACTTGCTAACATATGCTGAGAACCAGGAAATGTGCCAAGTATTTCAGATAATTATTTCATTTGATCCTCTTTGAATCTGTTGAAGTTGGCACTATTTTCTCCACCTTGGAGAGGATTAAAATGAAGTTTTAAGAATAAGCTACAAAAGTTTTATTTTCCAACCTGAAGGCAAAGGTGTTTAACTTATTATTTATTCATCCTTGGAGGATATAATTTCTGGAATGATCATTAGACAATACATATCTCAGATTCTCCATTTCACAAGACTATGTAGAGCTCAAGCATGTTTGACCACATGATGATACACACAAGACGACCCACACTAGCCTCTGAGAAGCAAAACTAATTCAACTGTGGGTTTAATACAGATCTCATAACAGAAAATTAGTAAAGATCCTCCCCAAAAAATGGTTCTTAATTATCTTTAAAATTTTTGGCAATGTTACTTAGAAAAATATAAAACATTTTTTAGTGAAACTTCTGAGTTTAGAAGCTGTATCTCAGTTGATTCTTTAATTGCTCAATGGAGAGATGAAACACATATCTTCAATATCTTAAGCTGGCAAAACAGAATTTTATCCTTTGCTGAACCAAATAGATGGTTGCAATCTCTCTGTTTCTAAGTGAAGAATTGAATTTAATCCTTTCTTCCTTAATGACTTTGTTTGTGTATCTGAAAGTAGGTATCCCTATAAAGTAACATTGGTATTTTATTGTTTGATAAATATCAACAGTCTTTATGGGTGATTGGAACTAAATGACCTAGAATTTAGGCTTTAAGGTTAGACTCCTTGAGTTTCAACTCATATTTTAACAATTTTTTTGCTAATTACCTTGTACAGGTTTACTAATCACTCTAAGCTTGTTCCTAATTAAAATAAAGCTATTAATTATACTGGCATCATCAAGTTGTGAAGCTTACAAGAGGTAATACTATGATATACTAGTATACTATTGAAGAAGTGCTAGGTTCACAATAAACACTCAATAAATATTCACAATCATTATTTTAGTAGTATTATTTCTTAATAAAACATAGATATTCTGAGACATAGAATCCCAGAATCCCATGCAGCTATAATCTAACTAACCTAATTCAGCACTTGGACCTCATCAATCCCACACCAAGCTTTACCTAAGCACCTCATCATCTCCAAAAGAGATCCAATATATTTTCTTTTTAAAAAAAATATATTTTATTAACTTTTTTTACAGAGAGGAAGGGAGAGGGATAGAGAGTTAGAAACATCAATGAGAGAGAAACATCCAGCAGATGCCTCCTGCACACCCACTACTGGGGATGTGCCCGCAACCACAGTACATGCTCTTAACCGGAATCGAACTTGGGACCTTTCAGTCCTCAGCCTGACGCTCTATCCACTGAGCCAAACCAGTTTCAGAAATCTATTATATTTTCATTGTTCATATTCTAAGAGGCTTTTTCTTCATACTGAGCCCCAAACTGCTTTCCTGAAATTTGTATACATGTGTCTGGGTCCTTCCTCCTGAGAATACACAGAATGAATCTAATCCCAGTAATAAAAGGAAACCTTCCAGGGGTCCTCAAACTTTTTAAAGTGGGGGCCAGATCACGGTCCCTCAGAGAGCTGGAGGGCTGGACTATATGAACTACTAATTCCTACTGTAACACCTCGGCTGCGCTCACTGCCAAAAAAACCTGGCGGGCCGGATCAGACTCCTCTGTGGGTCTCATGTGGCCCGCGGGCCGTAGTTTGAAGACCCCTGTAACAGTTAAAGACAGCAAGTTCCTTTTGACATTTCCTTTCTTTGGGCTGAACACTTTTTCCATTGCTGATGTTTTCCTACCAATTGACAAGTTTATTTTGACTTCTTCAATCACTGTTCTTGCTTATTATACTGGAAGATTTTGTGTCATTATTGTAGAAGAGACAGCAAAGTGCAGAGTGTGGCTCTCAACCATAGCTGCACACGAGCATTATTTGGAGGATCTTAATGACACCAATGCAAGAGTCCATCCAGAGATTCTGATGAAATCGGTTTGGGATGCCGCCAGGTTGGAGAAAATTTCAGGTGTAGAAGTAAGACCATAGAATCTATAGTTAGAAACATCTCATGTCTGTGTGACATTTTGAGCAATTGCCTAACCTCTTTGGGTTTCATATTCCTTTGTTTATTTAACCTGAAAATACTGCTAAGTGCTTGGGTCATGCATTGTGCCAAGCAGACTGGAGACACAGAAATAAAACATACTTGCTGCTTCCTAGTGTCAAGATACTAGCAATCAATGTCACCAATGAGAATGTATTATACATTTAGATGAGTGCTATAAAAAGGGTCACGGTTCTCTGTGATTCAACAAAAACAAAAATGAAAACAAATTTGGCTCAGTGTGCATCACAGAGGGGAAAGGGTTGATGTTAAGTGCAGAAAGAAAAAGGCATTTTGGCCAGGAAAAGAGAAGCTTCTGTGATTGAGTCACAGGAGTTTACAAGATATAAAGGACCCTTTCTTAAAGGGGGGAAAAAAAGAAAGCCCTAAGTGTCCCTCTTCATGGAAAATAACCGCTTTTTATTTTCTTAAAAATTTGAAATTTTCAGTGGTGGAGGGTCTGCCAAGAGACTAGGATTTGACATGAAAGTGCTTGGGGTGAAGAGTGGGGAGGCTGGGAGCGCTGTTCCTCTCCGAAAGGAAACCACTTCCAAAGACAAAGTTCAGAATAGGAAACAGGCCAAGCAAGGAGGCGGAGCAGCAACGCTTACCTGGAACATTACCTTGTCTGCTGGCCTGTGACCTTCAGGGGAAAATGAGATGAGAAAATGCCTCCTCTGGGAAGGTGTCCTTCATGCTAAAAAAATCAGTCTTGTTCAGCTGGTGTGGCTCAGTGGTTGAGAGTTGACCTATGAACTTGGAGGTCATGGTTCCATTCTGGTCAGGGCACATGCCTGGGACTTCTAGCTTGATCCCAGTAGGAGGCATGTAGGAGGAAGCCAATCAATGATTCTCTCTGCTCATTGATGTTTCTATCTCTCTCCCTCACCTTGTCCCTTTGAAATCAATAAAAAAATATTAAAAATAATTGTCATGGCCTCCAGAAAAAGTAGATACTAATTATTCAATGCTTTAGCCTGATTTAAGGTGACTAAGATTTTTAAAATCAAAAGGATCTCAAACAAGTGCTTCACAAACTGTAAACTGTATCTCTATCTTGTTAAGGGCCTTTTCTGATAGTAGTTCTGGGGGAAGGGGCTTGAGAATCTTATTTCTAACAAATTCTCAGGCAGCTCATCAGATCACGCTTTGCAATGAGGCATAGGAAGGAGGCAGCTATTGACTAGTCTGTCTCATTTTGCTCATCACAAAGGGTTTGTATGATAGAATTGTCCAAAGTGTCACCTACAGGAATAAGCCAGTTTCTGCCTGGGTTTAAGCTGAATGCCTTTTCTGAAAATCTTTGAACCATTAACATATGAATCAGGCTTCTCTAAAGGAGAAATGCTTGAATATTCACCCTACTTGCCCTTTCCACCTGAGTAATTTCCTATATTGGCTCAAGGTAATGCAGTGTCCTAGAGATATCAATCCACTTCAAGATTTTAGACGTTCTTTCTGTCCATCATTTGCTGCATGTCTTGACCATTGACTACACAAGCTTACCAAACCACTGGTCATCAGTTATTCAATGCATTCTGAAAACTGCAGTGATTAATGTGTCTAAACAATAAAATTACTTAGCCAAAAATCAATATTGCACTTTGAATATTCCACAAAAGGACTGTTTACTCCTCAACTCTGGAGAGGAAGCTAGAGGAATTATATTTCTGTACCTGAGATTTTTGACATACGCAATATAAATGCATAAATTAGAACATTATCTTTTCTAACCTGGGAGCTCATACAGTAACCATTCTCCCTTAATTGTGTAGAATCCATAATTGAAATTGCAAAAGCATTCCTTCTAGGCGGATCGGAGTTCTTATTTTCAATCAGCACATCTAAATGAAGAAGGCTAACAGTCTTGTAGTGTATCTACAGATGCAATCACAGAATAATAGGAGCAAAATTACTTTAGAAAATATCTACGTGGCCTCCATTTATTAGAATTCTGATAAGAAGGCAACACAAGGTAGAAGAATTTCTATTAGTTTGCAACTTGTTCCTGACAGGTGCTGTCAAAGTACCTAGATTTGTCGTTCTGGTAACTGGAAATTCAGAAATCAGACTTTGACTATAAGTTGTGTGTTTTTTCACCTTTAACTTGAACATTAATGTCTCTAAGACCCAATGTAAGTTGATTATGTTCCAAATCTATAGAAATCAATATGTAAAAACTACAAATATATAGTGACAGAAGGTGATTTGACTTTGGTTGGTGGGCCCTAATTCAATGTACAGATTATGTGTCATGGAGATGTATACCTGAAACCTATATGACACTATTAACTGAAACCACCCCAGTAAGTTTAATGATAAAAGAAAAACAAACAAACAAACAAACAAATAAATAATTACATATAACTTCTGTTCTCGCTCGTTTTTATTTTTGGACTCTTACCATACAATCCGAATAAACAGCCTTGTTGAGTAACTGTGGGAGACAATCCCAGGATGTCAGCAGGGTTGAATCATCTGGAGATGGCTGAGGACATTTCTCCAAACCTGAAAAGGATGGATAAATTGGTTGCTTGCTGCCAGACAGCTGAGGGCATTTCAATCTACATGTCATTGCCTCCTGTTGGCCAAACACCTGAATAGCTATAGGCAGTTTTTCCCCATTCTGACAATGGATTCTGTAGAGATAGCCCTACCCTTTGATGTGAATATCTACCTTGCCTTAGGACAAATTGTATTAATAAAAAGCAAGGGGTCCTGAGACAAGAGAGAACTTGGTTTCTTCAGCCAAGCTCCTCTGGCCCCCCAAAATGCCTCCCAAAATTATGTTTTGTCTCTGGTCTCTTATTTAATTTACACACAGTGCTTTTCCATATTCCTGAAGCCTTCTAGATGCTGGATCAAGACAACTGGCAAGTAACAGAAAGTTAGCATGTGTTAGTAAGAAGAATACACTATTACACGTATTAATACACGTATGCCTGGATTAATTTTCAATTTCATGACTCAATGGTTCAAATGAAAATTGTATTTTATTTCAACATTATCATAAGTTATAGATCCCACCAGAGTTAATGAGTAGTAAATTTATGACAAACAAAAATAAAGTGTTATCTGAAATGTTTACATTCAGATTAATAAAATCAGAATCGTTGCTTCCATATATTTTAAGTATTTAAAACAAAAGTTCTATAAAAAATTATGGTTACGTGCACATTCACACAGAATTTGTGTGTATGTAGGAGGCAGAATTTATGGAAGTACCTATTTTTTTGTTGTCACAAATCCTACTGTGCGCTCAATAAAATAATTGAAAAAATTCCCAAAATACCAATAATACATTTCACCCCACGTACAGCATTTAGGTAACAGGTATAAGCATTTAGGTATCAGGTGTACAGCATTCAGGTATACAGCATTTAGGTATCATGGGCACAAAGAATCTTCTTTCTCCTTGAATTTCTGAATAGGTAAGAAATGTTCAAAGGGTTTTTCAGTGAGGTACAGAGCCTGCAGAAGATGAATATTACCCAGTTTAGATCCCCAGACATGCAAACTGCTCAAATGAGAGATACACACATTTGTTTTTCTCCCATGGATTGCCTCTTCGGTCTACCATGGGGAAGAATTGGTCTTCTTGGAGCCATAAAAACTGTATGGTGTCTAGTTACCGTCCCTGAAGGGAGTCAGGGACTGTTAACCAAAGAGCATGTTTGGAACATTTTTTAACATCCCTAAGTTTGTAATTTCCTATATCCCTGTCTGTTTCCTGCAAAAGAAATGGTCTAAGTCTTTGGATTCCAGAGGAATCAAGGGAGAGAGTGCAGAGAGTCTCTCTATCTGCAGCTAAATGTGGAGAATAACCCAGAGGGATAGGTTGGTGGGGAGAACTGTGAAGTCGGGAGGAAAGGCATCTGGAATGTTAGAGCTCGTAAGAAAGTTGAGGAAACTGATTGTGTGGCTCCACAGTGACTATATTCCATGTTTTATCCCAAACAGCAACTAAGATAAATGCAGAGTTTCAGGAAGGAGAACCTTTGAATTATTAATATGAACTACTTATCTGTCCATACTCATTAGACAATTTCCACACTCCACTCCACGTTGCACCAATAGAGCATCCTCAGAGATAAACTGTATCTTGTCTAATCTCTCTGGAGCAAACAGTTCAGACTTAATCAGTTGGAGAATAATGATGAAAGTATTTTGCCAGGAGAAGGGTAAAGGAACTCCTACCACTGTCTGGTTTTGATGGCATCATTTGTTAGATAAAAGCTCCAGTTTGAGAAGCAAGCCAGTAGTCTGCCTTTGCACAATTACAAAGTGGAGACAATTTACAAAACCATACAACTGGCGGAGATGAAAGCGATGTTAATGCACTGAAGGCTTTGCTGTTATCATTGCTTATTGTTGTTTCTGCCTTGTTGCAGCACTAAAAATTATGATCATCAAGGGAGGTGGCCTAATCAAGGAGGAAAGACCTGCGCTTGCTAGAATGAAGCAGCAACCAGCTGTCAAAGGATGGGTCATGGAGAGACACACATTATTTATGTGGAGGCTGCTTGCTGTTTGAAAATTGTCCCGTCTTTCCAGGTTAGTCACCATTCTGCTCTCAGCTCCCAGTTAGCTTCCTGTTCCAAAACACACTCCATCAGAGGACCTTATGTATCAAAACACTTGAAGAATCCGGATGAGGGCTATGGGGTGTGTTTTGCATACTGATTCCAAAGAGATTGCCATTTTAATCAGCAGAGAATCTTCAATAAGTAGGATCCCCACAGGATTCAAAGTCAAGAAGCAGTCACACTGCATGGATTTTATTTATTCTCAGTGCCTACCATCTTGACAATTAGATTGTTGTCTGGAGTCCATGTGAACACACATGCGTGTTGGGCCTGCAGACCAACTCACAGTCTCTTAAACTTTTATTGTTACTTTGGAATAAATACTTGGCAGAGTAGTTATCCAGTAATAGAAATTTTGTGAAGATCAGAGTAAGACCCTTTTCTTTTTCTTAAATTAGACCCTTTAACGTTCTATGTCATACTAATTTGCCGGTGATGAATTCCTTTAGCTCTTTCTTGTGTGGGGATCTCTTTATCTTTTGATTCTACTTGCTAGCTTTGCTGGGAAGAGTAATCTTGGTTGTAAATCCTTGTTTTTCATCACTTTGAACATCTCTTGCCAATCCCTTCTGTCCTGTGCTTCACAAAATTCCAGGCTATCATGTAATTATTTTGCATGCATTAATATAGTACTTATTCGTCCCATTAACCCCAGGGTATGTGTGTATGTTTTCTTAACTTGACCTTTGTTTTGCGATGAGATACTTTTTAAGGAATAGAGAGGGTAAGTAACGTGCCTGGAGTCACTCAGCTAGTAGGTGACAGAATCAGGATTCAAACCTAGAGAACTAAATTCCAGATCCTGTTTTCCTCACTGCACACTCTGCCTCAGTCTGTGGTCCTTGGTACTACAGGTGATGTACAAATATGCACATTAGATTTGAGGACGTATAAGAACTTTAATATCATAACTTATGGCCCAACACTGGGATCTGAAACAGACTACTGGGCAAGCAGACCTCCTGTGCTGGTTTTATTGAACAGTAAATCACACCCCCTGTGAGGGTGATAAGCAATGGGCCCTATATACTTCTTATATAGGAACTGCTCCCCCATAGCCTTTGCTCTGTGAGCCTGAACCAAAACTAGGTTAGTTATATTTTCCACCTTGTTCTTACCATTGAAAGTTCAGTTGTCCCCACCAGAAAATGAATGATTTAAGTTTATAACCTTGTTTCACTAGCAATTCTTCTCCTTTTAAAAATCCTGTTCTCCCTTTCCCCTTCACCCCCCCCCCCAGCCATGACACCTTGGAACATGTCTTTGGCTCATGTCCCTTGATTTTAAAATCATATAGGAATAAAACTCTCTTTTAATTTCTTTTGTTGACAGGTTCCTCCTTACGTTTGACATGTCTGAGCTATTTCGTTATTTCGTAATGTGAAATATCAATAAAGGAAATATGGACGCTAATATAGAAGACTGAATTATTCATTAAGGCCTTCACATAAATCTTTCCAGACCCATGGAGAGAGGATGATGTTTTAGAAAGGCAAGGACATGAGGTAGGAGTGAATCTGGGAGTTCTGTGCCCAATTTGAGAGGATGAAATTAGACTAAATTAGAAAGGTCAATAGTTCTACTCAAAGTGTGATCATTAGAATACTTCCTGGCCTAGATCCTAGGGAATTCAGGATAATTTTACAGTTAGAGGGAGAGGTAAATTCTGCCTTTTAAGAATCGAAAGAATTAACACCACTTAGGGACAAGGTCTGAAATCTATTAAGCTTTTGCTCATTTGGCTCAGAGGGAGAAGTAGCATCCAGTGGAGGAGTTTTAGTGGGCAGCAAGAGAAAGGGTACTCGCAGTCTTGTCTGGAGCTGCTGCTAACTGAGGGCCACAGGTGTCTGGGGAGTGTTTTGTGAGAACTTGCCAGAAATAGAGCCTGATGAGACATGATGACATTGTTCTCTTGGGCAGACATAGAAAAGGAAGAAACGTTTCCTCACCTACTGTGAATTTCTGGGGGCAATGAGGAATATAAACCCAAGCAGCATTTATTTTTGTCACTTGTTTCTTCTGAATCTATACTGTCATCACTGTGGCACCATTTTACTTAAACATTTACATATATATATATAGTTGTTTTGTTTTGTTTTGTTTTAATTTCCTGGTTCAGCCTTCAAGTCTGTGCTCCTCCACAGGAGCCTTCACTTTCACATAAATGTGATTCTGTATGACTCCTTCACTGCTATGTATAATGTCAATTAAATGTTGGGGCAAATTAACGCATTTCTGAGGTTTGCACAAGTAGGGAGTGCATGTGCTTGCATACAAAATGCCTTGTTTTTTCTTTTAAGAAACATTTTCTAAATATAAAAAAATGAATGTTTTGCTGATTTATTCTAGAAATTAGAATTAATTCTTTACAACCATTAGCATGATCTTTCATTTAAAATGTTATTAGAAATTTCTAATGCTAAAAATCATTTCACTTTTTGCTAATTAAAAATACAGTTGAGTCAAACAGCTATGTATCATATTTAGTTTTATGACTATTCAAGCAAATGAATTATTAGCAATATTTTAATTGCATGCATAATTTATATGAAAAAAAAGAAACTTAAACTGTTTCCAGATATCACTTGAATACTTCCAAACTGTTTATTCTTCAGCTAAAATGACCATTGTCTGGTTGAATCTATTACTGTAAAATATGGGACTATATTATCTAAATAGAGCACACACTAGAATTAGGAGCAAGGCTGAAAGTGTTACCATCAGAATCTAAAATCACTATGATTCATTGAAAGGGTCTCGCCATTTACAAGGAGATTCCTCCACCACAGATTGTTTGGATATATTTTCCTATAAGACCAGAATGTTTTCCAAAACTCATGACATAGAGCAGTACCAAAACTTTTCTACTCTTGTACCCATCCTGATAGGTTGGTATTGGCAGCCTGAAACACTCTCAAGAAGGATCTGTAGCCTGTGTCCCACTGCTATAATGTTTGCCATGACCCCTGGAATAGGGACTGGAGACATTCATGATAAATACTTTTGGTTTCCAAAATGAGTATCCATAAAACTCATTAAGGAGTTGGGTTTAAAAAAAAAAAAAGTAATACTGTCATCTTTTTCACAACATGAAGGCACAAGCCTGCCCACTGGAATGCAGTCAATGAAAGAAAAAGTCTGAATATGCCAATGTCCAGAACAGCTGCTAGATACAACATTCATTTTGTTTGGCAGATGTAACCCCAGATAATGAAAGTGGACATTGTGCACTATCACAACTGTGACACTTCTCTTAGGATTCCCCCTTGCTCTTTATTCGGAATTCATCAAGACATGCATGACTTCCTTTGCGGGGAGGGGGTGAATGCCATTAAAAGCCAACCTAAGTATTCTGGTCTGCAGAAGTAGGCATATTTCTGAATAAATAATTGCTTTAGGGACTTGTGATTGTGGTCCGTGAAGGTCTACCTTCCATAAACTGACCACCTAAAGAACTTTCAATGTAATGGTGTTTTTCAATTTAAAAAAATTGGATATGCTATCTCTGTGATTATCTTATTAGACAAACATATTAAATCATACTCTGCTGACTCCTCCCTTTACCTTTTTCTAACTGTAGAAGATTAATTTATTTTTCAGGCTACAGATTGCTTCATCAGAGTAATCAATGTAATCATACAAAAAAATAACCAAGGTTGAATGCTTAGTATTGACCAAATTCATTTAATAGGCCAACAGTGATAATATAATTTCAAATTGGTCAGAAAATTATCAATGTGCTATGCTACCTCATAGACAAGATTCATATACTGTGATATATTAAAACACTAGAGACCAATTGAAATTGTGTCCTGCCATGGGACCCAAGCCTGACTTGCACAGTGCTGGCTGCTATGGCAGTCAGGCCAGACCGGCACTGTGGGAGGGCTGGGACCATGCCTGACTCGCAGTGTCCTCCAGCACCCCTGCCTGTGTTTGCTCCGGGCCTCCCTGCCTCTATCTCCGTATTTGCTCCAGGCCTCACCTGTGCACGCAACCTCCTCCTGACTGGTCATGACCCATTATGGAGTCCTGGCCTAATTTGCATAGTACCTCTTTATATGTATAGATATCTTTCTATAAAAGTGCCTGTCTCCATTTCACGTAGGGTAGGACTCCTGAATGTGCTGCCTGTCTTGAACACATTATGTGTTTCTCATGAATGTTTGATTATGCATGTGTTTATCTGAACTTTTGTTCTTTTGTTTGGTACTGAAACTTGATATTTATAAGTATCAATTTGCACCCTTGGAATTTGTAATCATTCTGTCAAGGACCCTCCTTTGTCTAGCCTAACTCTCTTGAGGCCTTTGAGAAGCAAAATTCCGTGACTAGAAGCTGCTATGCTTTAATTTGTACCAACACATGGTATCAAAGATCATGAAAGCAATGTTTTCATCCAATTAAACTTGCTAGAAGCTAATGAAAACTGCCCAGAGAATTTCCCTTTGTAAATTAAAGACACACAACGAGGATTGTCACTTGACTCGTTTTCAATTGACTTTGTATGGCATTAATGATCTTGGTTAGCAATAGCTGTGAGGAGTTTGCATCTGTGAAGGACAAACCACAGAGGACATAGAGATTAGCCAGAATTCGGCTAAGTCGCTACCAGAATTGCAATGTTTATTCCAATCATCTTCAAACTCATTAGGCCTCCAAAATTGAGTTGCAAATCTCTGGAGCTCGTGCTTTATTAAGAGATGGCTGGAATTTCCCTTTTCCAGTTGGGCAGAAGTCCTGTGAGGATGCCACGTTTCCTCCTGGGAGAATGCTGGCACATATGTCAATAGCCCAAGCCAGAACCAGGAAGTCCATCTGAGTGTGAAAGAATGTATTATTACAAACATTACTTTTGGACTCATTGTCTTGACATTTCCTAAGATTTTTAGTCTAGCTATCCGTTAACTTAAGCAATCTCTTATATAGAAGAACTATTTTAATCAAATACTAAATCACCTGGCTTGGGCTCCTTTTTGTGCAGAGAGCCAAAGTTCTCCGAGTATTTGGCATTTTCCAGTTTAGCTCATTATTTCCTTTCAATGAGCACATTTTTTTCAGCACTGGTCATTGATTGAGACCAATCAGCCAGTAGAAAGAGGTGGGTAGTACTTTGGTTTGTATGTCTCACCTTTCATTGGCTTAAGACTGACAAAGAGGTCCAGAAAATACTAGCTTCTCATATTCTTGGCTTCCACAGGGTTAAGAGAGACACAGAGAGAGCCAGAAAATATGAGTTCGGGTGGACAAAGTCCCTGAAGTGGCTAGGCTTACAGCCATGGAGTCCAAGCTGAGGCAGGTCAGATGCCAGGATTTCAAAGGTCACGTAAAGATCAGCCAAAAACAGATTCTGGTAGAAGCCAGTTCAGGTGTCAGCAGATTTCATACGGAGAGCATTGGGAATGCTTTGTTCCAGTAACTTGTCTGTCTCAGAGTTATTCACATTCAAAGGGGAAAAGGGCCAAAAAGCTGGATGCATGATATAGTTCATGTACAAGAAGAATTATAAAGGCATTTTTTATAAGCCACCTGTCACAACAGTGAGGGGAAGAAAAGACGAGACTCACTTCTGCAAAATAAGATGATAAAAAAAGTTATCTTGAGAAAAAAATAATTTATGATTAAATAGTTGTATCTTATATCATCTATAGTACCTATGAGCATATGTTTTAGCTGATTATGTTAATCTACAAAAATTCATAATTTTTTATAACTAGACAATTTGTAGTTTTGTAAATCCATATTCGTTTGAAAGGAAATCTATTTTTTAAAATATATTTTTATTGATTTCAAAGGGGAAAGGAGATAGAAACATCAATGATAAGAGAGGATCATCAATTGGCTACTTCCTGCAATCCCCACAATGGGGGATTGAGCCTGCAACCCAAGCATGTGCCCTGACCAAAAATCAAACCAGGAAGTCTATTTTTAAAAAATCTACTTCAATATAGCTCTATGAAATTTTCTGTAAATGTTTTAATCTACATTTCCAAACCTCCATATCCTAGAGGATATGTCTAAACTACATAATACTACTTTGGGGCAATTTTAGCATGCCCACAGTGTAGGGACAAAAGAAACTAAAATAAGAAAAACAAAAAACACTAAACAGTGAAGTTGTCTGGAACAATAATGGCATGGGGGGAAAAATCAATCAGTATACGACCTTGTGCAAATGACAAAACATTCTAGACCCCACTCTTGTCTCAAGGAAAACTCCTTGTTCTAAATTGGTTTTATTCAATTCTCAATATTGCTGTCTTCATAGAAAAGAACTGGAAAAAAAATATCTACTTGTTTACCCCTAATTTCATTTTTATAAAATTCTCCATTTCAAACATTGGTCACTGGTCTAATGTCATTTCATTCAGCAATGCGGAGCTAATAATTGTCTGTGTTCCCATAGCTATTAGCAAAACTGCTTATTTCCTAGACCTGATTAAGCTTGCCCCTGAATGAAATGTGTTACATACCTTGTATCTTGAAATCTTTAAATTTCCATATTCAGTGACCTCGAAATTTATTTGGTACAACACTGTCACAACACTTTGATGCCTTTTTATTAGTGGAGACCAACAGCATCTTAATTATACAATTAAAAATCTGACAAGTACAAATAATAAATAATGGCAGAAAATGAAACCATTTAGCAAAGGCATAGACGGAAATGTGTGCCTCAGGACAAGAAAACAAAAGCCATTAATGAACACAGCATATAAAGCAAATTATAATTTGCAGAAGGCATGCAGAAAGTTCATTCTTTATCTCCTGACAGTGGAAAAGACCATAAAGTGCACTGCTAGGCTGAGTGCTGTGGCTGCCCAGCATAACTCTGGTCTAGGTACACCAGTTCCCAGTAAACAAACAGTCCTTTCTCCCAGTCACAGTGTTGTGAATCTATTCATATTTGGGGCTGTGCTCCATAAAAGGAGGTAAATGCCAGGGGCGCTGGTGAAACTGAAAATATTTTTTAAAGCATAGACTCTAAAAGAGATCATAACCACCTTGATTTTTTTTGTAATTTTGTAATATATATATAATTAAAAAATAAAACTGGTAGATTGCTCTCATTTACTTTTCAAAGAAGTCAATGTCCTCAAAATATGAAGAGCCTAAAGCATTATCAAAGCTAAAAAGGGGAAATATGAAAGAAATTTGCATCAGGATTGCTCTGTGAAAGACATTTTATGTATGTCATTTTTACTAATCATGACAAAATCATATAAAATATGTATTTTCCCATAATCTATTATAATAAGAGGGTAATATGCTAATTAGACCAGAGGATCTTCCAGATGAAGTCAGTGCAGTGAGGACCAAGGCAGAAGCAGCTGCCAGGACTGTGGGGGTTGAGCACCTTGCACGAATTTTGTGCATCGGGCCTCTAGAGCAGATTATAAGATTAAAGCTCCTAAATCAGTTAGGCCAACATCCCAATGCTACTTAGCAAAAACACTGTAGCTGTAGAGATTAGGATCAGATCAAAAACAAAATTCCACATCTTAAAAGCCAAAGATCAGTTCCCTAGACATTTGTAGTGATGATAGCATGACTTCCTTTATGGAAAGATAGCAACATGGATAGATTTTTAAAACATAGCACAGAGTAAATTATGTAAAATGAAAGTAGCATGTATGTAAATCAAAATATATAGACCCTCACTACATTGTTATAATATTATATGCCAATTCGTGGATATATGTTTATACACATACCTCAGCCATTGCCTGTAAGAAAATAGAAAGGAATCAGGGGTGTGAATGAAACATGGAAAGGACCTCACAGACACGAATGTTGTTGGATGCCATGAACTGAGGAGCTCTTTACTTAATGTTAAATTACATGTTAAATATAATTTTGTGTCTTGGTTCTTGATTTATCAACACTTATAAGCTTGGTTCTAATTTTTAAATTGTACTTTCCTATCAACTTCATTTATCTTATTATTTTAGTGAGTTCTGAATGTAAGCTTATTCTTTGGAGATCTGGGAAAATATTTTCAGATGTGGAATTAAAGTGAATTCCTCCATGAATAACGCTGCAGTGATCTTAAGAATATCTTGCTAAGTGAAATAAGTCAGACAAAAAATGTTAAGAACCATATGATTGCACTCATCTGAGGAATATAAAACTGAAAGCAACAAATGAACAAGCAATAAGAACAAACAAAATCTCATAGACACAAGGGATAGTGCAGTGGTTGTAAGAGGGAAGGGTAAAGGGAACAGGAGGACTCACATATAATGACAAACGATGATTTGACTGGTGGTGGGCACACAATGCAATATACAATGCAAATATGCCATACACAATACAAATGAATTCCGCTGTGATAGGCTTGTAATTCCTTTGTCAGGCTCTTGGAAACACTACTAATTGGGACCAAGTTTTATGTCACCTAAACCTCTATTTGTGAAGCATTCTGGTTAGAATTGTCAGCGCAAACTTGAACAAAAGGACCATGTATGTTTACAGTCTCCCTTCATAGATTTCATAGGGATGCTGATGAGTGGTAGTGGAAAGGGGATGGCTGGAGCAGGGAAAATGTGTGCATATTTCTTTTATTGGGACTCCTGTGTCTTAGCTTCATGTGTAAGTATGGCATGTTTTAACAGGTTATTCCAGTACAGGTCCAGGTTCTGTTTTGTCCATGCTTTTTAGACATACCTTTAAATATATTCATGTTCTAATCCACTAATGTTATCACCAAATATCTTTAGGACAATCTTTAGCTTCAATGCTTGCTTACTTTTGTTCTTGTTCTTGAAAATTTCCTTTGTAGTCCACAAACCAACCATACATAAAAATAAATATTTTTATATTTATCTAGCATTTTAGGTGTTTATCTCAAATTGATGAAAAGAAATGTAGCCATAGTGAATATCATTATTTTATGAAATAACTCATCTACCAACTCTATTAATAAGATTCATACCTTAAAGTCAAAGAAGGAATTTTATTTCAGGTTGAATTGACATGGAAAAAAAGTATATTTTTCTAGATAGATTCAATATTTATAACAGATTTTACCAAGAGATTGCAAAATAACCAATACTTTCTGTGATTATAGGCTGTATGAATGATTTGCTTCTGATATGGGCAATTTATGTTTAATGTGAACATTTATATTGCATCAGCAGTTTAGAATATGGCCTCAAGTACCTATTTCTGATTAATTCAACCTAAGAACCATTTATTTAAGTCTTGGAAAGAGATTATTGCATTTCTTTAAAATTCTCAAATATATTGGGAGGTGTAAAAATACCTTTTGCAAACTCTTTCTAAAGGATTTTCTAAAAGATAAAATATATTATAAACCATGATCAATTTAAGCATCAGGCAAAAAAATAAAAAAGTGATATGATCTACTTGAATCTAAATATCAGAATTGGAGCACATTCTATATTATGTTGTCATTAACAACTAAAAGTAGTAATCATGTATTGAGTGTTGAGATATACTAGATATTGTGCCAGACCCTTAATAGATTTAATTATCATATCTCTTACAAGAAAAACACCCTAATTTTGCCTATGAGAAAAATTATGGTCAGTGAATTTGCTCTGTAATGAAATACTCACAAATTACAAAAATACAAGGGAAAAATAAAGTGCTAAAAGAATTAATACATGATTTTAGTAAATATATGAATAGATAAATCTTTGTTTATATTTTACCAGTCTATCTCTTCCTTAATTGATGTTTTAAATGTTTATTTAATTATTTATATCTATTTTTTAAACTACAAATTACCATCCTTTTCTGTTGTTAGTAAAGTAATAAAATGTCACTGCTTCAGGTCTGAGTCCTATACTAAGACTGCCTGAGGTTGACTCCTGGCAACATCATTTTCAGTTGTGTGACCTGGGTTAGTTATATCACCTTTCTGAGCTTCAGGTTCATCATGTCTGAAATTAAAAGACATAATGATTCATGGTAATAATTCATAAAATAATTCTGTTTCATGGTGATGTAGCATTTAGGGCAATAAATGCCAAATAGTAAATACTCAGTAAGTGTTTACATACTGATGTTGTAAAATGGTCTGCCTCCAGCATTCACTGATATGCTATTACTTTTAATGGTGTCTGAACTGAAAATATTTTGTATTTTGTTTGTTAGACTGGGTATTAACGTGTGCATTTTGCAAAATCTGTCTTTGTGACTCAGAAAATATTTTACTTATTTCTGTTTCAGTGTTTGAATAACTGAAAAGGACAGATTTGTGAGCTCCAAAGTCTGTAAAGTAATTGTATATTGTGTTTTTTGTCTTTAAAAATGCCACTTGATATTTTTACACAGAATAATTTACAAAACCAAAAGGAATGGTTTGCCACCCTTTTTATAACTTTATGCCCTTAGGCGCTGTAAAGAGTAAAATATCACCCCAAAGCTGTTCCATTGTCACATTTTGATGCTTGAAGAGAATGGCTCAGTGTTTGGGTTGTGAAACTCACAGGATGTCAACCTTCATTGATTTAGTGACTGAGTAGACCACTTTGTTTTGCAGGGAAGGTCACACTTTCTCACTCCTACAAAAACCCCAGTGAACACCCTTTCTAGTGTTTATTACCGCATTATTCTTAAATGATAGGTAACAGGAATCAATATAAGTCTATGTATCCTTCAGTGGCTTGGTCTTTGATTATAGTATAAAATGCCAAAGGCAAAAAGCCAAAAGTAAATTAGTTCCCCTTCTTTGTGTCTAAATATTTAGGAGATATTAACATTGACATGTTCAACTTTGTACAAGTCTTAGGAAAAATTGGTTTCTTTCATTTTTATCCCCTGGGACCATGCAATACTTCAAATTAAATGGATATTAAGAAAAATGGGACCCATCCCTCTTTGTTTTGCAGATGATGAAGCTGGAGCTCAGACCCACCCCTTTGCTCATGGCAAAGACTCAATAAAACTTCTTCCTTTTATTAGATTGTACTCCCATTATGCCATTTATAAAATCATTTTTAATTATTTCCTTTATACTTTATTTTTATTTCCTGAAGGACTAGTGATTTAGTTAATCCTGTGGGCAATGTAAATAAAAAATATATAGTATGGATTTAATGATATTGAATAAAATAAATTAGAAAAAGTACTTGCATTCAAGAATTTTACTCACCTTTCAAGTCCTATGATTAAACAAGATCACAAGGTACACTGATTAAAATAAAATGTAAAATTTATGTTGTGGACTATTTGACTTCACTTTTATAGTTACAAAATGATTTGTAGCAAAGGGTGAAGGTTTGAAGATGACCAAAGGCAGAGTGAATGAACTGAGATCTTTTCCTCTTCTTTGTTTTCAAGAATGATAAAAGCAAGGTTACATAACTTATTTTCCATGGTTGTGTGTACAACCCTCAGTAACTTAATGCATGCTTAGTACTAAGCACAGTACTTGAAACACTGTAAGCACTCAATACAATTAGTAATTCATATCCTTATCATGAATATTAAAGGAATTAGAGAACTGAATGGAATAATTTTCCAAGTCCCCAAATTCATTTCTTTTTAGATTCCACTGGACTTGGACTATATCTGCATTTTGCTAAGTAGGAGACAGATTGAGAATTTCAAAGTACATAAAATCTATCCTTTTTGGAAAATATATCCTATATAATAAAGTGGTAATATGCAAATTGACCCTCACACCCTCACAAGATGGCTGTCTATGACCAGGCTGGCAGGAGCTTAGTGACAGACAACCAAACAACTGAACAAGCAGGCTGTGTGGGGGGACCAGGCCGGCAGAGGGGGGCAGTAAGAGGCAACCAGGCAGGCAGGCAAGCAAGTGAGCGATTAGGAGCCAGCAGTCCAGGATTGTGAGAGGGATGTCTGACTGCCGGTTTAGGCCCAAAACTGGCAGTTGGACATCCCCCAAGGGATCCCAGATTGGAGAGGGTGCAGGCTGGGCTGAGAGGGAACCCCCGTCCCCCATGCACAACTTTTGTGCACAGAGCCTCTAGTATCTATTCAGAGATTGAGGTCCCAACAGCATGTTCTTCTCTTCAAAATTAAGAAACTACAAATTCTCAGTATGTAAATAAAAAATTAAACTAAATACTACTTCTAATAGAAAAGTAACCAGTATACTGAATTACAGAATATTTATATATAGCAAGGTTAATTCCAGCAATACTTCCTGGAAATTGGTAGGTATTTTGCATTCTAATTCTTGCAATGTCTGTGTTACTTTTAGGGAATTACATTATTTTATGATATTTCTGAATTACATTTAAATTCATCCATGAAGTTGTGAACAATTCTTATGTGAAATTTTAGAATGTTAATCTTGGTAACTCATCCAGAATGCCTTAAGATCTATGCAGGGAGAAGAGATAAGAATGCTAATTTAATTTTTTTCTACCTGTTTGCCTCTTATAGGGAATTGAATTGTGTTCTTTATTAAAGCTAATTTTTGTTCTGCATTTTTATGGCTGATACTCCTTTCAGGACTGAATTGTTCATACAAGCAAAAGCTAATGAATTGAATTAAATGAATTGAGTGGAGCAACTACTCTCAAGAAAACCTGCAATGTAAAATTTTCCTGGTAAGGACCTGAAGGGAAAATCTCTGCGAGAAATTTACTTCTCAGTTAATATTTCCATATTGTTCATTCAACAAATACTTATTAGTCACCTAATATGTGCCAGGAACTGTTAATACAACAGTGAACGTAAAACCTTCCCCTTTTCAAGGATCTCACTAATATATGAGGCATCTCTTGGGTAAAGTAAACTCGCAGTAAAATATGAAGCAAATCACAAGAATGGGTACAAGAAAGGTACAAAAAGAAAAAGCACTTTTATTGGGTAAGCTAAACACACACACACACACACACACACACACAAAACAAACAAACAAACAAACAAACAAACAAACAAAAAAACACACACAAAAAAAACACCCAGCAACAAGTTGAGAAGACATTTGGTATGGACATTGACAAAGGCATCATTTTCACAGGTGGAATGGGAATGGCAGTAGCATAAGGCATTTAGAAAAAAAAGCATAAGGATCTAGAAATAAAACACCTAGAAAAAAAAATAAGGTTCTAGGGTGTTAAAGAAGGAAGGCACTATCCCACATCGCAAAGAGGGATGGAGGCATCAGTGCATAATCTGGACAGTGTGCAGTCTCCCCTGAAATAATTTTCCGTTCATAAAATGCAGACCACAGGAGAATTAGGAACCTATGAATAAAGCTGGAAAGCTCAGTGGATCTTTCAGCAAACATACAGTACTGAGGATAAGAAAAATAAAAAGGAGTTTAGCAGGTACAAAAAGAAGGGTCTTAGGTAAACACAATGAACAATCAGAAGTAAACTAATTCTTCTAATACACTCTGAAACACCAGCTGAGATTAGCTTAGTCCCTTTTGGATTGTGTAAGGAAGGAAAAATTATCCCTCTGCTCCTGGTTCTTGGCTGAGAACTCCCTGGAATAAAAGAGTAATGGAGAAAAACAAACTGAAGTTTAATAACATCTATGCCTCTTGTATACATAGAGATACCCAATAAAACTGAATCACTCCCCCAAAATGGCTCAAGCCACCAACTTAAATATGATCTACAGCTAAAGACCAAAGAAAGATGTTGAGGGTAAACTGTGGGAGTTACCAGAAGAATGAGATTGAGCAGGAGTCTGGTTGTTAACACAGCTCTCAGTCTCTGCCTTCTTCATTGATAAGAGTTTATAGAGACTTGATCACCCTCTTCCTCCTGGTATAGATGGGGAGACATCCTTACAAAAGGAGATTTTTCCTTATTAATGCAGCTTTCCTTACCAAGGGTAATCTCCACTCTGTTTTCAGATCTTCTACTGTGTCTGCTATTTCTTAAACATAATCAACCTAAAATAACAAAGAAAAATATTATGGGGGTGGCAAATTCTGCTCCCTTTTAATTAAAATAGTTTTCCCATTTTGGTGTTCAGCAGAAAATATGGCAACGATTCAGGAAAAAAAAATACAACATCATGTTTTGTGTCTTTGTGATTTCTCTAAGAAATAAAATTTTATGTAGCCTTTTTGACTTTTTTCCCCCCAGCTTTTAAGACTATGGCCAATGTGTCATGGCCACAATATAAATCACAAATTATTAATGTCTGTGTAAGTAAAACATGGGAACTGAATAAAAATATAACTTTCTGTATATATATTTTTGATAAATATAAATAAGTCTATTAATAATAATATGTGTATATCCAAACACTTACATAAATATACCGTATATGGCAATTTGCAACAGAACAAAATTCTAGTGAGTAAAAGTGACTGACATTTCTTTCTTTAATTGGTTTAAGATTTGAAAAAATTGTGTTGAACTTGTGAGCAGGTTCCCTCCTGACAATCCACAGAAAAGAAAATACATTAAAAAAGGACACTAGACTAGTGTTTTCCTGCTACATTCTGATATTTAATTGAAATACAATACAGAAGACTTTTCTTGAGTGCTGCTAAGTCCCTGATTATAAAATCTCACATAGAAATGTTGTTTTAGCTACTGTAGGGGAACAAACATTGCCGCCTCAAGATGTTTCTCTCCAGCGTTATTATTTTAGGGTGATTGATTTGAGGAAATGGAAGATTCAGGAAGGACACTTGACCTTCCTTTCTAATTGCTGAAATGAATGTACATGGAGCACCTGCTCCAGGAAGAGAGACATTGCCATAGATAACCAGTTTAACATGAATTTGGTATGAACCTACTAAGGGCCCCTTTGATCAAAGTACCTTTTGCATCTCATTGTTTCTGTATGGCCTGGCAAACATTTGTTAACCAAACATTGAATCTTTTCATCTTCCCACGATGGCTTTACTTCCCATTCAAGTTCCAGACCTCGACCTCCTTTTCCTTAATCCAAATGACACATATACTACACTTTGCCTTACTGTTATTAGAATCGCTCATGTTTGTGCAGATTCCTCATGTGTATGGATTAAATTTTACTTTCTCCAGTTCATCTGTCTTATGTCATTTTCATTAGTTGATCAGCCAACAGAAGTGAAGGAGGGAATACACAATACCCTAGTATTGAGACTATAGAGACAGATGTATCAACGGAGCCCTTGAAATAACTATGGGGAAGATAGGGAGAAGAAAGGTTTCCAACAGGAAGAGATCATGAACAAAAGTCATAGCAGAACACCTACAAGAAGAGTGACATAAACGATGAAGAGTGACAGTATCACCAACTTCAAAATTAGATTTATTTTTTAAAAATTGTCATAACATTTCTAAACATTCTAAATATTAGTGTGGCTCTAAAACATAAGAAGGATAGACATAAAGACAACACAGTTTCCTAGATTTAGCTCAAATTCATTAAATATCATGTGAAGTCCTGGGCAGTCTGAACACCATCCTTAGACCACATTTAGAAGGATATTTGTTTTTCCATTCATTCTGGGCGCTACATCATAAGGTAGGAACCTCTTTGGCCACTAGTTCTTTAATTAATGTGATGGAATCTTTCTGTGTGATAAGAGGTTACACATTTTAAGGCATGGAAGGTAGAGGTAAGCTGGTTCATAATCTTGTACACAAATTTTAACTAGAATTGATTCTTTAACTTCTAATCAAAATTAATATTATAAAATCTCTTGTAGAACTTTAACAAATGCTTCTGCAAATATTTTTCAAGAAGTTAATTTTAAAATCACTAGTTTCAGCAGTGCACTGCAAAAAAGGAAATATTTTGATAATGAGAGCAAATATCCGGATCCAGAAATTGGATCAGGAGCCAATTGGCCTCATTTGATAGCGCAGTTACAGAAGAGTGAAAGGGGAAGATAAATTACAAGTGATTCAACCTGAATTATGAGGTCAGATAGCAGGGATAGCCTTTCATGAAACCTCAGGTTTGACACTGAACAAAATATGAGAGTTTTTTAGTTGAAAGAAAAGTCTCAGGAGTATTTCATCTTGCCATATAAATTCCCCACACCTGACACTATTATTGAAAGCTCAAATAATACATAAGGCATGAAATTTTAATCAAAGTCAACTTTATATTTTGACAAAGCACTCTACATTTTGTTGCAAAAATGATGAAGTTACAGAACAAAGTTTCACCTCTCAGATTGGGGTCAGTTCAAAGTTAGGCTTGTTTGGTGGTTTTTAAATTAGTATTTGCTATCTCTCATTTGCTCTCTCTTCTTCTGTTAACTGCAACACAATTTTTCCCCCCTGGGGAATACCCTTCCAAATTACAGGTGAAGAATGGAGCAGGGGTCCTAGGCCTGGGCCCATCTGAGCATCCCATTCACTGTTCATCAGGCAAGCACTCGAGCTCAGCAGAATCACTGAAACACTGTTGATGAAGCTTCCGAGAACGGAACCCACATTGAACCATGTGTTTCAAACTGTGGGATCTTGGATCTACAGCTGTGATGAGTTTCTTGGAAAGACAGGAAATCTCACTGACTATGGAGTCAATCAGGAGAAAGGTGAGGCTGAGAGATAGAGGTAAAGGAAAAAACAATACTATAACCATGAGATATTGTTGAAGTTTTAATTGATAAGTTTATAGAGACTTGATCACCTTCTTCCTCTTACCCTAACCATGCACTTACTATAATAGTAACATCAACCAATAATTTCCCTTCTAAGCTAGTTTGCTTTGCATTTTGTACTAAACCAGAGACCTATTATACCACCGAACCTTATTGATGCCACTTTTCATGAGTTCTAGAGGAGCTGCTGTATCATAAAAAACGTATGGAACTGAGGTGAATGATACGATGAAAACAGGGTAGGAAGAGGAGTTAGAGAAATGATTGAAGACAGAATGTCAGAGTGTAATATATATATATTAATTGGACATAAAGGTCTTTACAATAGTTAGGCTCTCAATTTACTCATTGTATCAGTCAAGGCTGATGTTTGCTAACTTATTTGCACACTATTTCCCTTCTCACATAGTCTACTTCAGTCACACTTAGAGCTCATTACCTCTTGAACTCATAATAAGTATTTCTATTCTCAAAACTTAACTCCTTTGGAATATTTCCAGTTCTTTATTTGATGATTGCTCTATTTTCCAAATTTCAAGAGCAAGTTCAAATGCTATTTCTATTACAAAACCTACCTTTTGTCTTTCCTTTAGCAATAATTACTTGTTCCTCAAAGCACCCAAATATTTGCATGTCTTTACTTTTTTTGTATTTACCACAATATATTTTTATTTTTAATTATTTTATTTGCATATATATTTTCTACACAATCTTAACCTTCAAATATGATTTAGCATACAGAAGAGTGGTATTTGCATAATATGTATAAGTTATATATTATATGTTGAATTAATTAAACAAGGAGGCCATTAGACTTACGTAAACAAACCAAAACCTAAGCCTCTAAACGCTTCACCATTAAGAAATCAAAACCTATGAACAATCAATCATAAATAGCCAATCTAGTCTCTATACAAGTCTTTCTCTAGCACCTCCGTGACCCGCTCTCATAACCATTTTCAGTTTGGCACTGGTGGATTTGAGTTGATTTTTGCTAAGATGAATTCTTAACATTTTTATGTGCCTCAATTTATCTTTTAACTGTAACAATGACTAATGATTTTTAGGAAAAATGATAAGTCAATAATGTTTTCTGTGCCATATAGTTGAGACAATTTTAGATTAAAGCACATAGTGGCCTAATCTTCATTTTTTATGCAAATACAGACAATATTGTGGCAGACTCTTGCACTGGTTTTATATTAAGAGACACTAAGCATATTATTGTATAATATTAATTTATAAAACTTGTAATAAACTTCATACTCTGCAAAGATTCATATTATATAGATATCACTTAATGTTTTTAATTCAGGTTAGAATTTTTGTTTGTCTTTTTTTCATAGAGGAAGGGAGAGGGAGAGAAAGATAAAAATATCAATGATGAGAAAGAATCATTAATTGGCTGCCTCCTGCATGCCTCATTAGGGAATGAGCCTGCAACCCAGGTATATGCCCTGACTGGGAATTGAACTATGACCTCCTGGTTCATAGGTTGACACTCAACCACTGAGCCATGCCAGCCAGACATGAGTTTTTTTTGAGAATTCATTGTGCATGACCTCTATACGTTCTGATGAATTCAATTGGTCTATGCCGTTGTAAAATATATGGAAGTAAAAATAAAAACAAAATGTTTACTACTCTGAGAAGATTTTGTTATAGTTTTAATGACATATAAACTTCATTCATTAAAACAAATATATCCAATATCCTAGAATTATAGAGTTATCGAAACACATATGGTCAAAGATGTTTGTCCTCCCTAAGTTAGATCTATAAAATTTAGTTTTGGCTGAATTTATTCAAATAACAATTTTGTTTCTTTAATTTATTTCAGCAGTATAACTATAACCTAAATGATTTGCCCTACATATATTTAACTAAGCATTAAATTAAAATTAATAGGATCGTTTTTGAGGTTAAATAGGTACTTTAATGATTTCTGAAAAGATACTTATGAGTGTATAAAGCAACGTTTAGTATGTTGTTGTATATCCTCAACAGGCACCTCATATTAATAATATATTATTTAATAAATATAATTAAATTTCATGAAATTCTAGTTATAAAATGCATGGCTTATAAGGAACTGATCATTATTAAAAGATATTTTGGGACTTGAGCTGTACAACAACTAATAATTAACATGCTTACTGATGAATTATTTGTGACATTAGGTGAACTTACATTAATGAGTATAACATGAAATTAAATTAATTCCTTTTTAAATGAATGTTATTTGGAATTTGTTCAAACTATTTTTGTATTCTTCATTTACATTTATATCATCTATCACACATACAGAAGGTGGGCAAATTATGAATTGATTTGCAGTTGTGAGTATGCAAAACAGTTTATTCTTGTACTATTATTTATTAATTATTATATTATTTATTTATATTAAAATTATAAACCTATTTTTGCTCCCTCCTGCGTTTTGCTTGTACTTTGCAATGATATTTTTTTAGGATTCTACTGTATCATAATACATGAGGTATCACACATCCTCAGAGATGGAATATATCTTTTTAATTAATCTTTATTATTGAAAGTATTACAGATGCCCCCATTTTTCCCCTTTGACCCCCTCCACCTCACACTGCCCAGCACCCCCAGGCCTTCACCACACTATTGTCTGTGCCAGTGGGTTATGCATATATGCATATAAGTTCTTTGATTAATCTCTCCAAGGCCCCACCTTCACCCCCTCCCCATCTTCCCTCTGAGATTTGTTTTATTCCCTATGACAATCTGACTTTTTTTGTTGTTGTTAACTTTCACCAAGGGGTATGGATATTTTTTCCATTGATTTTTAGAGAGAGTGGTTGGGGTGAAAAGGGGAGAGAGAGAGAGAGAGAGAGAGAGAGAGAGAGAGAGAGAGAGAGAGAGAGAGAGACATTAATTCCAGGGAGGCACATCAACTGATTGCCTCTAGCACACACCTTTATGGGAGCTGAGGATGTAACTGGCAACCTTTCCAAACACAGGCAGATGATCTAATCACTTAGTAACACTGGCCAGGGTGATAATTGACTTTTCTTTTTTAATCATATATGAGCGTTTATTCCAATACTGCAGGCGGCAGTATGGGAGAGCAGTAGGTCATCCCATGGAAGTGTGCTCTGTAGCCTCCCATAAGCCAAAGTAGTCAGGACAAAGATTACCTGGGGAGATAGGAATTACAAGAATGGGGAAGTAGGCAATTGGGGCTGGGGTGAGACTCCATTGTTTGGTTTTGGTGTATGTTTATATTTAATGCGATTATTGACATCTTTATCTTTAAATCCATCATCTTGCTAGGTTTTGTTTACTATTGAGTTCATCTGCTTGGTCCCTTTATTCTCTTTTTCTAACTTCTTTTAGATTAATTTGTATTTTTATATTCTACTGTGTTGTTGGCTTGTTATCTATAACACTTTATTTTATTATTTTAATGGTGTATGTTGCGTTTATAATATACACCTTAATTTACAATAACTACCTTCAAGTGGTTTTATTCCACTTTATTTATATAAGAAATTTACAATATTTATACCTCCATTTCTCTTCTTGGAATCTTTGTGCTATATTTGTCATATGATTTACCTTTATATATCTTATAATACCTATGCTGCATTCTTATTGCATTTGTTTCCTCTTTCTGCTATAATAAATTACACAAAATGAGCGGCTTAAAACAAAACAAATTTTTCTTACATTTCTGTAAGTCAGAAGGCTGACAACGCAGGTCTCACTGGGCTGAGCAATTTCCATCACATTTGAGTTACATCCACAGAGTGAACAGACTACTTAGGAAAGGAAAACAGGTTATTTTAGTTTTGCTTAAATCTATTTTTTCTATATTTTATTTTGTACTTTTTCAGTTATTATTTTTAAAGTGAGAAAGAGTATATGCAACAAATATATGTACATATGTAGAAATAATTATTTGTCATTTTATTTTTTGGATTAAGATAGGATAATATAGCATCATTTAATTTGAAAGTTCTTTAATTCAAACAATTATGCAAATGAACATGCATCATTTTGTGGTACGTATAGATTTAAACATAACAATCTAATAATTTAAAAATGAAACAAACTTCAGTGTTTTCCAGGGTATGCCCTTATCTTTCTATGTACTTGTACGTAGAAAGTTTCCCATTATTTTTCCTCTGGATTTTAATGAAAGAAAATTGACTTGTTATTCTATGTTAATTGAACTTAAAAGAATTTGGAAGCACTCTATGAATAACTGTCCACTTGAGAATTTCTAATATTTATCACCACATTGACAGCTTACTTTTTTTATGATCATGTGATTTTTGTCTCTCAATGTGTTTATGTGATGTATCACATTTATTGATTTGTGGATACTATATCAACTTTGCATCTCCAGAATAAATTCCACTTGGTCATGGGATGTACTGTTGGATCTGATTTGCTAGAATTTTTGTTGAGTATTTTAGCATCTATGTTCATCAGGGATATTGGCCTGTAATTCTCTTTCGTTGTGTTTAATTTGACAGCTTACTTTTGAAACTAAAGAAATTCTTCTTCACATGAGTTTGTGATATGGTATGGTATAGCAATTGAACTTTGCAGAGAAATTATAATCTCAGCAATATGTAACATAGCTCTGCACTCCACCTTAGATAACATTTAAAAGTGACACTGAAATACATTGACTAAATATAATAGAAGCCATGAACTGTATATTCTGGATTGGGAGTTCATTTGTCTAGTGGTGACTACCCCTTTGTTTAATAGAAAATGGTTGATAATATTTAATAGAAAACTTTGAGAAGAAATAGGGGGAGAAAAAGGAGGACAAGGAGAAGGAGGAGAATAAAAGAATGAAATAGGCTTGAGAGCCAGGTCATTTCCCATCCTGGATCATACCGCTCCCCATTGTTGTTCTGTACCAGCTGATCACTTTAGACATCAATGCATTTGCTTCCTTTTTGTGAGTATATTCTACGTGGTGTCATTTGTATTCTCCTCGGGCAGACACAGAGCCTCTGCTCGTTTCATCAAAGAACTATTTATGAGGCTGTAAAAAAGATGAGTTTCTCAGAATAGTCTCCAAATTAAACTTTTTAAAGTTTAATGTTGGCACACAAGAATAATTACAGTTATAAACCATTAAACATTTAGAAGAAATTTATAGGATTGGAGGGATGAAATTTACAGCTGTGGCCTAATACAATAAATTTCCTCTGTAAAAGCAGAACCATGGAAACATTTCTATTCTGGACTCCAGAAAAAGAATGCTTTATTAGCATTTCCCAAACATGGAAGCAGTATGAACATTATTTATATAAAAATGAATATTTTTAAAGTTACAGTTAATTAACCTTATAAGCAAAATCAATTACTTATTTTATTTATTTATTTATTTTTGCCATCAGTATATAGAGCACACTAAACTCGGTTGTAATATTTGACCATATATACTTTCCTTTACTACATTACTACAAGACAATTCAGTGCCTTAGAGTATTTTTATTTCTGCCAGGAGTTATTATATTTTAATTATTACACTCTTGGGTGGGTAGTTGTTTTTTTGCTGGGGATCTCTATGAAGTACAATCATGTATAAAATAAAAAAATTAAAAAAAACTTACCCAGCCCCATGCTAAAAACTGCAGCTCAGTTTTTAGAGAGATCTATTTTTCTGAATTTCTAATATGCCTTCATATTACAGAATAGATATATATATTTTTTTTTCTCTCCCCCCCCCCCCCCCCCCGTGTTTGCTCTAACAAGGACTTCATTCTAATGACCCAGTAGTAGAGATGTCAGATGTCAGGCAACCACTCCATTTTTGAGAGAGAATGTCTGGTCACCCAAACAAACTGACTATTCAGCTCACAAATCAACTGCTTAGAGCTCAGTTCTTTCTGCCATGCAACTTTAGACAAAGACACCCATGCTTTATGTTTGTTCAAGGCTTCCTTTGTGACCTTTAGTAGCATTTAAGATTGTTCTTCCAAGAGACATTTTTTATTAATTACTAGGTATTTTCTATTTTCCCCCTTTTTGCTTGTTTATATAAATTTGTTCCATTAATTTTATTACTTCACTGGTGGTCTTTGCCCATAATTTTATCAAATTATATCACTTGTAGTTTTAATTAATTCTTTTTGTGTATTAAAAGTAAACAGTAATATCATCTACAATAAGAATAATTTTACTTCCTTCTAATTTTCATGCCTCATATCTTTTATATACCTTTAGAAGATTTTTAAATGATTGGGATGATAAAGAAAGTCTTTATGTTGTTCTTTGATAATAAATCAAATTATCATTACAGATTTTTTTATGAGGAAGTAGTTTAATATGTCTTTCAGTAAGTATTTCTCTTATCACTGTGTTTTAAAAATCTAAGTAGATAATCACATGATTTAAAAATTTTTGGCTTAATGTTGTAGTAAATTTTAATAGTAAGGATATTAGAAAAAAGGAATTCTTATATTACTGGAATAAGCCCCACTTGATCACATTATTATTTTGATATATTTCTGGATTATCTGATAAAATTATATTAAAATATAAGAATATTTGATTCCTTTTAGGAATGATAATTAATTAATCATGATAATGATACAATGCAGACAAAAAAGAATTTATTAAACATAGATGGTAGATGAAACTTAATCAAATGATAGGTTGATTAGTTAACTGCATAGTCTATTTTTTTTGTGCTTTTACAAAGCCTAAAACAACCATTAATATTAAATGAGTTTTTAGCAAGTTACTATCTTTATCACTCCACCTTTGAAACTAATAATCTACTCCTATGGTTTAAAAAATTGTCTTCTAGTATGGTGAATATGTTAATAAAGCATTGCATTTTTTAAAATAAACTCTAGTAATACTTCTGGGATGGTGGAATGAGGAACTTAATGGCAATGTCCTCAACAACAAAAATCTAAGAGGTAGTAATTACAGGGGGAAAAAAAGATAGTCTCTGCATATTGTCCTAAGGATGTACAGTCAATAGGGAAACTTTAACTCAAGAAAGTGAACTAAGCCTTAGTGAGAATAGAGACAGTGTGACATGTAATCCACAACCTGTCCCCATGCTACTCCCCAGCTATGCCAATGGAAACTCAGTGGCACAAAAGGAAGTTCCCTTTTCACCCAGGTCCCAGCCTTAGGAAGATGTCACCAGTGTATTTTCTTCTCCCCAGGCCCACATTACAGAAACACTCTCATGGATGAACACTTGCAACAGGATTGATGCTCCCTTCATTGTCAAAAATAATAAAAATGGTCTCTTCAATAATAGTGTTGGTAAAATTGGACAGATACTTTCAGAAAAATGAAACTAGACCACCATCTTACACCATACACACAAACAAACAAAAAACAAAACCTCAAAATGGATAAAGGACTTAAACATAAGACAGAAAACCATGACAATATTAGAGGAATCCACAGGCAGCAAAAGCTCAGACATATGCTGAAACAATTTCTTCACTGAAACAGCTCCTAGGGCAATGGAAACTAAAGAAAAAATAAGCAAATGGGACTACATAAAAAAAAAAGCCTTTGTACAGCAAAAGAAACCATCAACAAAACAACAAGAAAGCCCACTGTATGGGAGAACATATTTGCCAATGTTATCATTAATAAGGGTTTAATTGCCAACATTTACAGGGAACTCATACAACTTAAGAAAAGGAAGATAAACAACCCAGTCAAAAAAATGGGCAAAGGATCTAAATAGATACTTTTTGAAAGAAGACATAAGGAAGGTCAAGAGACATATGAAAATATGCTTAAAAAGTCACTAATCATCCGAGAGAAGCAAATCAAATGACAATGTGGTAACCATCTCACACCTGTCAGAATGGCTATCAACAACAAATCAATAAACAAGTGCTGGTGAGGATGCAGAGAAAAAGGCACCCTCGTGCACTGCTGGTGGGAATGCAGACTGGTGCAGCCACTGTGGAGAACAGTAAGGAATTTCCTCGAAAAACTAAAAATGGAACTGCCATCTGATCCAGTGATCCCATTTCTAGAAATACATCCCAAGAAATGAGAAACACCAATCAGAAAGGATATACACACCCCTATGTTCATAGTCACACGATTTACAATAGCTAAGATTTGGAAACAGCCTAAGTGCCCATCAGCAGATGAGCAGATTAGAAAACTCTGGTACATCTACACAATGGAATACTACGCTGCAGTAAAAAAGAAGGAATTATTACCATTTGCAACAGTATGGATGGAACTGGAGAGCATTATGCTAAGCAAAATAAGTGAGCCAGAGAAAGATAAATATTGCTCATTTATGAAATATAATGAACAACATAAACTGGTTAACAAAAACAGATCCAGAGATAGAGAAGCATTGATGAGACCATCAAACCTTAGAGGGAAGGTAGGGGAGGGTGGGGGTTAGTGGGAGAGATCAACCAAAGGACTTGTATGTAGGCATATAAGCCTAACCAATGGACACAGACACCAAGAGAGTCAGGGCATGAGTGCAGGGTGGGAGGCAATGGAGGGATAAGGACATATATGTAATACCTTAATCAATAAAGAAAAAAAAAATTAAAGACTATCTTCATCAAGAAAACCCCCCCACAAAGAACAATAAAGATCTTGGGAAGAACAACTAAAAGGGTCTGGCATCTCCACAACAGTGATAGCAACAAAACAGACAACAGAGAAGTCAGAAATTTAAGGCAGAGCAATAGGGAAAGATACAAAAAGGACCCACTTGAGATCTCCCTCAACCCTAAGAAATGGAAAGATTGTGTACATTCACTAGGCTGCACTGAATGCCAGAACAATATGTGGAACATACCTGGAAACTATCTCCAGGTCACTCAGCATCCACTAGCAGAGGACAGAAAACCACTTGCACAGGAGACTTAATTGATAAAATGCTGGCTAAACATTAAGCTACTCTAACCAAGGAACAACTTCTAAGAAGTTTATTTATCCTATATAATAAACAGCTAATAGGCAAATTGTCTGGAGTTCGACCAACCAGGAGTTCCTTGGCTTTCTGTGATGTACACTGACCACTAGGGGTAGGTGCAGAATGAAGGAAGACCCCAGCTAGCAGCTGGCAGCCAGGGGAAGAAAGGCCCTGATCGGCCCTGATCACCAGCCAGGCCTAGGGACCCTACCCATGGATGAATTTTGTGCACTGGGCCTCTAGTTTAAAAATAAAATCACATGTATACCCTGGGAGTCTGAAATCTGTGTTTATATCTAAGGTTGTGTCCTCTCAGAAGTAACTAGAGTGGGGACTTCCAAGCTCATGGCTGAATGTTTGCCCCAAATAAACCATTATAGCAGCTCACAAGCCATAAACATATGCAATGAAATGAGTAGGGGGCTTAGGCTTAAACCACTCTTGATCAATAAGTGGCTTATGCTGACCAAGGGGAAACTCTTGATGTCAGGCTCAAACCTAAGCAAGAAAAAACTGAGAGAAAAATAGATTTCACAGAATCAATTCAACAATGTCACTAAAGAAATAGACAAATGACTGATCTAGCAACAAGAGCAAAAACTACTCCTAATATGTGTTTATGGGTGGGACTCAGTCTCACAACATATTATCTTAAGATTCAGTTTTCAACCAAAACTAAGGAGACAGGCAAGGTTCTGAAAAGTGTACTTCATTCAAATGGGACAAAAGCATACAATAGAAACTTTTTTTGGTGGGACCCAGATTTTGCACTTTGAAGACTTCCAAGCAGTAGATATTAATTTATTCTAAGAACTAAAGTAAACCACCTATAAAGACTTAAGGGAAATCATAATGACAATATCTCAACAAACATAAATATCATTAATGAGATAGAAATTATACTGAAGAACTGAATGAAATTCTACAATTAATTAAAATGGAAAATAACTAAATGGTCAACAGTAGATTTGTGCAAATAAAACAAAGATACAACCAACTCAAAGATAGATTAAAGAGATTATCAATTTAAAGAACAGAGATAAAAATAAATGAAGCAATATGCACAGAGCCTCAGAAAAATATGAGGAATCATGAGCAACACAAACATATGCATGATACCAAAAAGAGAGGAAAGAGACAGACAGGCAGAAAATGTATTTTAAGAAGTAATGGCTAAAAATATTCCAAATTTGATGAAAAATATTAATTTTCACATCCAAAAATATAATTAACTCCAAGTATGATAAGTACAAAGAGATCTGCACTCACCTACATCACAGTTAAATGTTGAAAGCTGAAGATAAAGAAAATAATTTGAAAGCAGAAAGAGAAAAACAACTCATTACATTTGGAGGAAACCTAGTAAAGTTAATCACTGACTTCTCATCAGAAACAATAGAGAGCAGAAGGCAGTAAACAGCAAAGCTCAAGGTTCTGACGTTAAAAAAAAAACAAAAAAACAACCAACTGAGAATCTTTCAAAAATGAAAATAAAATAAAGATAATTTGTTGCTATCCATGTTTCACCAAATAATGAAATAAAATTCTTCTGATGAAAATGAAATAATTTATTGCTATCTATGTTACAAAGGATAATAAAAGAAAAGTCTTCAGGCTGAAAGCAACTGACAGCAGACATAAATTCAAAGCTACATGAGAGAACAAAGAGGGCTAACAAAAGAAACTATGTAGGTAGTTCTAAAAGACAATGTGGTGACATATTTCTTCTCCTTTCTTTTAACTGATTAAAAATTAAATTAAAACATGTATATAATTGTGTTATTGGGCATATAATTTACAGTATAATTTATGATAACTAAACAAAAGAGGCAGGTGGAAATAGAGATGTATTGAAGCAAAAAAAATGTAAAACAGATGGTAACACAAATCTACAGGAAGAAATGAAGAGAATCAAATGGGATGATGAAAATGTTCTATATTAGATTTTGGTAATAGTTGCTGAACTCTGTAACTTTGCTAAAATAAAATGAATTGTATGCCTTCTGGAAAAAGTGTCGTTTGAGATATGCTATTAGTAGATAGAATTCTCGCAGAGAGAACATAATGTACAAGACATGAAATACTGTACTTCTTATGGAAGGATTTTCCTACTTATGTGGTGTGGCAAATGATGGAGTTTGCAACCAGAATAAAAGCAAAGGTCAGACAATGGAAAGTTTCATATTACATGCAACAACGCTAGGATTTTTTTGTCTAATTGAATTTTAATTTGAAATGACAAAGTATATTGTTGTAACAGGTCACTTATACTAACAAAAGGATAATATGCTAATTAGACTGGAAAACCTTCTAGGAGACCTTCTGGATGTTCTTTTGGACAAAGCCATGGTGGTGGGCTGAGGTAGAGGTGGTTAGAGGCCAATGGGGAGGGCAGTTGTGGGTGATCAGGCTGGTGGGAGGGCGGGCCATTAGGGGTAAGCAGACCAGCAGGGGGGCTAGTTGGGGGCAGGCAGGACATCAGTGGGGGTCAGTCGGAGGTGATAAGGATAGTAGGGGGGGCAGTTTGAAGTGAGTAGGCCAGCAGGAGGGCAGTTGGGGGTGAGCACATTGGCACAGGGGACAGTTGGGGGTGAGCAGGCCAGTAATACTTCTGAGAGGATACAACCTTAGATATAAACACAGATTTCAGACTTCCAGGGATACATGTGATTTTATTTTTAAACTAGAGGCCAAGGTGGTTAGGGGCAATCAGGCAGGCAGGCAGGCAGGTGAGCAGTTAGGAGCCAGCAATCCTAGATTGAGAGAGGGATGTCCAACTGTCAACTTAGGCCCGATCCCTGTAAACCAGCAGTAGGACATCCTTTGAGGGGTTCCCAGATTGGAGAAGGTGCAGGCCGGGCTGAGGGGAACACCCCTCACCATGCACAAATTTTGTGCACCAGGGCTCTAGTCAGATGTAAGTATGTATTCATTAGTACACTCAGCAATCTTTATTTAGCATATGTCAGATAAAACCACTTTGCTTGGTGTTAGACCTTGTGAAGTTGCTCAGCTTGTCTGAGAGATTAAAGAAAAACCAGTTAACACTAAGGTTACTACAACTGAGCCTTTTTAAAATTGTCATTAGGTTGAATTGTGTATAGGTAACTCATAGTCATCAATGCTCAAGACTAGCCCTCAGTAGAGCATTGTTGAGCCATATCATATGGATTAAAAGATAAGAGATAAAACTGCAGCATTGAAAAAAAAAAAAATCCCATCTAACCTATACATTGAGAATACTTCAGTCTTCCAGTAAGGAAAACAACAACAACAACAATAAAACAAAAATGAAGTGGGGAGATTAAAAGAGAAAAGAGGGTTGGGTTTGTTCTTTAGAAGCTGTTGTCGATTCAGGTCTTAAGAACCAGCACATTAATGGGTATTTTCAAAAATCATAGATTTTCTTCTTATTCTGTTTGTGTATTGGATACTGTTTGAAACGGAAGAAGGAAGATGGCAGAAAACTGAAATGGTTAGAATCAGAGAAAAAGATAAAGATTTCTTTCGCAGAGAAGGCTCGCATTATTCTTTCCCACACTGTCTTCCCGCACAGAGTCTGTTGACTGCTGTAATCAAGTGAAGGAGCGCTGGTGATGGATGTCAGATGATTATAATTTCTGTGTTGTTGTTCCAGGCATCACAAGTCTGAAATATTTTCAGAAGACTGCAGCTGCAACTGATGCCATTTCTGAGCAATGATCATCACAATTTGCAAATATACATGGATTAGCGCGGCGCTAATGTGAGCCTTGGAAACCAGTGCATCCTGCAGCTGCTCAGTTACAGTGGATTGATGTCCAGTTCCACTGGAATGGCGCCCAAGTGCCAAGATGAGGCCAACCGGTGGCTTGCAGGATGGCACACGTGTCAATTACAAATTAAATGCCTACCTGGAAAGTATGTTATCTCTCCGAACACACCAAAAGTCAAGAAATTGAAATTGAAGTTTCTATCTAGGGACCGCCTTCCTACCTCAGTTACTTTCATGACACTCTAAATTGATTAGCCTATGGTTGAGTTAAACTAACAGTGATGATTAGGGCATTTTTAAAAATTATTTTTAAGCTGAAAACCTTCTGAAAAAAATGGTTTTCTCTAAAGTTTAATTTGTATTCTGGAATAATGCTTCACCTAGTCTTTGAAGGCACATTTCCCCCTCCTGATGAAATGTGCAGAATGATTTTTGCCTTTTATTCATAGAAAAACAAAACAAAGACAAACACACAGGATAAATCCATTTCCTCCTCATTTGTATTTTGTGTAAGTTTCTGCCACTTTTAAAATAAAAATAAAATATTATCTTTAGGGAGAACCAAGTGATATACATTGATTTTTTTAAACCACTTTTTTTTTTTAATGGATCCATTTTAGATGGTTTAAAATTAATTTGCTTTTCAGCATGTAAAGTACTTTCACTAAACAAACTAAATTATACAGAGATACCACCTATGGGATCATCAAAGGATCTTTCCTTTGATGTTTCCTTTCGGTGGTATTCTAAACATTAGCCATGAAGAAGGCATATACAGAAACAGAAGTACATCTACTTATCCTTATAATATCTTGTCAGTCAGTCTAAAAATGTTTGTTGACTTGCGGGATTCTTTCCCTTTGATGCCCATCAACATGAAAATAAGGTGAGAAATAGTGTTTGTGTGTTATATATTTAGGTCCATATATGCATAACCCTTGGACACAGACAATGGGGTGATGAGGGCCTGGGGGGTGGGGGAGGACAGGAGTAGGCTGGAAGATGTTAATGGGGGGAAAAGGAGGATTTATGCAATAATTTCAACAATAAAGATTAAAAAAGAAAAGAAATCTAGGTCTAAACTCAGTTGCCCCCAGGCTATCTTGTGCATCAGAATTAGTGAGACTGCTTCTAAAATGTATTGCCCTCAAGCCATGATTCCCAGATCCAGGGTAGGGCAGAGGAGTATCTATATTTCAAAATGCTTCTAGGTAATTCTTTGTCTTTTACCAAAGAACCACAGAATAAAAATGACTCATGGATGTAGCCAATAGGGTGGTGGAAACCCGGTGTGGGGGCAGGTGTGGGCTAGAAGGGGTCAATGGGGGGAAAAAGCAGACATCTGTAATACTTTCAACAATAAATATACTTTTTTTTTTTTTTTTTAAGTGCTATGGGGGATAAATGGAAGGAGACTTGGCTTGGGATAATAAACTCACAATGATACATACAGCTGATGTGTTATAGAATCGTAGCCCTGAAACCTATATAATTATTAACCAATGTCACCCCAATACAACCTGTACAAAAATAAAATGAAAGAAGACAAATAAACAAACAAAATGCTGCACAAGACTCAAAACACAATTAAGTAATAGTGATTTCCTGGTATATGCATAAACAAATTCTTGGGACTGTTAAAGATAAACAGAGACAGAAGTCATGGCTATTAATCCAAAGGAGCTAATGATATAGTTTGGGGGAAATTAAAAATGCACAAGAAAAAAAAAAACAATATAAAATGGGCAATCAAATAAACAATACTTACTGAGGGATGTTAGTATTGAAGGAGATCAGTGAAGGCAAGAATTATCTGACATTGTGTCATAAAAATGATAAAATATAAGACTTGTTTGGCTCTTTAAAAGTGAGTGCCCATCAAAGAAAAATCCTGTGTTCTGGGAACAAATAAAAGCTAAAGTCTATCTGAGCTAAGCTGAAGGAGTGGGTGGGAGAGCCAGCTGGAAGGGCTAAAAGCAGGGCAGGAGTAGATAAAAAGAAACAGGAAGAACTGAGCTAAAGGAAGTATGAGGCTTAGGCACAAAGAAGGCGGGAAACCAGAAAGAACCTGTGGATATGGGCAACTCGGACCTTGAAAGGTAAGGAAATGAATGAGGTTTGTCAGAGCCTGCCTGATGGAAAGGACCTCACGTCTACAGACTAAAATTAAGATGAAGGAATTGAATTGGCCAAGATGAGAGAAAATGGAGTTCATTTAAGACATAGAGGAAGGACCTGAACAAGGATAACTGTAACTGGTAGAGAATGGAGGCAACGTTTTAGTGCTTTTTAAAAGTGTTAACCTTACATGTATAAACTGTATGGCATGTATATCATATCTTAATAAAACTGTTATTTTTATAGTAAAATAAAATAAAATAATAAAATAAAATAAAATAAAATAAAAATGAGTGCCCATCAGCAGAATAGTGGACAAAAATGTGCCGAAACCAGTTTGGCTCAGTGGATAGAGCGTTGGCCTGCAGACTGAAAGGTCCCAGGTTTGATTCCGGTCAAGGGCATGTACCTTGGTTGAGGGCATATCCCCAGTAGGGGGTGTGCAAGAGGGAGCTGATCGATGTTTCTAACTCTCATCGATGTTTCTAACTCTCTATCCCTCTCTCTTCCTCTCTGTAAAAAAATTGATAAAATATATATATATATATATTTTAAATGTTGTAATAAGTTTACACAATGGAATACTACATTGCTGTAAAAAAGAAGGTACCATTTGCACATGGATGGTCCTGGAGAGTATTATGCTAAGCAAAATCAGCCAGGCAGAGAAAGATAAGTATCATGTGATCTCACTCATATGTGGAATCTAATGAACAAAATAAACTGACAAATGAAATAGATCCAGAGACATAGAAGCATGGAACACACTGAGGAATTTAAGAGGGAAGGCGGGGGTGGGGGGTAGGAGGTGCGAGAGGAGTGATTATTGGGGGAATTTATATGCGTATATGGATAACCATGGACACAGACAATAGAGTGGTGAAGGCCTGGGAGAGACAGGTGCAAGGTAAAGGGGGTTAATGGAAAAAAAAAAAAAAGCAACAACAACAAAACCCACCAAGGGAACATTTGTAATATTTTCAACAATAAAGATACATTAAAAAAAAAAAAAAGAATTCTTTGAATACTCAGAGATGAGTAGATAGGATCTTTTAGTCAAAGTTGTAGATTTTCAATCAATGGAGGTCGAATTAGGTTAGAATACTGCATGCACGTTAAAGAGACCTGAGAAAGTAAATTGAATAAATTGTCTGACATCAGATTTTGAAGAAAATTGAAAACCAGGCCAACTAGCAGTTTCTGTAGTGATTACTATGAAACAGTATCTCTTGCATTGTCAGAATACTCAGACTGTTTTATGTGATAAAAGAGTAACTCATAAAACCTGAGCAAGCATGAATAACACATTACTTTCTAAAATAAAAAAAAATGAGAATATGGAAGAAGTGATTATTGCTTACTTAAGGATCAATTCTAATCTTAATACACCATGCAGAGCAGGACACATCCTAATATATAAAAACCCTGGGTCTGTCACATCCGCAATGGCCAGAGGCTTGACCTATCGCCCAGGCTGTGCATGTAGCAGGCTGTGGTGGGTGGGGACTTGTGGCAGCAGGGATGGGGGTGGAGGAGGTGGGTCCAGTCTCCCTGTCTGCTGAGGGCCTGGGAGGACCCCACCAACAGAGGTAGCCCCTCTGCTGCACTTCCCTCACTCCCACGGCCCTGAGATGCCCTCCCCAAGGGCATCTTTTCTGGCTAGGCCTCTGTGAAGATCTCCACCCTGGCTCCAGAGACGGAGGGCAGCCTGGCTCCTTGTGTGCTGAAGGCCTGGGAGGACCCCACCGACAGATTAGCACTGGCCTGGCGACAAGGTGGCTGCAGTGGTGGTGGCCCCCTCTCAGATGGCCTCCCTCACTCTCTCCCTAGCTGCTGGCTGATCCCAGACAGTGCACAATTGCAGGGATAGCCACCATGGTGGGCCAGACTGATGTGGAGGGCAGTTGGGGGCAAGATTAGGCTAGCAGGTGAGGACAGGTGGAGGTGAGATCGGGCCTGCAGGGGAGGGCAGTTGGGGGCAAGGTCAGGCAGGCAGAGGTAGTTAGGGGCAATCAGGCAGGCAGAGAGGTTAGGGGAGATTAGGCAGGTAGGCAGAGGGGTTAGGAGCAATCAGGCAGTCAGGCAGAGACAGAGACAATCAGGCAGACAGGCAGGTGAGCAGTTAGGAGCCAGTGGTCCCAGATTGCGAGAGGGATATCCGACGATGCAGTGTAAGGCTAATTTGCCTACAAATGTCAGGTGGTCATAACAATCTGGCCACTCAGTGTATATAGATATCATTTTTTAAAAATCTCAGGAGAAATATCTTCCTTGTTTTACATATTACAGTTTACATATTTTCTTAGGTAAATGATAAATTAATAAAAGGAATGATGGAAGATTTGATTTTTTCCAGTTTGTTGTATAATGTTCACAGTATTGTGTGCAAATGTATAGTTATCCACAAACAGCTTTGTGTTTATGATGAGCAGTGCTTACCAGGCAATCAGATTTATTGACCTATGGAAAAATGGATAGTCTGAAGCTTTTATTAAGTGTACAGTAAATCTAGTAGCTGTGTAATGAACTCATAATTATGTAAGCAATAAAGGCATAATTATAAAATTATTAATATGTTAAAATTGTAAGAAATTTTCTGGCATTTAATTAACATTTACCAAGGCAGGCTACAGCAAATTAAATATCAATTAATAAAAAATTGACATTTATTTAGATACTCTTAGTTGTCACAATTATTAACTTGTTATCACTGGCTTTTAAAATTCCGATTAAGTGCCTAAATATTCCTTACAAATTTTATGTGTTAAAAATTGAATTATATTAGTGTCCTGTAATTTAAAATTGATTACACAGCATCTCTCATAATAAATCTCAATAATCTCTGTACTGTCAATCGATGCATAATTGACTAGTATGGGATTTTAAAGCCAAAGAAACTCTTCCACAGGAACTAAGCATTCTTAAAACTTCTCTTCCCCTTTAAAGAATACCAATCTTATAAACCTCAAATTAAAACACAACAACAAAACACGCACTTAAGGAAGTGTTTAGCAGAAAACATTAAATGTATCTCCTGTATAGTTGGTCAAGAAATAAAATAATGCCATAGCCGGTTTGGCTCAGTGGATAGAGCATCAGCCTGTGGACTTAAGGGTCCTGAGTTTGATTCAATCAGTGATTCTCTCTCATCATTGATGTTTCCATCTCTCTCTCCCTCTCCCTCTCCCTTCTTCTCTGAACTCAATAAAAGTATATGTTTTTAAAAAGAAATAAAATATTGCCCCATTTCAGGTGGTATCTGAATGACTCTGCAATTAAAAGGCCTTCCTTCCCTCCCCACTCAATACAACCAACATTTGGCTGGCAAAGGTAAACTCGTGCTGTCTTCCTTTTTTGTACAGTTACCCAACTGAATATGCATACTTTGTATTGCTTATTTAAAACTTAATATAAATGAAGTCATGTATATTATTTTAACTCTAGCATTATTTATTCAGATTATACTTGGAATTTCAACTACTTTTATAAATAAATACAAGGAGCTCAGCATGTGAAATTCGTGGCCCCGCCCACCAGGGCGGCCTCGCAGAGCTCACAGCCTCTGCTGCCCCACCTCCCCACGCATGCCCTGGCCCTCTGCGCCTGTCTTCGGTCACTATAGCATTAGGGCCACAGGACTTTTATAATATAGATATTTGTTACATTTTTCATAGATACTTGGTATTTTCTAGTGCTGTAATAAATGACATAATTTTAAAACTTTTCAGTGAAATTTGTTCAGTGCTCTTTGAATATACATACAATTTATTTACATTCTATTTTTGTGAATATTTTAATTTTTTCCTAGTGTTTGATTATCATAAGTAAGGCTTCTAGGAACATTTCTAAAGATTTGCAAGCATTTCTGGAGTAAAAAGAAATTACTTTATGGTAATTGGTTCTGTAAATATATATTCCATGTTAGTAGATATTGCAGCATGGTTTTACAAAGTGATTTTACTGAGTTACACTCCCAAGAAAAATGCATGGACATTTTATTTGATCTACATCTTCAATAAAGATTGGTACTGTATGTCATTTTTATTTAACACATTCTGTTGAATGTGTAGTTGTATCTAATTTTTATTTATCTGATCAATAAGCATCTGATCATTCCTTAATAAGTACATTGACCATTGGAAAAGACTCATTTAAAGATCCAGTACAAGCCATTTTTCCATTTTATATTGGTCTCTCTGCCTTTTTCTTAGTATTCTGTTGTGGTCATTATATTACCTGAGAACAGGTGTTTGCTAGAGATATGCATTGAATATGGCTCATGCAATTTGGTTTGACTTTCACCTTCTTAATCGTGTATTTTAATAATACCAGAAGTTAATATTAACAAAATATAATTTATCAGATATCCTTTCACATTGTATTCTGCTGAATAAACTTTTCCTGCTCAAAGTTAATAAATATGTTTTCATCTAAAATCTTTGTTTTACTCTTCCCCTTTAATTTTATGATGTATCTGTAAGTTGACTTTTGCATATGATATTAATCAAGGATTACCATTTCCCTTTTAAAATGTAGATGTCCAATTTAACTAAAAACATTTATTTGAGAGAGAATTTTCCACCCTTTCTGTTTGTAGTCATTAATCAAAGACCATAAGTATATTTTCCATTGTTTGCCTGTTCTTATAACAAATACTACAAGTTCTAAATGAGTACATATTTATAATGGGTTTTGTTATCTTCCCTTTGTTGGATCCCTTCCCCCAGTGTTTTGCAGGAAATAGGCTGGCCAGTGGTTTCTTGGGGAGTGTAAAGTTTCAGCTTCTTGGAGAAACTGCACAAATGACATGCCTCTACCGTGTGGCCTTCCCTTAGTAACTAGCTAATTACAATGGTATCATTCCAGTGAGTTCTACCACACAAGTAAAGAGGATATTATATTAATTCTCTATACTTTCTATCATCATATTAGGTGTTCAAATATTTCCTAATTCATTCTATGAGGACAGCATTGTCTTAATACCAAATAAAGGCATGATAAGGAGAGAGAACTACAAATCAATAATTTTTAAAACTACAAATGCAAAATCCTCAATAAAAAAGTTAGCATGTTTCAAATGAAAAAAATATATAAAAAGAATTATTCAACACAACCAAGTGAGATGTATCCCAGATGTGCAAGGATGGTTTGGTATTTTAAAATCAATGAATATCAACAGGTGAAAGAAGGAAAATAATAAGATCGCATCAATAGATGCAGGAAAAACATTTAACAAAATTCATCATCCACTTATGATTAAAAAAAAATAGCTTTCAGTAATAAAGGGAAACAGTGTTAACTCAATAAAGAACATTTACAAAAAAAATTTACTGTGAATATGCTTCAGGGTAAGGAACTACATAGATGCTTTCTTGCTAATATCAGAAACAGGCAAGATCCCTCTTGTACCACTTCTATTCAACATCATAATAAAAGTGATAGCCAATGAAGTAAGATGTAAAAATAAAATAAAAGGTTTTCAGGTTGTGAAGGAAGAAATAAAACTGTCTTTGCAGATGATATTATGTTGTATGTAGAAAATCCAGAAAATCAACAACAACAAAAAAACCTCTTGGAACTAATAAGCAATTATAGCAAGATTGCAATAGTCCATTGATTTCTTATATTCCAGGAGTAAAAAATGAGAATTTGAAACTATATACAAAATACTCTTTTTATTAGCATTAAAAAAGAGAAATATTTATATACCAATCTCACTAAATATGTACAATTCCCACAGTACAATCGACAGCTCTTCAAATTCAAAGCAGTGGGACTCCATTTGAGTTTCCTTCCCTGAGTCTACTGCTCAGAAGTTTCCTCCAGCCTGAAGCTCTGGGCATTTAGAGCCATCTACCCCTCATAATAAAAAAAAAACAACATGGAAATTTGTGATTTCTGATGATAGCTTTTTTTTTTATATCTTCCTTCAAAAAAAAAATAATATATATATATATATATATATATATATATATATATATATATATATATCATATTGCAAAACAGCCAAGCTTTCCGAACAAACTGACTGAATTCTTGGTTTGATATGTACGACAATCAGCCATTTTCATTTAGTTACACTGATAATACAAAATACAATATTGATAAAGTATATTTTAATTAAGTAAACAACCAACCCATCAAACAATAAAAATCTACATGTATACTTATATACACACAACATACCCTACATACATAAGCCAAACAAAAAAACAAAAACAAAAATGACAACTTGGCTCATCTCAATTTGCAAATATAAAACTTAAATCCTCTTTAGGTGATAGAGAATCTGCTCCATGGCAGACAGGGGAACTAAGTTAAATAGGAACTAAAGGTAGTTTCACCATTTTTATTCCATAATAATTTTGTGTAAGCATCCATACAAAACAAGCCTTGGACTAATTTTATTATAATTTTTGGTGAGTTTAACACCAAGGGTACATTTGATATACATACATAGCCTTTGAAGCTCAGGCTCAGGCTAAGAATTTTCAAGAGAAACCCCTGTTCACTCAGATCCCAGATTCATATTTGGAGAAATTTTAATGTGTTGCATTTGTATTAATGTAATACTTTTCCTTCTGGTCCAACTACTCCTCAAAGGGTATCACTGTAGGAGCTCCAATTTAATGAATATGTAATTTTTAATCTCAAGTCCAAGTCTTGTCTCCAATCCTCAGATTTAACCAGGCTTCCCATATTAAGAATGACACCACTTCTGGCACAGCAGATCTCCTATTTTCTTCTGTGTTCAATGCATAAAATGTTTTTGTTTTTGAGATTGGATGTTTTAAATTTAAATATGAAGGGCAGAAAATGTTAGATAAAAACATCAAAATAAAAACCTTCTGCACAGCAAAAGAAACCATCAACAAAACAACAAAAGAACATTTTTGCCAATGTTACATCTGATAAGGGTTTACTCTCCAAAATTTACAGGAAACTCATACAACTTAACAAAATGAAGATAAACAATCCAATAAAAAAAAAATGGTCAAAGGACCTAATAGACACTTTTTGAAAGTAGACATACAGAAGGCCAATAGACATATGAAAAAATGCTCAAAGTCACTAGTCATCTGAGAGATGCAAATCAAAACAATAATGAGATATCACCTCACACCTGTCAGAATAGCTATCATCAACAAATCAACAAACAACAAGTGCTGGCAAGGATGCAGAGAAAAGTTTACCTAGTACACTGCTGATGGTAATGCAGACTGGTGCAGCCACTGTGGAAAACAGTACGGCCTTTCAAAAAAATTAAAAATAGAATTCCCGTTTGACCCAGTAATCCCACTCCTAAGAATATATTCCAAGAAATCACAAACAACAATCAGAAAGAATATATGCACCCCTATGTTCATAGCAGCACAATTGACAATAGCTAAGATTTTGAAATAGCCCAAGTGCCCATCAATAGAAAACTATGGTACATCTACACAATGGAATACTACACTGTGGTAAAAAAGAAAGAACTATTAACATTTGTAACAGCATGGATGGGACTGGAGAGCATTATGCTAAGCAAAATAAGCCAGTCAGAGAAAGATAAATATAACATGATCTCATTCATTTGTGGAATACAATGAACAACATAAACCGATGAACATAAATAGATCTATAAACACAAAAGCATTGAATAAACCATCAAACCTTAGATGGAAGGCAGGGGAGGGAATGGTGGTGGTGATAAGAGATCAACCAAAGGACTTGTATACATGCAAATAAGCATAAACAATGGATACAGTCAATAGTGGGGGTGAGGGTCTGTGCTAGGAGGTGGAAGTGTATTGGGAGAGGTAAATGAGGGAGAAAGGAGACATATGTAATACTTCAACAATAAAGAATAAAAAAATAAAAAAAATATGTAAGGTTTGTCATAAAGTATTTTAGATTTTTCAACATGTTTTTGTATGTGCATTTCAGTGGGTGTCACAAATATTTTGTACTTCGAAAAGCTTCAAAACGTAATGAACTTTTTACTGAAATACTTCGAAATAAATAATTGAAAAATGTTACTCTAGGAAGATGTCAGCAAATTGACCTGCTTTTCTAATTGCTAACTTATTTGTCACTTCTGTATGGAAAGTTTTCCCTTTAGCATTGTGAAAACAGAAGGTTAAATGTTCAGGTTTCAAGGGACTTCTGACATACAAAGTAAACCGACCAGGTGTTGACCTAGCTGTCAGTAAAGTTGCTGAAGGAGACCTCAGTTCTGTAGAGCAGTGACATTGCCAATAAGTTGGGAAGTAATTTTTTTAGATTAATTGAGGAGGGATGAAGCAATAAAAAATAAACAAGAATATGTTTCATTCCACAGTATTCTAATATTTAAATATTAATATCTATACATTAACACATTAAAGTATTCATAATTTCTAAACTGTTTTTGATTAACATCTGAATTGTAGTAGTTTTAAATGGATAAGATAAGTAAATGTTTGAATCTAAGATAAGTAAATGCATAATGATTTAAAAAGTTTTTTTCTCTGCTATAAAACTAAAATAGTAAAAATCTCCATGTTTCCAGCAAATGGATGAGTTGGTGTCTGAGGAGTAGGAATAGTAGTCATTTAAAATTTTAAATTGTATTGAATCTTTGTCATGGTAACAATAGGATGTGACTTACCAATGCCCAATAATTTATTATCCTATATAATAAAAGCCCAGCAACCAAAAAGGTGGGACAACCAGAAAGACCAGAGACCAGCATGACCACGGCCCCTCACCCTCTAGGGAGCTGTTAGGGGTGATCAGTCAGGCATGTGAGTGGTAAGGGTGACTGGGCAGTCACTATGAGGTGTACTAACTACCTCTAGGTCCTGTCCCCCCATTGTCAGGCACTAATCACCCAGTGGCAAATGAGAAACTGGGGTGTGTGTGTGTGTGTGTGTGTGTGTGTGTGTGTGTTTGAATGGTGGCAGGGGGTGGGGCCAGCTGCCAGCAGATAGGGAAGATGGTCCTGATCACCAGCCAGGCGTAGAGAATGTACCCAGGGACAAATTTCATGCATTGGACCACTAGTAATCTAAATGAAATATTTTTAGTGTTTTCTTACATACAACTATTTTAGATGAATAATACTAGTTGTACAGGAATAATTTGGATTTTGTAATAAAAGAAAACATAATAATTTCAAGAGAAACATCAAAAGTGCTTTATTCAAAGTAATGTCTATCACTAGCTACACATTTCCTCCATCTTTCCGGTAATTTGTAGATACCATCCCAATAGAACTTTTCTTGTTTTGAGTCAAACCATTCAGAGACCAAATTTTCCACTTCTTCATATGTTTTGAAGCGCTGCTCAGAAAATGCATGTGCCATCAATTGGAACAAGTAGTAATCTGAATGAGCAAGGTCCAGTGAATACAGTGTGTGGTTAATACTTCCCAGAAAAGATCATTTAACGTGTCTTTAACTGTTTTTGAAGTGTGTGATGGTGAGTTATCATGAAGCAAAATTACTTTGCCATAACTTCTGGCCCTTTCTGGTCATTTCATGATCAAAGTGTGGTTCAAATAGATTATTTGTTGTCGGTAGTGACCAGTATTAATGGTTTCACCTGGTTTTAGAAGCTCCTAAAACACCACCACCTTCCTGATCCCACCAAATGCAGAGCATTGTCTTCTTTCTGAAGCGATTTGGCCTTGCAGTCGATGTTGATAGTTGACCTGGATCAACCCATGATTTTGTGCATTTGGGATTCTCAAAATTAATCCAATTTTCATCACCAGTCACAATTTGATGCAAAAAAGACTCTTTAGTGCTGTTGAAGCAACATTTTACTGATGATTTTTTGGTTTTCCATTTTTCATTTCCTTGATGTGGCCCCCATTTTCCTTCCTCTAAAATATTTCCCAATGCTTGTAAATGATTGGAAATTGTTTGCTGAGCAATGTTTAATCTTTCTGAAAGTTGTTGTTTAGTTTCACATGCATCTTCATCTAATAATGCTTGTAATTGTTGGTCTTCAAACTATTTCGTTGACCTGGACGTCCTTTGTCTTTTCACATCTAAATCATCACTTTTAAAGCATTGAAACCAGAGTTCACAAGTATCTTGAGATGGAGCATGTTCACCATAAGATTCCCAAAGCTTTCAGCAGCACTTTTCTTCAAAATAAAATAACGAATTAAAACTTTTCGCAAACTCTCTTTTTTTGGCACAAAATTCAAAATTTTTGAGCATAAAAATATTTATGATGTTAATAACTTCAGAAAATGTGGCATATGAAGTTTTGAAGCAAGCTGTCAAACAACAAAATAGCATACATATAAAATTGCATATATATAAAATTGCATCTATTGAAAAAAATCCGCATTATTAACCTATATACTTCGTATTAATGCTGTTATCACCAATTATTTTTACTGCATTTTTTCATTGTACAGTATCAAATGATCAGATCAGATAGGCACTGCATGCTAAGTTCTTCCCCTGTTAATTCTCATTTAGTTCTGGTGTATTAAGAACTATACATCTCTTCACTATTTGTGTCTTTCTAGTCATTTTTGTTTTTCTAAAGTTTGCTCTGGAATAAAATCTTTTTTTAAATATGTATTTATATTGATTTTTTTACAGAGAGGAAGAGAAAGGGATAGAGAGTTAGAAACATCAGTGAGAAAGAATCATCGATCAGCTGCCTCTTGGGGATGTGCCCTTGACTGGAATTGAACCCCGGACCCTTTAGTCAGAGCCAAACCGGTTTTGGTAGGGAATAAAATCTTTAGTAGGGTCTCACAAGAACTATATTCTTTGAGTTTACACTGGTTGGTAACAGCTTTACTGTGTCCTTTGTATTTGAAGGTTAATATTTCTGAATATAAAACCCATGGTTCATATGTTTTTTCCTTGAATAACTCAATTATGTTACCTTATTTTTCTAAATATTATAAAAGTTGCTATTAAAAGTCTGATGACAATCGTATTTGCCTTCCAAATCACATGCTCAATTTTTCCTTCATTTTCTTTTAAGTGTTATAATTATACTAGACTAGGGGTGTGATGCATGAAATTCATGCAAGAGTAGGCCTTCACAATCCCAGCTGCCTCTGCCTTCGCAGTCCCAGCTTCATCAGGAAGGTCATCCATACAGTTGTTCTGCTATTTGGCTGTTCCATTGATTTGCATATTAACTTTTTGTTATTATAGATTACATCTTGCTAATCATTATTGTCAATATTGTCATGTATACAATGGATTTTTAATGTAAAGTTTAAGCTTTTTAAAGGTTTCCTTGAAATGTGCATTTTCATAATTTTCTCTGATGCTTTCCTTAGGTTGCTTAGGAACACTAGTATCTGTATGTTCAACCTTCTTCATCAATCTTCAATACTTAATCACTTTCTCTTGAAACTTTTTTATGATTGCCTTTGTTACTTTACATTTAATTTTTTCCTTATTTTTTATATCCACTTCTCTTAAGATATTTTTATTGTGTTTATCTCATCATGTTTATTTTTTCTAGCTTAGTCCTAACTGTTAAAGTTCTTTATTTTGCTATTATTTCTAGCTCTGTTTTGAATTCTCACTTTTTATTTTTGAGTTATTGGAGTTCTGTTTAGATTGTTCTTTCATGTTTTTCATATTTTCCTAATGTATAATTTGTTTTGAAATAGGACTTTGCAATCTGGGTCCTTTATTTTTCCCTTTATACTTCAGCATCTCTAAGGATGGTATAATGTTCTATATTCTTTTATAGTAAAGTGATTTTTATGGTATTGAACCTTGATACTGTCCTGTTGTACATTTCTATTTAAATTTAGTTTTCCCAAATGTCGAGAAAAAAAAGCCAGACTCAAATGTTTCTGATGTCCCAGAGCTCCCCCTCCTGTTAGTTTAGAGTAGTGTTAAAAACCATGGTAAACTGCTTTCTGAGATGTTTTCTTACTCCCTTCCTCCATTTCTATTTGGACCACTTCTTGCCCGCCTCATTTCGGATGGGTCCTCTCCCAATTAACTTTGAGACCATCCTCTGAAGTTCTTCAGCCTTCATGAGCTCAGGGGTATTAGAATGCTTCCCACCTTTTTAGCCTTACTGCTGGTCATTAGATGGAATCCTTTGGGAATAGAGAGTAACACAATTGTTTGTGTGGGACTGAATCAGAAAGCTGTTTGCCAGACTAGAGGTTTATTACTCTTCTCTGACCTATTCAGCAGGTTAAAAATAACAGGTTTCTGTATAAAAATGTATCTACAGAAAAAAAAAAAGGTGTGTGTTTTTGTTTTACTCCTATTAGAGCAAAAGCAAAAAGTGGAAGCCCAGATTTATATCCTTTCACTGAACATTTTTTAAAAATATATTTTATTTATTTTTACTGAGAGGAAGGGAGAGAGATAGAGAGCTAGAGACATAGATGAGAGAGAAACATCGACCAGCTGCCTCCTGCACACCCCCCACCAGGGATGTGCCCGCAACCAATGTACATGCCCTTGACCGGAATCGAACCTGGGACCTTTCAGTCCGTAGACTGACGCTCCACCACTGAGCCAAACCGGCTTTAGCTGAACATTTTCTTGACTTCAGCTTTCTTGCTTTAGGAACATCCACCAAAGTAAACCAGAAGTAAAGACAATCTTGGAGAAGATTCTGAGCAAAGATCACAATATTTATTTAGACATTCAAACCCATTAAAGGATGTCAGAATTAGATGAGCTGCTGTTATGGACTGCATAGAAAGTGGGGGTGGGGGTGTGGGGAGTCAAAATAGCAGGTTCCATAATTATAGGCTACAAAGTCCACATTCCTAAAAGGTATGAGGTGAGTTTAGCATTCATGGTTGAAACATGTTTGAAATTTGTGCTTGCAGTTGTAACATTTGGAAAAACAATTGCCAATTGAGCAGCAATGAATGGAAGGGAAAATCCATACATATAACATTCCTGCAGGAAACAAACATAATTCCTATAAATACTGATTTTTGTGAACAAACTCAGTTTTTTCATATATATAATATAATCTCCTAATGAAGACACTTTGTCATAGCTTTATTTTTCAAAACACTCTTTGGATTTACTATGCTTTACCTGAATATTTCATGCCATTTCATTTTGCAATATGTACATATTGCAAAATGCCAAAATATGTATTGAAGTGCACATGCTTGAAGCAAAGTTTGAATGATATGGGAGTGAGATGATCATCCCAGTGCTGTAGGACACATATTCAATTAAGCAACCATTTGTTTAAATACCAGGGGACAACAGTGTGCATGTTTTATTCAAAATTAATATCTCCTTAAAGAAATGCTAAAACATCATGGAATTTTACTCTTACTTTTTACTGTCCTTCCCTATGGGTTTGTGAGTCTTAATGATAGAAACTCAGTAATTGGGATTTTCATTGCTAACCATCTGAGGAGGTCTGGCTGCACAAACATGTTCCTTTAGCTGTAGGCACTGATTCTGGAATAAGTTGGAGTAAATAAATATTTTCAGGAAATTAAATGCTCATGTGTATAAAGAAAAGAAATTCTTTCATGATTCCCAATACAATATAAAGATCTACATACTCTGCATTTTATTTGCCTCACACATACCTATATGTATTTATTTGCTTTTGTTCATATACAAGTATTTAAATGTATTACTCAGTGTATATAATGTGATAAGCAACTCACAAAAAGTAGTGGTATTTGTGACTGGCTTCTTAGATACTAGTACAGCCTGATGTTTTTAGACTTTCCATTTTATACCACCTATCAGTACGTCATTTCTTGTTCTTTTTTACTAAGTGATATTCCTTTAGTGGATACACCATGCTTTGTTTATCTATTTATTAATTTATGGATTTTTGGAATGTTTCCAACTTTTGGCCTATTAACCAAAGACCTTTACCAATTTTTAGTATATTCACATTAGCATTGTTCTCTATTTTCCTTTAACTCCTCACTTCCTCCCCTGCCCCAAGCACTACACAAATACTAATATATATATATATATATATATATATATATATATATATATATATAATGTACACACATATAATGTACACACATAATATATATATTATACACACACACACACACACACACACACACACACACATATATATACAGAGAATATGCTAATTAGCCAGGCCTCACAACCACTCAGGAGGAGGCTGCACCATGACCACTCAGAAAGAGCTGTGCATGCAGATGGTCAGGAGGGGACTGTGTGCCACCCCCAGGCCCAGCGGACACAATGTGGCAGCAGGGGGCATGTTCCTAGTGGCTGCCATGTGGCGTGGAGTATGCACCCCCTCTGCCCCAGCGCCAGGCTAGGTGACCTGAGGCTGTGCCCGCCACCTGGCAGGGCTTGACAGGGATGTGGCCAGCCGGGTCTGGATCTCGTGGTGTGCCCTAGACTTCCCGATAGGAGAAAGATTTTCATATACATTTTACTAATTTTCTCACATTTCTGACACTTCTATTATAGAGAAAAAGCAAATAGCAATATTAAAATATTTCCTCTAATTACTCCCTCTTAATGTGTACAAGTTCTGTGCACCAGGCCACTAGTTATCTAATAATTGAAGTTCCCTATACTTTCTCCAGCACATCCCATTGTCAAGCTGCCCATTAATGTCATCTTGTATTTTCCTGTGATTTTCTGTCAAAAACATGGCCAATAAATGCACTGTCCCCCATATGCCAAGGTTACAGGTTTGATCTTCAGTTAGGGTGCCTGTGATAACCAATAAATGCATAAATATGTGAAACACCAAATTAATCTCTCTCAAAATTAATTTTTAAAATTAGCAAAAAAAAACAACACCCATACAATCTTAAATCAGATACATGGGATAAAAATTGTGAGCATTTAAATAAGCTAGCACTAAGGTATGAGAGCCTGTGGGTCTAAGCACTAAATAATCTGACTGTACCAATTAATCTTATTAAATTTTCAAATGATGTATTAAATTTTCAAATTTTAAAAATTATTTATCTGAGCTATTCTAGCCCTTTATTAATGAAAAAGTAAAATACTCCAGCACACATGGAACTTTATTAAAGATATAAATCTATACCTATATAAATTTAAAATGTGAGATTTGTAATAAAATTTAAGTCACAAATTACAGACTTTCCGAAGGGCTACACGGGGAATCTGGTTCAGTTTAGCATACCACCCTCAGCATGTCTTGGCTGATACATTTCCACTCAATGATTAGTGTCATACATAGGGTTACAAGAACGTATTTATTACATTTTTCTTTGTGAAAGTTAATAAATGTTAAATACTTCACAGATATTTAATTATCATCTCTCTTGGTTTCATAAAATAGTCAATTTATCATCATACATTTTTTCATAAATATTATGCTGTAATAATTATACTCACCTTCTATGCCTTGTCCTTCTTTTCCAAAGGAACATAATAATATTATATGAGTGAAATTCTGACACAGATAAGTAACATGACACAGAAGAAGATATGATTTTTTAAACAGAAAATTCCAGAATGCAATGTTAATGACTGAGCAGAAAACAAATCACAGTTGATAAAAATTTGGGTTGAGAGACATTTTCACATATATCAATACTTTCAATAATACTAAGTTTACACAACATTTAAAATTGAACTATTTATTGACAGATATTTTTCATCTAAAGATAATCTCTTCATTAAGTCTCCCATGTACAGGTAATATAATATAATATAATATAATATAATATAATATAAATCCTGTTTAGAAAATACATTTTCTTAGCTAAACCTGTATCCATAGAATCAAAGTCATCTTTAGTACTTATTTATTTTTGACATATTCTCAATTAAATTGGGGTCTGCATGAAAGAGTTTTCTCTACATTCATTACTATATCAATGGGGCAATTGCATTATAAATAGAACATAGAAAATACAAAGAATATTTTCAAAATGTAGAATTCAAAATGAAACCCAAAACCTTAAACTGTTTTCATTTTCCTGCTATTAGAGAAAAAACAGCATTAAGCAAATAAATGTGTAAAAATGATTGTTTATTCTTTTTCTGGGGTGGCAATAAACCACAGTCCATGTAAGGAGATGACTTATTGTGGGAATTTTGTTCTCATTCTCTTTAAAAGTGAGGTTGGTTTCTTTAAATATCCTCACTGCCCCTGGTCTCATAAGCTTTTGCCAAACAGAGCATAAGGTTTGATATTTGGTGATGATTCCAGCTGCATATACGTGGAAATGCTCTTGCAAGGTTGTTTTATTTCCTATTTGCCTCACTTCACGCCACAGAGTAGTACCTAAAAGTTAAAGGCATTTTCTTGAAATGAGCCACAGGACAAAACAGCGCATAAGAAAGAGGCAATAGGGTGCAGTGCAAGTGTGCTGTGAAAGCGGGTAAACCAGATGTCAGCAATGCTTGAGCTCAGTTGTGGATGTGTTAATTTTCCCCTAGATCTGCTCAGGAAGCTGGCAGCGGAATCCCTCGCCTCACAGATCAGGGAAATAGCTCAGAGAAGGCTCAGAGGCAGAAAGAGCAACTGACAGGGAAAATTCATTGAAGCCTTTTTTTTTTTTTTTTTTTTTTAAGAGAAAGTGAGACTGCTTTTATGTACTTTTTTGTTTGTTTGCCTAAAAGCAGACTTAAACCACAAAGATTATAATTTAATGGGATTAAATAGAATAGGATTTGTTAAACTCTAGGTTATCCGATTGAGCTCATCAAACCCTACTCTATATATGGATCAAAAAGAAAAACGGGCAGTTAAGTGAATTAGTGAACATTATGGTCTGAGCCTGTGACAAGACAAATAATTCAATCCATGTGATTAGATTTTATATACAGTGTTCTTATCCTAAATTGAAAGTGAAATATTTCAATGAATATTCAGCATTTATCCTTGCAATAGTTTGTTAGGAATGAAAATCAACTTATCTCCATATAAATTATATTTTGTTTTTGAATGCACATTTTGGTTTTGCAACTCATGAAATCAAAATTGAGCCAAAAATAAGTTCTTTTTATTCATCTTTCCTTCAAATACTTGTTTCGTCAAGTTCTAGGATAAGGTGACAGTTATCCATCAATATCTATTCCCCCCGTATGCTATAATAGAACAATGGAATTTTATCTGTATATCCAGCTGGTCAGAATACTGTATTTTACACCCCTCTTATAGTAAAGTTTTGTGATGTGACTAATTAACAGCCAAAGGTATATATTGGAAGTTGTATGTGTCATTTTTGCAAAGAGTCCTTAAATGGAGGGGGTGTGGTCTCCTATTTCCTACTTCCTGCTGGCTAGAAGATAGACATGGTCGCTGCAGAGCTGGGGGTGAAGGTAAAGCATCCATCTCAAAGCTTCAGGCTTTGAAATTAAGAAATTCAGTGACACAACCTTGTCACTGGGAATGTCATACTAGCCCTGGAACACCTAGGAGGAATTGTATGTAATCAAGAAACAAATTTCTGTGTTATTTAAGCCATTGCTACTTTCCATTTTGTAATTGTCAGCCAAATCTTAGTCTAACTGTTGTGTCCCTACCATGTACCAGGGACAATTGTAGACACTGTTAAAAAAAAAAAAAAATCCCTGCTTTCATGAAACTTACATTCTGGTGCAGGTTAATATAAATGGGTTAAAGGGATAGGGAGTCCAAGATGGACCATTTTTTCTGTTATGTAAGGGGGACGGCATAGTTCTATGATAAAGTGACATTTGACACAAACCTTAAGCATGCATAGAAGTGAATCATGCTGAAGCTTGGTAGCAAAACATTTCAAATCCTAAGGTGGGAGTTTATTTCCCTTGGAAAGTTGGAGGCTAGTGAGCTAGGAGCGGAGTGAATGGTGAAAAGATCTGTAGAGAATAAGAGCCCTCACAGGTGATTAGAAGACCGGCTTTTACATTGGTTGGATGAGAAGCAATCAGAAGTGTCTTGTGCGGAGAAGAAACAGCATTCGGGAACATGAACAATGGTCACTCTGACAACTGTGTTTGTCTGACTGAAAGGCAGTCAGTTGAATTGTTGAAAATATTTTTTAACAATTTGTAATTTTATAATGCAATAATTTTGCTCACGATTAGAAATGTGATGGCTTTTTCTGAATATAATCCATGATTTGTACATATGAATTGCTCTGACCCCTATGCCGAGATTTTGTATTCAGCATAGGTATATTTTTAATCTTCACAGCAATCTTAAGATACTTCAAATTCTGATTTTACATCTGAAGAAAACGTGAATGGAAGTTTTCCAAGGTTACATGTAGAATCCTTAATTATAGAAATGGTTTTTAGACTTGGAAAATCTGAGTCTAGACTTGCTTACCTTCCTAGCTAATCTCTTAACCATTATGCAATATGGCCTTCCAGTCCGATTATCCTATGGCACGTTTAAAGACAGAAAACACTGTGGAGTGACTTTTATATCCATAAGAAAAAAAAAATCATATCATACAATTGACAGAGCAGATGAGAGAATGCACGTTAGCCGCCATTTTCCTGGACTGCATTTTGTGTCACCGGGATAGGCACCCATACATCCTTGTGATTTAATCTCATCTACACCTCAGGTAAAATGAGGGTTAAAATGTCTCAAATTCATAGTCGTTGATAAAAACCATTTTGGGTTTTGTTTATTTCTAAGTGGAGAAGAATTAATTTGTCATGCTCCAGGGGGTGCCAAGCTCCAATTAACACCCCATGTGTGGTCAGCACATTCGTAATGGATTGGCTGTGGCTTATGAGAGAAGCTAGAGGCTCAGGTCCCAACATTAACAAGTGCTGGGTCGCTAATTCAGGGGTAGATACAAGGAGGTAGCTAGCTCATTAGTTACTTAGTGAATACTGGAGTATCACACCAGCCATTCCACATTTGGAAGATACCAAAGGAAAACACTGTATTTTGATTATATTTCCTCTAAGGATGCTGTATTGGTTACAAGGTACTGGTCATAGGTAAAACTCTTCTTTTCTCAAAAGTTGAAGGAGTTCAAATTCTTAAGCTATATATAGATAGTGACATTCACAATTTCACAAAACATCTGCTAGTTTTATCTAGCTGTTGGTCAATTTGCTAAACAATCACGTGACAGCCTGCTACTTGTGATAAGGCAGTCAGATTTTTAAAGCCCCATTCTGACTTTTCTTTCATCCTATGTTGATACCAGGACACAGTCATGTGGTATGCAAACACATATTTGATTGAGCTCTCATTTGGATCATGTTAGTAATAATTTTGACTTAGACTGTTGAAAGATAGGATTGAATTTTTATTTATTTATTTATTTTTTAATATATATTTTATTGATTTTTCACAGAGAGGAAGAGAGAGGGATAGAGAGTTAGAAACATCGATGAGAGAGAATCATCGATCAGCTGCCTCTTGCACACCCCCCACTGGGGACGTGCCCACAACCAAGGTACATGCCCTTGACCGGAATCGAACCCGGGACCTTTCAGTCCTCAGGCTCACGCTCTATCCATTGAGCCAAACTGGTCCCGGCTAGATAGGATTATATTTTAATCTTCAATTAGTGCCTTATTAATGTAATAGAAATCAAGGTTCTTTTCCAATTGCAAGGTTATTTTAGTAATTGTTAATGTCCCTTAGATAGAAGGAGGGACATTGTATTTAATATGGCAATGCTTATAACCTAAAGTGAATTTTAAAGGATGGAGAAATAACTATAAATGTAGAAAAATGAGATATTAATACATTAAAGGAAAATGGTGACAAATGATATGTAATTGAAGTTTATTTTTTTTAAATTTATCTTTATTGTTGAAAGTACTACAGATGTCCCATTTTCTTTTTCCACTGACCCCTTCTAGCTTGCAACCAACCCCCTGCCCCAGGCCTTCACCCCACTATTTTCTATGCCATAGGTTATGCATATATACATACAAGTTCTTTGGTTGATCTCTTCCCACCCACCCACTCACCCCTGCCTTCCCTCTGAGATTCAACAGTCTGTTCCATGCTTCTATGTCTCTGGGTCTGTTTGGGTTTACAGTTCATTTTGTTCCTTAGATTCCACAGATGAGTGGGAACATTTGCTATTAGTCTTTCTCTAACTGGCTTATTTCACTTGTATAATACTCTTCAGGCAACACCACGCTGTCTCAATGAGTCAGAGATCCTTCTTTTCTATAGCTGCATAGTATTCCATGGTGTAAATCAGGGGTCTTCAAACTACAGCCCGCGGGCCACATGCGGCCCGCAGAGGAGTCTGATCTGGCCCGCCAGGTTTTTTGGGCAGTGAGCGCAGCTGAGGTGTTACAGTAGGAATTAGTAGTTCATATAGTCCGGCCCTCCACCTCTCTGAGGGACCGTGATCTGGCCCCCACTTTAAAAAGTTTGAGGACCCCTGGTGTAAATGTTCCACAGCTTTTTTTTTTTTTTATCCACTCATCTACTGATGGGCACTAGGGCTAAGTGAAGTTTTAATAAAGAAAATTAAGCTATAATTACCAGTCATATCATGACACAATTTCCCTTTACTATTAACTGTATTTCAGTTTTGTTTTTTTTCAGGATTATGTGGTGGGAGTGTTAAACCACCACACTATGCTACCTAAACACTCATTTCTAAAGGTTTCATTTAATCTAATACTAGAGGCCCAATGAATGAAGATTTGTGCCAGAATGGGTCTTCCTTTCCCTGGTGGCCAGCACCACCTTTGCTCAGGCTGGAGCCACATTTTTGCTCAGGCCGGGCACCATCTTTCTGCCTTCCAAGCTGCCCAGAGGCCCAGAGAGGCTGGGGCGGTGCAGATCACCTGCTGAATGCAAGCATCTTGCCCCGCCTGCAGCTGTTCAGTGCCTGCATCTGCAAATTGACCTGCCATCTTTGTTAGGTTAATTTGCATACTCACTCCTGATTGGCTGGTGGGTGTCACTGAGGTCAGTTTGCATCTTACTCTTTTATTAGTATAGATGGTAAAATACCATACATGTAATCCCATTTTACCTGAAATTTAGAAATGCTGTGTGCCAAAAGGCAATTTTCACAAATATGAATGAATTACTATTTTAAAATGTTGCATTTCACTTAGTTCATGATCTGAATCCATTAGTGCCTTATCTGATCATGCCTACTGACTAGCATTTCTTCTCTGTATACCATGTTTTTCCCCCAGCAATGTCTAATATTTCATTGGACGGTTAGGTTTAGGATTGTTTCATTTCAAGGCGGAGCCATATTTTCAATGAATCCCTGGCAGGAAGCAATACAAAGAGAAACTTTCTCTATCCCATCATCTGCTGAAGTAAACAGTTCTCTTTTGGGAGCCTGAAAAAGACATTCATTGCTCCAACTATCAGGGGTTGCCGTTTTTGAAGAAATGGCCACAAAACAGCTGCGAGAGAACAGCCTAAGAGAACTGCCCCGGAGACTGAGAGTGGCCGCGTTGTCTCCTCCGCTCAGACCCTTAAATGAGATGGCCTCACTTGTGATGGATGTCAGTGCAGCCAACGGTCACGATTGTTTTTGTTTTTGTCTTTCAAGACAAGGGCACTCAAGAAAGGTTCTCTCCCCCCCGTTTCCCCCCCCCCTCCCGCCCGTTTAAAAGCACCCATTACAGAAAGGGATAGAATACTAAAAACAAGGCATCCAATAACCTTTTATTGAATAATGAAAGAAGGATGATATCAATATGGTTTTTTTGTGTGTGTGCGTGTTTTTTTTTTTATCTGGTCAAGAAATTTCTCTGTAACAGTCTTTTGGTGCCCAGAGTTCTAATGGGCTTATGATTACTAATGGCTTTTTAATCTCATCGTCTGTAATGTTAGAGTTTTAAATCTATTTACTTCCATTTCCTGACAGGCATCAGAGACAACGAGGGCATTTACTGGCTTTGTGGGCTTTGTGTTACATTTTTTATTGCATTAAAATTGCCCAGACTTTTGCATCAGCAACTCAACTGAAAAGGTTTGGGGGTTGGGAAAATAGAAAGAGAAAAGTGATCAGAGTGTTAGAACTATCCTACTGCCAGATAGAAAGGTTCATGTTAGCCTCGCAAATCAACAAACAACAAGTGCTGGCTTTCACTTACCTAGAAAATGTCTCCCAATGTGGAGAGTCTGTGAGTTTTTCATGGGCCCGATAGAACAAACATACTTCTCTTATATTTAATATACATTAAATTATATTTACATTATCTTCTGCCACTTATTTCATAATCCTTTATGGTTCAGGGATCCACTTTGTTTTGACCTGGGTTATATGCTATAGCCATAGTAAATACATTTTTGTATTCTCTCAGTATAGTGATGTGGAGGAGGATCAATTTGGTTCATCTTGGACAATTCATTGAGCTTCTCTTATTTTGAATTTCCTAATTTGTAAAATAAAAAGGTTTAGAGTAAGTATTTTCTTACCTCAAAGCCTTTTTATTTTATTTTATTGATTATGGTCTCACATAATTGTCCTTATCCCCCCATTCCCATCCCAAACTTCTCCCTACATACCCCCCCCCCCCAGTTGTCCATGGCCATTGGCTAGGCCCATATGCATGCACACAAGTCCTTTTGTTGATCTCTTCCCCTTACCCCCACCTCAGAGCTTTTGAAAAGTAGAACGTGTATGTCAAAATGTCTTTGTAAATGCCCACGTTTTAGAGAGAACCAAAGCAGGATCTACCCAGGAGGGAAAGAATGAAGAAGTAAAAGCAAAAAAGAAAATAATCATAGTCACTAATCATCCAAGAGATGCAGATTCAAACAATAATGAGGTAGCACCTCACAACTGTAGGAATGGCAATCAACAAATCAACAAACAAGTGCTGGCGAGGATGTGGAGAAAAAGGAACCCTCTTGCACTGCTGGTGGGAATGCAGACTGGTGCAGCCACTGTGGAAACAGTATAGAATTTCCTCAAAAAATAAAAACTGTAACTCCAATTTGACCCAGTGATCCCATTTCTATGAATATATTCCACGAAATCAGAAACACCAATCAGAATGGATATATGCACCTCTGTGTTCATAACAGCACAATTGACAATAGCTAAGATTTGGAAACAGCCCACATGCCCATCAGCAGATGAGTGGATAAAAAAAAGCTGTGGTACATCTACACAATGGAATACTCTAAGCTATAAAAAAGAAAGAACTCTTACCATTTGCAAAAGCATGATGGGCCTGGAGAGTATTACACAAAGTGAAATAAGCCAGTCAGAGAAAGATAATTACCTCCTGATCTCACTTACATTTGGAATCCAATGAACAAAGTAAACTGATGAATAAAATAGAACCAGAGTCATAGAAGCATAGAACAGACTGACAAATTTCAGAGGGAAAGTGGGGGGTGGAAAGGTGGGAGGGGAGTGATTAATAGGGGAACTTATATGCAAATATTCATAATCCATGGACACAGACAACAGAGTGGGAAGGTCTGGGAGGGGTGTGTGTGGGATGGAGGGGGACCATGGAAAAAACATACACACACACACACACACACATACACACACACACACGCACACACACACACACACACAAAGGGGACATATGTAACATTTTCAACAATAAAGATAATTTCAAAAAAAAAGAAATAATAAATGCCAAATAAGAGCATATGCATTAAAAATTCGCTCAATTATATGCACCAGCACATTATCTCAAAATAGCCACTATTAAACAACTCCTTGAAAATGCATCATTTATTTTTAACACATCAAGAAAAAAAGCTCACTTTCCATAGAGAAAAATAAAAAAAGATAAAGGAAATCAGGATAATTTCACTTTTATATGGTATCTAATGAACGAAATAAATAGAATAGAAATAGACTCATAACACAGAGAATAGACTAACAGTGGTCAGTGGGGAGGGGCTTAGAGGCCCAGGTGAGAAGGGTGAAGGGATGAAGAAAAAAAAGCCACTCATAGATACAGACAACAGTACGGTGATAACTAGAGGGAAAGGAGGTAGTGGCAGAAGAAGGGAAAGTGGGCTGGTACCTGGTGATGGAAGGAGACTTGACTTTGGGTGGTAAACAAATAATACAATATACTGATGATGTATTATAGAATTGTACACCTAAAACCTATATAATTTTATTCATCACTATCACCCCAATGAATTCAATAAAAATATTTTAAAAATTAAAATATTAACTCATTTATTAAACCAGTCATCATTAACCTATATTTTATTTATCTCCTCTACTCTTTTACTGCACTCTGTTAATACTCTGATTATAGTGCTTAGCATATTATTTAATTTTTTTATTGTATAATGTGTCAAGTCCTATCACTTATGCTTTTTTTTTTTTTTTTTTTTTTACAAGTTTGGTATTAACCAGTAGTGCTTGGCATATAAAGTCTCAATTATTTTGGTTGAATTGAGCTACTAACTCACAAATTCAAGTTTATTTCAGATTATAAATGATCAAAAGCAACAAATCATGATTTATTTAGTAATTAGATAAACCAATAAATGTATTTGTGAAAGCTTTTTAGCTCCAACTACTGAAAACAAGTGATGTTTCTCATTGTCCTTCCATTAATCAGACATTTAATCAGAATAGCTAGCTCTCTCAGTATCCTTGGTAACTGAAATTCTTACTCTATTGTATTTAAAAAGAAAAAATATATATTACTTTATTAACATCAATTGAATTAAATGTTCTTTGGAGACCTAAATTATTTAAGTAAATGATTCAGATATATTTTCCAAATGCCACCATTTAATTTTAGCATTTATGAAAAACAATTCCTAAGATGCAATAATATTGTGTATATTAGTTAGGATGGGCTCAGTGTTCACAACACAATTTGATTTCTCACTCCACGTCTCATGTAGTTTACTGAACTGTCCAGAGCTGTGTTCCTCTGTGCAGTGACTTAGCAGCCTACATGCTGCCATTGTTGACCCGTTAATGCCAACACGTGGCCACCAGAATAGCCAGGGAAGGAAAGACAGAGTGGGAGCGTCACTTGGGAAGTTTACATTGCCACAGCTAAAACCATTGCTCTCACGATTCACTCTCAGAGCTAGTGCAATGGCCCTGATCAAAAACAAAGGGGTTAAGGAATGGGCTAGAACACATTAGTAGATATTCTGTGGACGTTAAAGAATTTTGCCACAGAAGAGAACAATGAGGCAAGCCCATCCAAGAAGCTTCTGTAAGGTTACTTGGAAAGGATAATTACAATAAACTCGTAAAGGGGAGAAATACTAGCATCTAAGAAGCCAGCTTTGCTTATACAAAAAAAACACACACAAAAAAACACACAAACAAACAAACAAACAAACAAATCTAAAGGCAACTCTACATGCATGGCAATGAGACCCAGTCAACAATGGTCATGATAAGCAGACTAGTGAGGTCAGGTATATTATGTATAACAGATTGTTTTATAGATGCCATGGCAGTGTTTAAAAACATTAACATTACAGTCAGAATGTTTAGTTTCAAGTTTCAGTTAACCAGCTACTAGTTGTGATTTTGGGCAAAATAATTAACTGCTTTGTAAATCAGTATCTTTATCTATGGTTGTAGGACCTACATGTATAACTCACAAAGTTAGGATGCAAATTAAAGAATTGATATCTATGAGGATCTTGCATTTGTGCCTGGCAAATAAAAATAATAGCATTTGTAAAATAACTAATTTTTTTAAATATATATATTTTATTGATTTTGTACAGAGAGAAAGGGAGAGAGATAGAGAGTTAGAAACATCGATGAGAGAGAGTTATCGATCAGCTGCCTCTTGCACACCCCCTACTGGGGATATGCCCGCAACGAAGGTACATGCCCTTGACTGGAATCGAACCCGGGACCCTTCAGTCCCCAAGCCGACGCTCTATCCATTGAGCCAAACCGGTTTCGGCATAAAATAACTAATTTTTTTTTTTTAAAAAAAATGACTTTATTGATTTTCTTGATATTCCTATGTGATTTTGAAGAAACATTCTAATAATAAAGAGATGATTTGGCTATTATAAAAAAAACAATGCAGCAGATAAGATGAGATGAAAAAGTATAAGAAAAATACATTTAAATTCAAGGTGCTGGCCATCCCATTTCTCCCCATTTTTATATTCTTCTCTACACCCATTGCGTCTATCAGAGGCATTTGTGTGTATGTGCAAAAAACAGACCCAGATTAGATGTAATTTATTTAAATTTAAGTCATAAGTTGAAAGAACCTAGAATGGGTGGCCATGCATATATAGCAAAAATAAACAACAAAGTAACACAATAAGCAGAGTAATCTTATGCATCAGATTTAAAATTATGAAAGGAAGCATATTAGACTAAGATAAATGCCTTTTCATTATTTCAAAGAAATTAAAGTGAAAAAAGACAAAAAATAAAATGGAGAGATATGATTATTTATAAAATAAATGATAAAGCAACAGAATAAGTTAAGAAATTGGAAAGGTCTAGGAAACAAATCGATGTTTAGTAGTAAAGCTATTATAGAAGTTCAATAGAAGCAATAGGGAAAATGCTGAAAATGGTGTTAGCAGAAAAAATATTTACAAAATCACACTAAATAAAAAGAAAAATGATAAAAATATATGATAGCTAGATAAAGCATAATTAGCCTTTTCTAAAAAGATAAAATCTCATTGAGATAAAGACAAAAATCTAAAATAAAGGAAGACTTGAATCTCTACTTGTTCATTTAAAGTATGTACTGTTTTGAAATCTTGTTTAATGCTATTATTGTATTTTGAGTAAATTTTCTTTGTTTTTACCCTCCCTAATCTCTTTTTCTTAGCCATGAATTGGATGTTTTTTTGTTTGTTTAGATTGTATACATACGTATTTAACTCAATTTTTAAGGCCTTGTCTGTGTTTAGCATGAGCTGAAATTGAAAGCAGTTCACAGCCAGACTTAAAGGATGATACTGAGACATCACCTCTTGCAGGTTTCAAGGCTGTAGTTTGTCCAATTAGGTTAATTTATTGCTAAGATTAAAGATATCAACACATGTCAGAAGAATGCAACTGAATATATGTAACATTGATGTGCACATTGTCCAAGATAAAATGGAAATTATTAAATATAATAAGAGCAAAGAGAATGTGACAATCTTAAGATAAAAGAAAATTAAAACCGTCGGACAGTGATTAGAAACTATTTGAACTGTGCTCAGGGAAGTAAAGAAAGATACTCATGATAAATGAAAATGTGTGAAATCAGCACAGAGAAATAAAAACATACAAAAGGACCAAAATGTAATTTTAGAAATAAAAAATTCAATTATCCGAACAAAATATTCCACTCATTGGCTTAGTGGCAAAATATAAATGATGGGAGAGTCAGTGAACTTGAAGATAGATCCACAGAAATAATCCAATTGTAAAAAAAATGTAAAATATTTTACAGAATGGAGAGAGCCTCAGAAGCCTTATATAGGTCTTTTACCTATTTGTTTAAATTTATTTCCAAGTATTCTTTTTTGATGCTTATTGTAAATGTTTTCTTAGTCAACCTTTCTGATAGTTCATTATTCTATCTAATAAAAGTGTAATATGCAAATTGACCATCACTCCAACACACAAGATGGCCACCCCCATGTCATCAAAGATGGCTGACCTCATGTGGACACAAGATGGCCACCATAAATGGCCTGCAGGGCAGAGCAGTTGGGAGGGAACAGGCCTGCAAGGTTAGGGCAGTTGGGGACAATCAGGCCTGCAAAGGAGGGCAGTTGAGGTGGGACCAGGCCTGCAGGGGAGGGCAGTTGGGAGGGACCAGGCCAGAAGGGGAGAGAAGTTAGGGACCACCAGGCCTGCAGGGGAGGGCAGTTGGGGGCAACCAGGCTGGCAGGGGAGTGGTTAGGATAATCAGGTGAGCAGGCAGGTGAGCAGTTGGGAGCCAGCAGTCCTGGATTGTGAGAGGGCTGTCTGACTGCCCTTTTAGGCCCAATTCCAATGGGACATCCCTTGAGGGGTCCTAAATTTGAGAGGGTGTAGACTGAGCTGAAGGGGACCTCCCCCATGCATGAATTTTGTGCACCGGGCCTCTAGTTGGAGTATAAAAATGCTCATCTGCAAAAATGACATTTTCAGTTCTTCCTTGCTTCTTTTTTTATTTCTTCCTCTTATCTGATTACTGGCTAAAACTTCCAGTACTATGTTGAATAAGAGTGATGAAAGAGGATATCCGTGTCTTTTTTCCTGATCCTAAGAGTAATGTCCTCAGTTTTTCTTCATTGGATATGAAATTGACTGTGGTTTTGTCAATAAGGCCTTTATTATATTGAGGTATGTCCCTTCTATTCCTACTTTGCAAACAGGGGTATTTTCTCTTTTATCATGAAGGGTACTAGATTTTGCCAAATGCTTATTCTGCAGCTACTGATCAAATAATTCTTAAAAAATATATTTTTATTGATGGTAGGGAGTGCATGAAACATCAGTGCAAGAGAGAAACATCAATCAGTTGCCTACTGTATGGAGCCCAACCTGGGATCAAACCACAACCTGACCATGTGCCATGACCAGGAATCAGGCCAGCAATCTTTAGGTGCATGGGCCAATGCTTAACCAACTAAGCCACGTGGGCCAGGCCTGAGCACATGATTTTTGTCCTTCATTTTATTAAATTGGCATATCATGTTGACTGATTTGTGGATATTGTACCAGTTTTGCATCCCTGGAAAAAATCCCACTTGATCAAGGGATATGATCTTTTTATTTTATTGCTGGATCCAGGTTGAGAATATTTTGTTGAGGATATTTGCATCTGTGTTTATCAAAGGGGATATCTGTAATAATTTCAACAATAAAGATAAAGATTTTTTTTTAAAGAAGAGCAAGAGTTTTTTTCTCTTTTCTTTTTCCTCTCTTTTCTCCTTTTTCTTTCTCAGAATTCATTAAAAACCCCAAAGAGCCGAAACCACTTTGGCTCAGTGGTAGAGCGTCGGTCTGTGGACTGAAAGGTCCCAGGTTCGATTCCGGTCAAGGGCATGTACATTGGTTGTGGGCACAACCCCGGTAGGGGGTGTGCAAGAGGCAGCTGGTCGATGTTTCTCTCTCATCGACGTTTCTAGCTCTCTATCTCTCTCCTTCCCTCTCTGTAAAAAATCAATAAAATATATTTTTTAAAAAACAAAACCAAAGATGTGGTTATTGAAAACTTTTTATAATTATTATTAAAGTAAAGTGACTTAGGGACCAATTAGAAGGCAATCAATAAACAAAGAAATAGAAGCAAATTCCTTATTTTCATAAAGCCGTCCTGATAGAATATAAGGAATGTAAGAGTGGGGTGGGAGGGGTCATTGCATGGTTCTGCAAAGACATATTAATCCATTTTTAAAAAACTTGAAAAAAGTACTATAATTAACAGTGAGAAAACATAATATATATGATTAAAGGCATGAGGCAAGTACCATTATATGGAGTTTTGTCAAGAGTTTCCTGGGGATTCTGAGAAAAGTAGAATGGTTAAAACTGACTTGATAAGCTGATTTTACCCTATTGACAAATTGAAAATAATTTAAAAGGCCTTTTAAGGAGGTTCTTTGAACATTCAATTCAAAAATACCAGAATTGATTTGATAAACTGTGTACATGTATGTTTGGGAAATTGATGCCTATTCCTACTAAAAGATAACATTGTGGTTTTCAACGTATTGGGAATTTGTGAAAATTCTATAGTGTTAAGAGGTGTTTGTATTCAGCACAGTTTTACTCTGTGAAGAAGCAGCTTATGTGTGCTGGAGGGAGAAGAAAGCTGGTCAATTTAGCAAGTGGTTTAGCCAGATACTGGTTTGCCTCGACATCTGGAGGATAATGAAAATGATCCTGCTTTACAATTCTTTACCGCAGTACGTTGCAAAATGTAAGATGAAAGAATCTGGCACTGGGCATTGATGCGGGGAGAGCAGGTAACCCATATCCAACTGGATATTAAAAACCACCCCTGTGGAAATAAAAGGGTATAGAAACTATGAGTTATTTAAAACACTCAGCAATCAACTCATGCAGTTTTTCATGCACTATCAACATGATTAGATTTGATGAGCAGTTTCTCAAGTTTCCAGCCTCTGGTTTCCTTCCACGGCTGCTTAAAAGGCATGGTGACCCAGAGATCCTGACTAATTCTAGGCTTGGCAACAGCAACAGTCTCAAGACAACTGCAGATGCAGCATTGCGGCCCAGCTGCAAATGGCTGGCTGTGCAGTTTTGCTCTTTTCGCAGGAAATCTTCAGGCCCAGTCATTTCAACTGAGTGGGCCTGGAGAGCAACTGGGAAGATGCATATGGCACTTACATCCCTAGACACTATCAAGCCTTGGGACAGTTTACAATTTAGGCTTAAAAAAAAAAAAAAAAAGACATTTGACCAAGACATTGGACTAGCCTCTTCCACACATATTTTATATGCCCAGTTTTGGATCCATATTTCTATTTGGAATGTTTGGAGGCAGAAAAATACCACAGTCCCCATGGTTTCTGGATGGCTTTCTGCTGCTGTCTCTCGCTCCTGGTATGTGAATATTATTCGTAACACTCGAAGTTACTGCTGATGGTAAACTCATCTACCTGTTTGGTGTTATGCTGTTTCTGTTGCCCAGTGGACGGACACAGGATCAGTCACTGGGCACCACCTCCCTCAGTGAGGGCCATGGCTCTTGCTGCTCCCAAACAAAAGGAAGCTGTTTCCGCTGGCACTTTCTGCCAGTTAGACACTCCCACCTCTGATTACACACTGAGTCCACGCTCTCATCAGCCTCCTAAATTACCTTCCTTTCAGTGGTTTATTTTTTTGAGAAGATGTCTTCTAATTTTTCAGAGCCCAGCATGTGGGGATTTAGTGGCAATGTGTCCTGTAACAGGGATCATTCTCTATTAAAAATTCCAACCTTGAAATAGGATCACTCCACTTTCGTTCTTCTTTATCTCAGAGCAGGTTTTTGTTTTTGCAGCGGCAACTTTCCCTATCTACACTAATAAAAGAGAAAGATACAAATTGACTGCACCTTCACGACACCCACCAGCCAATCAGGAGTGACCATGCAAATTAACCCAATAAAGATGGTGGGTTAATTTATATATTCAGGTGCTGAACTGCCAGGGGCAGGACTCTTGCATTATTGCCATGGCAACGACACAGGCATTCCGCTTCACCCCAGCCACTCCAGGCTTCTGGGCAGCATGGGAAGGCTGAAAGGCCACTCCAGGCCGAGCCACAAGAGAAGATGGTCGGGTCAGCCAAAGCAGTGACATCACCACCGGAGTAAAACCCCAGGGCTTGGCGGAATTCGCTCTCTTCCGCCAGGCTGCCGGTGTGAGTGGGACAGAGCCCATGCTAGCATGGAGAAGGCTCTTTTGTTTTTGCATGGGACTTGGCTCCCTGGTGGTCCTTGGGGATCACGAAGACTGGGTGTAACACCTTCAAATAAATTAATATTTACTCTAAAAAAAAACAAACAACAACAACAAAAAAAAACAAACAAGAGATGATGGTGCTGGCACCCAGGGGAAGGAAGGCCCATTCTTGCATGAATCTTTGTACCATCGGGCATCTAGTAGTTGAATAATCTTTTATATTAATGTTTCATTCACCAAGTTCCATTAAGAGCTTTATTCTCAGTCTCCGGGAAATGTAATATTCTTTACCCTATATTTCCTAAGGGCTCACGGTGTCCTAATAAGATTATTTCTTAGGTTCCTCCTTTCCATCCTCCAAATGTTTATTTGGCATGTATAAGCCAGACACTAGCAGAAACCCTCGAAACTACAATACAATCTGTGCTTTATTCTAATTCCTTATGGATGATTTGTCCATATTTCTCAGGCAATCATTTAAATAAGGCCTTATGTACTATTTTCACTACAGAGAAAAGGGGAGGGAAAGATTGGAGACAGTTACCTAGAGGCACAGGCTGGTGATGAATAGGTATATGATCTATGGAAAAAGATCCTCAAATACTTTTATGGGAGATGTAAATATGTGTTTGGGTATAAAGTACATTTTTTCTTATCTGACAAATGTTAATGTTTTACCTACACATATGAGAACTAATACCTGAGGCCATCAGGAAAATTGTTTAGGACATGGGAATGGGCACAGGAGACTCCAGGATTCTTTGAGTGACTTTACATTGTCAAGTTTATTTTATACTGTTTAGGGGTAGAGGGTAGTTTGTGGAAAATGGAAGGCAATACAAATGATTCCTGAGCATAGCAATGAAAATGAATTTTGTCCAGACAGGTTGTTAATCCCTGCAAGTCAAGCTCTCCTTTGAGCCAGTCTTAACAATCTTTTAGTGCTCTTATTAATTAGAGTTGAAGAAAATCTTTGACATGGTTCATTTTATATTTGAACAAGTCATGATTTTACGTTTGCCAAAGTCATAATGTATAAGGGTTATTAATGAAGTTTGATTCTTAGATATTTGGAGTTGTTACCCTGCTGTGGAACCACTGTACTGCATGCAAAAAGACTATATGCCTTACCCTCACAGTGATGAACAACCATATGAAACCGAAGGGAGAAAAATAACTGGAAAATTTTAATTTAAAGGTCTAAATATTTTTGTCCTCAAAATATGAAATGTTACCTCTTTTTAAAACTTCTCATAAACAGTGTAGGTAGATGCCATAAAGTTGATTGCTACTAGGTCTACAATGATTTTAAAACATTTATATTTATGTATTTATCTTTATTGATTATGGTATCATATAATTATCCTCAACCCCCAATTCCTATCCCAAACCCCTCCCCACATATGCCCTCTGGTTTGGCCCTATTGTCCATGCCCACTGGTTAGGCTTATATGCAAGCACACAAGTCCTTTGGTTGATCTCTCCCCTTTGCCCCACCCTCCCCTACCTTCCCTCTGAGGTTTGACAGTCTGATCGCTGCTTCTCTGTCTCCAGGTCTGTTTCTGTTCATCAATTTATGTTGTTCATTATTTCCCCAAGATGCATGAGATCATGTGATACAAGGAATTCCCTTATAAGAACCGAAACTGAGACAAGCCATAATGGTTATGCTGAGAGGCAAATGAATTAGTCTGTAGTGAGTTCCTTTCTGGGTCAACAGTTCTTTTGAGTCCCAATTTCAATGTCAAACAGTGCCTTATGTGTACATGTCAGCCATGATATTTCATATCTGGTTGATGGATAACTGGTGGCAATGCATGTCCGACTGTCTCTGGTTTGGTTCTGGGCATCCTTCAGCGACACATTTTTCTAGAGTTAAGGCTCTCACGGTTGTTAAAAAGGTCTTTGAAAGGTTTAATAAATATTTGGATTTAATGAAATGTGATCAGTAAAGTGTTATTGTATACTAATCAAGTCAATTCACATAATGGTTATTTTAGTATATCTGTTTTACTTCAAAAGAGACACATTTTCATTAAAACATAAAATACAAAATATTTAAAGATGAGGATAAAAAATTCTCAACCAGATTTAAACAAAATAATTATTTTAAAAGATTGTTTTTCATACAGTTCCCATAAGATAACATTGTATCTGACTTTTTAATTTTAAAATTTTAGTGTTTATATTTCTCTTTATGAAGTTAAAACTTTGAACATATATTTTAGTGATAGCATGATATTTTATTCCCTTAATGTATTAAAATTTAATCATTCCTCTTTGTTAAATATTTTTAATATTTCCAGAATTATTCTAATTATATATTATTCTATAATAAGCATCTAGTCTAAAGATCACTAATGATTTTTGAGCATATGTACTTGGACTTCAAAGTGGGATTGCTACTTCAATGATTTGCATTTTTGAGGCTCTTGATATATATTTCCCAATTATTTCAAGGAGTCTACCAGTTTAAAATTCTAACAGTGAACACTTATCTCATAAGCATAAGCCAAATTTTTAAACTAGTATTTTCTGGATACATATAAGCCCTCGGACAAGCATACACATTAACGATTCTCTTAGTAATCAACAAGTTACTACTTATAATAAAACTCTAATATTCTGATATTGCTTTAGTTTACATGTGTTCCCTGACACTGTACTATGTTTAATAACTTTTAAGCATGGAAGAAATTGGCTAATCTCAACTAGTATAACACAAAATTTACAAAATTCACAGAACTGACACTACCTTTAAATAATTCTTAGTTATTATCTTCTTAACTCATCTTAGGTAAACATTTCTAATGTCTGGATAAAGCCTTGCCTTTGCTATAAATACATAAAAGGTTTTGGACTTGACCAGATTTGGGATGAAATATGCTGCATATAATTCCTAAAGTACGGGCTGTTTCATATCTACATGCCTAAATCATTTTATTACCTGCTTAATAGCAGAACAAATTAGTCATCCTCTCTGATTCTGGTGTACATTATGCGGAGACATGCCCACTCTAATATGCTTTCTGATAAAGTAAATGCTCTTCCTGCCAGAGCACAAATCTTATTTGGGCTCCTGGAAAGTCCGGGGAGAGAGAGCTGAGTCTGCATTAGGATTGCTTACCCAAGGAGAACCGAGATTTATTAGCTGACTTCATTAAATATATGGAAGACCCCAGCACTCAAGGTTAGAAAATTAGGATGCAAACCGGAAACCTCTGTATGAAATGAAACAGGGAGCAGAAACCAAGAAGACAGATCTTTGCACTTTACGCAAATAAGGGAGCAGGGCTGATATCAAAGCAAAGGCTCTAGCTAGCTAAATGAAATGCGATGCTTTTCAGTTATTTGCTTGGTTCAGTAACTTGTTAATAGGAGATAGGTAACATTAATTAAATCTCAGAGAGATATATGGTTATCAATAAATATTAAATGAAGTCTCAACATCAATTGCATATTGTTTATTTACTAAAAATTTAATTATTTAGAGCACATGTGTCAAACACAAGGCCCGCGGGCCAAATCCAGCCCGCCAGGCCTTGCAATGTGGCCCGCACCGCGCTGTCATCACTGCACTCCGCTGTCAGTTTATGACATTGTCAGTTTATGACTGTTCAGTAAACCATTCGGCCCTCGATTTAGGCTGGATTTTAGATTTTGGCCCCTTCTCTGATTGAGTTCGACACCCCTAATTTAGAGTATGTATTTTAAAGTAAAATTTAACAAAACCTGTTATACTGTGCTACAGAGGCACAGAAGATACCAGACATAGGCCAGTGGCCTCTTACTTTATTATGGGAGAATCAAAATCCAGGGTACAAACCAATGATTTGTTCAGTAAGAATGTCACATTATCTTTTTGTAGGTGGGGTTTAAAATTATAGTTAGCCCTTGAACAATAGGAGTTTCAAATAGATGGGTACACTTATAGATGTACTTTTCTCAATAAATACTCTAACTTATTTTTCTTCCTTATGATTTTATTTTAATGTATGCTTTTATTGATTTTAGAAAGATAGGAACATCAATGAGAAACATCCGTTAGCTGCCTCCAGCACGCCCCTTACGAGCGGTCCAGCCCACAACCCTGGAATGTGCCTTGACTGGGAATCTTAGGATGATGCTTTTCTAACTGAGCCACACCAATCAGGGCCCTATGTTTCCCTTAAAAACATTTTCTTTTCTCTAGAATAATTTATTTTAATAATACAATATATAGCACATACAACATATGAATATATTTTAATTGACATTTTATGCCAACATTGAGGCTTCTTGTCAACAGTAGGCCAGTAGTAGTTAAATTTGGGGGAAGTTAAAAGTAGTATTCAGATTTTTGACTACAGAGGGGGACAAAGCCCCTAACATTTGTGTTGTTCAAGGGTCTAATATATGTAATATCACAGAATATTAAAGCTCAAAAGGGCATTGGTGATGACCTTGCCAATGTCTGAATTTTATACTAGATAGATTAAAAATACTGAGGCCAGAGCCATAGTATGATTTGCTCTCAGTCACTCAGTTGGTCAGTGGCAGAGATAATAACAATTCATAGCTAGTGTAGATATGAAAATTTTATACCTACCAACCTTACAGAGTTTTAATAAGAAGCAGCTAGAGACATAAGTGCATTTTATTCTATTCTGAAAGAAAAATTAATCGGCAGATAGTTTTATTTCAAGAGCACAGTTCTCCACCCAAGTTAGCTTTCAAGAGCTGTCAACAATAAAATAATTCTATCAGCTATTTAAAGCACAGTAATTACTGTGAAGTACTTGGTAGTTTAAAGATGTTGTCATATCACACCAAAACATGTGGACACTTCAATCAACTGGCCATATTTACATTTTATAGACAGAGCCTACATGATATAACAAATTTAGAATTATTTTTTTAAAACACAGGGTTAAGTGCTGTAATTGTCTAAATCAAGCTGAGTTATAATGTCAAAGGTACTCAGTTAATATTGGATTTGCTTATCTATATGCTGATCTATTATGTTTTTGGTTTACTTTTTAACTCTCAGCAGCATATCTCTATTTTACTTATTCAAACAAAGTAATGATAACTCAAATCAGAAGAAATTAAACATTTAGTGAATTTTTAAGATAAGAAATTAAAAAATATTATTGTCAGTTCATATGCATATTTTGGGGGCAGTTAATTACTATATTGTGAATAATAATATTTTTAAAGTATAACAATATCCTATACTAAGATAATATCCCAGGGGAAAGTGGAATAGATAGGTGAGTTCAAAACTGTTTTAAAAATATATATTTTTAATTTATTTCAGAGAGGAAAGGAGAGGGAGACAGAGATAGAAACATCAATGATGAGAGAGAATCATTAATTGGCTGTCTCTTGCATGTCTCCCACTGGGAATCAAGCCTGAAAACTAGGCATGTGCCCTGACTGGAATCAAACCAAACCAAGACCTCTTAATTCATAGGTTGATGCTTAACCACTAAATACACCAGTTGGACCATAGTAGGTGAATTCAAAGAGTAAAAGGAACAGTATATAATTTTGAGTACTTAAGAAGTGGGCATAAAAGTCTATGAGGTTTAGATGCAATGTAATACCTTTAAAATCATAATGGGGCACAATTTTATAATTTTCAATATTTAAAATTTATCACACATTATAGTCTTTATAAATATTTAAATTTATGAAAATTATAAAAATCAATTTAACAATGTTTGAGAGGCCATGATTATTTTTGAAAATTCTTCTAACATTTATCCAAGCAAAAATTTCAAAGACCATTGTTTTGCCTGACAGTTGGTTCAGTTTTATTGGATGTGTGGAAATCAAATTGTAATGCTGAAATCAGTAGAAAAACAAACAGAAATTCATATAGAAGCAGAAACTTAGGGATGGATAAATAATAGAAAGAACAAAAGAGCTAAGTAGAAATTATTTTCAAAGCTGTGGGCCTCAAGGGATAAGCAAGGTATGAATGGTTGTATTACAGGGAGAGAGATCTTCTCGTCCCCACCTTTGCTAGTGAGAGTGGGATTCTTGTGATAATCTATAGATAATTCTAGGCTTCATGGTCTCATTACATAAAAATACCTCTGTAATACTTAAAAGCTGTGGTATAGCCTCTAGGTCACCCTATTAGGATGAAAGCGCTCATTTTTTCCACATGTTATTCTGGGAAACTGGCTTTGGCTGAAAGGAGCTACCTTTTCTAAGTCATATCCTCCTCTTCCCTAGATTGACCTTCATCTAAGGACTGACTGATTTGTTGCTACAGATGTGGCCTACTCCCACCTCATTCCTTTGGATTTGAACCATGTCTGAAGGGGCTTCCTAGCTTCAGAACTCTAACTGCCATCAGTTAAGTTTCTGCTGGAAATGCATGGTGATCCCAAATTTCCCTTTGCTCACTCCTGCTTTTTTCACTACTTCCCAGATGTTTATTATTATTATTGAATTTTTTTTTTTTAATTTTTAGAGAGAGAGAGAAAGAGGACAGGGGAAGAAAGAAAGAAAAGCATCCATTGGCTGCCTCATGCATGCCCCCTACTGGAGATTGAGCCTGCAACCCCAATTAAACAGGCAACCTTATGGTACATGAAACATGCCCACCCAACTGAGTCACAATGGCCAGGGCCCCAGATGTTTTTTACTTTCCAGATGTTTTAAACAGCACCTCTCTCTGATAAAAGATATGCATGCAGATCTCAATTTTGAGGCTTTTTCTTGGGAATCTCAGCCTAAAACATCCTGTGGGAAAGTAGTTTATGATATCAACATTTGTTTGCAAAGGTAAATACCGCTAATTCTAAATATGTTAAAATGATATTAAATACTAATTAATAAATAAGGGTTTCAATACAGAACATTCTGCATTGAAACATGACACTTATGTGTGATTTACTGTTTGATGGGCAATACTACCATCTTCATAGGAACCAATTAGCCAAAAGTGTTACATTTTGGGAAATAAATTTATAGAAAAAATGATTTAAAAAATGTATGCAAGTCTTAAAATGCTGGGATAATATCCAAATGTTTTTTTGGAAGTGTGACTTTGAACATTTTTGTATCTTTAAGGAAAGATAAGCTTTTTGAAATGGAAAATTAAAAACAAAAGTTTTCTCAAGAATATCTTATTCCTTGATATCCCTTAGAAAATTTTAGTCTACGTTATTATGCTCAGTATTTTCCAATAGTTTTGAGCCTTAAAAATTGACATCCAGTGCTTTAAAATGCAATAGAAAAAGTAGAGTGAAATCAATAATAGTGTGAGGAATGACTTGAACAGCTTGTATTTTCACAGTGGTCATCAAAAAGTAATTTTATATCCAATAATTTGTATTGATTGTTTGCAGAACTGTAATGTATTATGCCATAAGCCTAGTTGTGCAGTTACAAATATATGTATCATTTTGTTCGTCTTGTTTTCTTTCTTTTTTTTCTCTTACTGAGTTTTATTTTCGCTAAAATGAGTCTGATTTTGTAGTGTTTATACTTGGAGGCAAGATTGAGAACCAGGACTATTAATTCAAAATGGCCTCAGCCACACAATGGGCATGCTCCTTATTGGGTAGCAAGAGACAAGGGCAAAGTATTTGTAATATTATACAATTTAAGAGCACGTACTTTTGGAATAATCTACATTGTGATCATCAACTACCGTATATTGAAATAGTTCATTGAAAGTCTGAATATGCCATTTAAAAGCCAAAGAAACTGCATACTCTATGACATATTCAACATAAAGTCTCCCAATAATATATCTAGAATTTCTATCTTGGATAGAGGAAATATTACCTCACCAAACATTGTATTGCTTTTGGCATGTATACTGTAGGATTATCTATATGTAAGACTCCTTTTCTCTTTCTTTCTTTCAGTTATAACACTCTTTGGAGTGGGAAAAATACAGTGAAAAAGTTTAGTTGATATACTTACAAAGATGCTAAAGCAGGGCCTACCTATTGCAAACAAACAACAACAAAAAACACAACAAACAAACAACAACAACAAAATGTTTCACCAATAATCTTCACATGAACTTGAATTGGGTAAAAAAAAAAATCTTAATTCTAGGATTCTCTTTGATGATTGCTGCAGAGGATATTTATAATAATTTAGAGGGAGAATCTGAAAAGACCTAAATTATAATAATGAGGAGTTGAAGGCGGAGGAGGGGGAGAAATAGCATCAAGTGAAAAGAAGGGAGACTATAGCCTGTGAATATCTTTAATGTTTGTTGCAGCCTGTCTGAGTAAAAGTCTCTCCTCTGTTTCTTCTTCAGTTGAGTGGATTTTACAATATGGTATGAGAATGAAAGAAAAAGAAAAGGGAAACAAATAAAGGATCTGAGTTCTGATTTATAGAAGGAGGGAGGATTCTGAAAGCATAGAAGTTAATTCTAAAGTGTAACTCCATAGGGCTTTTAACTACAGCTCTAAAATTTAGTTTGTGTGACTTGAGTAGCTTACTTAACTTCTTTGAACCTATTTTTCTCATCTAAAAATAATTATCAATACCTATTTGAAGGGTGTTTTTAGTATTTAATGAAAACATTCATTCATTTACTCAACAAATATGTGCCTAGAATTGTTCTGTCCTAGTTACATAGGAGTACACAAATCAGAAGTTCCTGATCTTAATAAGACAAATTAATACATAAGTCAACAAATGCATAGTCAATACATTTACAGATTGAAATGATAAAATATGATGAGTGGTACATCAAAGGGTCATTTGGATATTTATAACATCGTTCACACACCATACAAAATTATCAACTTAAAAATTAGGCTGCTATATTTGGTCAAATATTTACCCCTAATGCCTTGGCAGAGCCAGACCAAATGATTTCAAAGGCCTTATATAGCTGATGGGCCAGGCATTCCCCACCCCTGGAAACATTTCATTGCTTTAGAGAAGAAATGTTTTTGAGATGGTTGGTCAAATGAGCCTTTTCTGAGGAGATGACATTTCTATTAAAAGTGACTAGTGAAGACCATCCAATAAACAACCTAGAGAAAATTTTTGAGGCAGAGTGAATAGCAAATGCAATGGCCCTAGAGTGCAAATAATCTAGGAATAGCAGAATGAAATGTCTGGAACATGTTGAGAGAGGCAGAACATGGTGTGAGATGAAGCTTTTAGTCAGCACACAGAACAAAACATACACACACACACACACACACACACACACCACTAGCTATTGCAATTTATGTTATTCATTGACGTTCTAAAACTGTCTCTATTACAATTGTATTGGAAAATTGATTTAATGTTGGCAGGATATTATTGTATCTAGGAGTGAGTGTTTTAATGAATAAATTGCTAACAGACACAATATCAAGTTATAATTCACAAAGTTAAGTCTGACTTCCTACATGAACTTGTGAAAGTTTTATAATCTCAGCCTCAATATCAATGATTCCTTACATTTTAGCCCAATAATTTTATAAGGCCACTCTACAAATTCAAATTCTAAATATCATAACTAGTAAGTTCTGAATAAAAGACATAAGATATATCATATACCTTCATTATAATTATATATTACAACAATGTAAACATTTAATTTATCATTCATTTGAATTCTTTTTAAAATTAAGAAAAATTATCATTTTATTTTAATTTTAATGTATAATTGTCATTTTAAAAATATTATTTTATTGATTTCAGAGAGGAAGGTGGCGGGAGAGAGAGCGAAACATTAATAATAAGATAAATCATTGATTGGCTGCCTCTTGCATGCTCCACAATGGGGATCAAGCCTGCAACCCAGGCATGTGCCCTGACTGGGAATCAAACTGTGATCTCCTGGTTCACAGATTGATGTTCAACCACTGAGTCAGGCCAGGCCCGCTGGGCTATAATTGTCATTTTTCAAATAGTTTTGATGCACCAATCTCGAGTGTGGTGGAATTAGTGTCAATATGTAAATTATCTGTATAACACACATACAAAAAAACAAACAACAACAACAACAACAACAACAAAAAACTCCTGATGTAAATATACAGAAGTATTAGATGATACTGGGATGTTTTGAAACACTCACATGGTGTCAAGAACTGTGGAGGATCTGAATTCCATCCCCCTCCTCCCAAATAAAAATAAAACGCACACAAATATTCATATATGGTGAAGCCCTTTAGCCCTATTCCCCAAAGTGACTGTATTTGGGGATAAGGCCTTAAAGGAGGTAATTAAGATGAAATAAGTTCTTGTGGGTAGAATGCTAATGCAACAAAACTAACACCCCTTATGAAAAGTGGAAGACAGGGGAAGTGCACATAGACAGAGAAAGGCCATGTCAAGACATAACAAGAAGATGGTTATCTCCAAACCAAAGACAGGTTCTTCACCAGAAACCAAGCCTATTGGTACCTTGATCTTGGACTTCTGGCCTCAAAAAATGTGAGAGAAAAAAAAAATCAATGTTGTTGAAGCTACCAAGCCTCTGGCATTTTTTTTTGGGGGGGGAGGGGTGGTAGCCTGAGAGACCAATGCCCCCTACTTACAAGCAAACAAGTTAGCCTATCACATACTGATTCATAGATGCTGGCAGGAGACACAGGATTCTTGATTCAAAAAAAAATGCCTTTATGACTTATAATAATCACAGCAGAGGAAGTATTAGCCTGTTGTCTTAGGTTGGATCTGTAAGGTCCCTTTCCCAATGGATGAGACAAAGAGGGCCACGTGATACTTGCACATGCATTGGGTTGCAGGGTAGCAGAAGAACCTGGAGCTAAGGAGACAGACTGTTCTAATAGGGGTAAGTAGCCCTTCTCTTTGCTCTGGAGGCTTTAATTAAACCTGATCTCTTTTCTGGAGGGCGGCACTACTGCTATCTTCCAAGGTCATTGGCTGCTACACAAACATCCTCCAAAGAATAGTCTGAAACAAAGGCAATCATATTTGCAAGATGTTACTGAATGTGAGAGTCCAATGGAGAATTACCTCCCAACACCAGTTGTTCTTGTAAATTAAAAACCAATGTCTCAGGAATGTTATGTACAAAAGGAAGTTTCATTAAAGATTTTCATAGTTATTATATAAAAGTTTCCATCTTCAAAGTCAAAAAAGTTATAGAACTATTTTGTTACAGAACTAGCTGTTTAAATTAAAATCTCCCTTTCCAAGTACAAAATCCTTGGGCAACACAACCAATTTGTTGGGTGAACATTATGGATAAATTTAATTTCAGTCTCTTGGTCAGATTAAGTACATCGAGAAAAGATAGTTTATTCAGAAATGGGTCTTCTAACTAACAGAAGCTTTGAAGATGGAGCTCTGATTTTTTTTTAAATACATTAGATACAATTATCATAACAGTTTCAAAGAACCAGTTATAATTCATAAGGTTTCTTTCCTCTTCCTACCCTTCCAAGCATAGTTTTCCCAGAAATGGACTTAATCTATTGATTCCATTTTCTTGAGCATGTTCTTTACCTGTTCAACACAAGGACTCTTTTAAAGCAAATAATTCACCTTCCCTTGTATTTAATTTTGAAATCCTGCTTATCAAAAGTCAAATCTGATTATGTAAGTGATTTTTAAAATCCTAAATGAATGGCAACAGGCTTTATGATTTGACTTTTGGGAGTTCTAAAATATTTCACCTTTCAACGCACTGTTATCCTGGGTCTCTCAAAGAGCCTTATCATTGGGGAGATTCGGTGAGTCCACATGAACTCTGTCAGGAAAGCTTCAAGACACAGTTTTAACTTGGGAAGTAGCATCCATTCTCTTCTGAAGTTGGCCACAGTGTGATTTGTGGTGTTTCACTGAAGGAGCACAGGAACCTCAGCTCCATGATTGTCACATTAAATGGGGGACAACTGGCCATATCATTCACTATCCTTACATCGCTATTGTTTTTATATAAGCAACAAATCTGTGAGTGACCACATTTCACATTTAAGTGTAAAACACACTACATGTCAGCACGAATAGAGAAAGAGAGCCACGTCTAAGTACACATTGGCATGTTGCTTCTCACTACTTCTTTATTTAAAAGTGAAAAAAATCTTTTTTTCCTTCTTGCTTCCACTGACAGGTAACAACAAATTATTTTCAAATTAACATCTTAGCTCTCCCAAAATGTATTATTTAGGTTCAGATAAAAATTTAATTTATGCTATTATTTTCCACTAATTATTTGAATGTTCACAGTCTGTCTGTGTAAAACACTTCGAAGTAACATGAAGCCTCAATCTTCTCTGCCATTTCTGAGTGTCTCTGAGAAGGATGTTGCACTTATATTTATGAAAGTATTTTTCTTTAATACTACTTGTGTCTATTTCAATCAACCTTTCTAGTATGGTAATCAAATATTATATGAAAGTAGTGATTATTATCTAAACAATTTATATATCAAATAGATAAAGTCCAACTTTATCCAGAAAAGAACTTCCTTTAGGGCAATAAATACCCAACTACTTCAGAAAGAACATGTATCAAGGAAATAATCCTTAGTAATTTATATGAAATGATAGTTACATTGCTATGCAGTCCGTTATTCACACAGCATCCTACTCTTAGAAGTGTCTTATGCTTGGTTTAATATTTGACTGTTACGATCTTGAAACTTGAAATTTTTAATAGAAGGCTACCCATCTTCATTTTGTGCTAGACCCTGCAAATTATGTAGTCAGCCCTTATTATATTTTATGATATGTTATATTTTTATTTCCATTTATATTTATGTTCAAAGTATCCAGGATGCACCAGTTATACAGTTCATTTACCCCAAGTATGGGGGAGTGAAGTTTTTATTTTTTATTTTTGTTTGCTCATTTGTTTTTATGTTTTTAGTGGATATAAGAAGAGCTTTTTTTTTTTTTTTCATATTCCCCATGTTATATTTATTTTTTATTTTTTTAAATGATTTATTCCCTGACATTCAAATTTATCTGGACTCTTATATTTCATCTGACAACCTACTGGTATGAAGCCATGGTTTTGCCTCCCATTCTTAAATAGTTGTTTATTTTGTTTTATTTTTTTTAATACATTTTATTGATTTTACACAGAGAGGAATTGAGAGGGACAGAGAGTTAGAAACATTGATGAGAGAGAAACATCGACCAGCTGCCTCTTGCACATCCCCAACTGGGGGATGTGCCTGCAACCAAGGTACATACCTTTGACCGGAATTGAACCCGGGACCTTTCAGTCCGCAGGCCGAGGCTCTATCCGCTGAGCCAAACCAGTCCCGGCTCCCCATGTTATATTTAAATTGATAAAGAAGGAATTGAATTGGTATTTGGATAAAGAATCTATCACAAAAAATTGTTACAAAACAATTTCATTAATTGTCAATGGAAATAATTATATAATGCTAAACTATATTATTAAGTTGTCCATAGAAAAGATAGGATTTATATAATTCTTATAAATAAGGATTGCGATATATAAAAAAGAAATAAAATTATGATATAGCCTTAAAGGTCTTAACATACATTTGTGGCAGTTTGATACAAAATCATAGACGTTAAAGAAATTTATGTAGACATTAAAATATTCAGGAAATGTATACAGGGAAATGATCATAAAACACAATAAAATGTTCTGATTAGACATTTCCAATGTCTGGACAGCGCTGCTATTTGGAAGAGACTCTAACATTCCTCTCTCTTTCTCTTTGTTTTAATTGCACAAACCAGCACACTCTTGTGGGCAGCGGTTTTCACTGTAGACCTGCAAGCATCCTGCTGCTCCCAAGGTGAAGGATGGCTATGAGCTGCCAAGCTCCTATCACAACTTTTCATGTTTATGTTGCTTCCATATCTCTAAATCAGCTCATCCCATTGCTTTAGCATTCTGCTACACTCAGCAGCCACAGAAAAATGGGAATGAAAGGAACTAAAGTAAAGTTAGAGATGACTAAACTTTAATGTCTACTGCTTAATATCTCATTAGTCCTGCCCTGGATTCATGCAGGCATGGGTACATGGGCCAATACTTGTCTACGCAATGGCTAAGATATTCTCCTGTGTTTAAAGTTTCAAGAATAGATGAAGAAGAGCCCCCAGAACACCTTCCAGGCCTACTGTAGTATTTATTATTGAATTCATAAAATGGTGCCCTTCAAAGTAAAATCACCTCATAGCAGAGGAAGATGAAACATTGATTTAAAATGTGGAAGACGGCACATCGGGGAGCAGCATATATTAAAATAAAATGGAATTTTAGAGCTGTCAGCAGGACACTGCTCTTTTTAGGTGTCTCATATACGAAAGATGATAGCAAAGTTAATACAAATTTCAGATATTTAGGGCTTTAATGAATAAACATCTTCATGGACATTGGATAAAAGTTAGACAGTATTTAAAGTATCTTTACTCCTAGTTTGTATGTGTACCTCAACATAGAATGTGTTTATACCTCATTTTATCAACACTATAAGCATTTGGGAAATGTGCTAATTGGTGTTACTTAAAGAATGAAATTTTTAAAAAATATATTTTTTATTGATTTCAGAGAGGAAGAGAGAGATAGAAACATCAATGATGAGAGAGAATCATTGATTGGATGCTTCCTGCATGCCCCCTACTGGGGATTGAGCCCACAACCTGGCATGTACCCTTGACTGAAATCAAACCTGGAACCCTTCAGCCTGCAGGCTGACACTCTATCCCCAGAGCCAAACCAGCTAGGGCAAAGAATGAAACTTTTTTGTTTAGTAGTTGAGGACATTGTGCATGTAGTATTTATGACAATTAGTAAATTCCTTTAAAGTGAAAACTTAAGGTCTTAAATAATAAGCAGGTATCAATGTATAGGTCAATTTGCAAAGCATCTTTGCCTGTAGACATTTGTTGAAGCTTCCTACATCTGTTTCCCAACCTATAAAATTACAGGTTGGCCAAGAGGTAGCACTTCCATCTAAACTGTTATGCAAATCTGTTGTAAAACCAGAGAAAGACTTCATTTTTCATCCTTTGAGATGCACGATTTCATTGCTTTACTTTTCATTCACTTGCTCATGTGTCCAACAATTTTACCTGGCTGCTGCCTAACACTGTTCTTAGCTCTGGAGAATCAATGACAAGGAGGGTGGGGTGAGAGGAGGGAGGGGAGACACTTTCTGGCCTTCATTTAGCTTACAGTCAAATGAGTGAAACAGACAATTATATAAAAACTAGAGGCCCAGTGCATGAAAATTGTTCATGGAAAAGGGGATGCTCAGCCTGGCCTGTGCCCTCTCACAATCTGGGACCCCTCAGGTATCTGGACCTCCCTCTGTGGATGCCAGCCTCATAGCCTTGGCTTCCCTCTATGGGGCAATAGATCATGGAGCTCCATGATCTATCACTGTGCAGAGGTAGATCCCACGCACCTGCTACAGCACCACTGGCCTGGTAGCCTGGGCCCCCCTCTTTGGGGCAATTGCCCCATTGTCCAATGGCCTGGGCTTTTTTCTGTGGGGTGATCAATTGCAGAGCCCACCCCCCATTGATCACCCCATAGAGGGTGGCCTGGGCCTCCCTCTGCGGGTCAATCATGGGGCAATGGCGGGCCCCCCAACCAATCTCATCACACCCACCTTGGCTGACCTGGCACCAGTGCGTGTAATAGTGTGGTTGTCCAGAAGGTCGGCCAAATGGTTGTTCTGCTGTTTGGTCATTTGGTCGGTTTGCACATTACGCTTTTATTATTATAGATTACAGAACTAAACTTGGCCTTGAAACTGTGGTGAATAGCTTAATGAAGGATTACATTGAGTTAGGAATTGCATATTATATCAAGTCAAGAAAAACAAGGACAGCTTCCCTGCGGTTCTGATGATAGAGCTCAGATATAAGATCAGAGGCAGAGTTAATGATACGAGGTTAGAGTCAGGAATAGGGAAGAGCAAAATCTTGATTGATAGTAGGACTTAATAAAAGATAAAATATACAAATTTGTTGTTTTAACAGTGGAATCATGGTGCTTGATTTACTGGCCTTAAACACAAACTGCGTTTCCCCGAAAATAAGAAATCCTCCGAAAATAAGACCTAGTGCATGGAAAAATAAGACATCCCCTTAAAATAAGATCTAGCGCATCTTTGGGAGCAAAAGTTAATATAAGACACTGTCCTATTTTAGGGGAAACTGGGTAGTTTATGGAAGTATTTCCATGGACGTATAGGTTTAAAAATTGCTCTTCTCACCGAAACCAGTTTGGCTCAGTGGATAGAGTGTCGGTCTGAAGACCGAAGGGTCCCAGGTTCGATTCTGGTCAAGGGCATGTACCTTGGTTGCGGGCACATCCCTGGTAGGGGGTGTGCAAGAAGCAGCTGGTCAATGTTTCTCTCTCATCGATGTTTCTAGCTCTTTATCCTTCTCCCTTCCTCTCTGTAAAAAATCAATAAAAAATATATATATTTTTTAAATTGCTCTTCTCACTTTTGTTTCCTTTCAACTAACTTTTATTTTTTAGCATGTTGAAGGGTTGATACTTATTCATTTTAGCACTAGCCAAAAATGCTATTAATGCTATTATTTTAAGTTGATGATTATACAATAAGTCAGCTTTACTTTGACATTTTTCATGGTTCCTGTGTTTCATACAAAGGGAAAAAGACTTACATCTGATATGGCCATCAACGCTATAAATAGTTGAAACTACATTAATTGTAACCCTTATTAAAGAATATAGCTTGGGAGTAATTGAAAGCATATGTGTTTACCTTATCCTATATAATAAGAAGCTACTTTGCAAATTGACAAAACAGCAGAATGACTGGTTGCTGTGATGTGCACTGACCACCGAGCTCACAGCTGACAAGCGCAGCAGTGGTGGTGGGGAGTGGGCCTAAGCCATCAGTCAGACATCCCCTAAGGGCTCCCAGACTGCCAGAGGGCTCAGCCTGGGCTAAGGAACACCCCCACCGCCACCCTCACTCCCCGAGTGCATGAATTTCGTGCCCCGGGCTTCTAGTAAATCAATAACTGCTTTCATAGCAAATCCTCACTTTCTAATAACAACACACAGAGAGCTTGCTATGAATTTGCTCATCTTTTTTTCATTTGGGGGCTGATCTAATGATTTAAAGTTACTGCTCTGTCCTTATAAAAGTTAACATATTTTGCATTTTACTCTGAAAGAAGTTTTAGCAACAGCAGACTTCCCATTTCAATATTCAAATTAAGAATTGAATAGTCATTATAATATTTATTAACTCCAGAGAAAAATAAATACACAGGAAACTTTTCTCTATGAAAATTAGAACCACATATCAATCTTTATGAATTTAAAAAACTTATAAAACTGAGAGATTCTGATATAAAACTAACAGAGAGATTCTGATAATGTGGGTAGATAATGGTCATGCAATAATGCATTTCACAGAATGACAGCTAGTGATGTCTGTAAGTGGCCTTTGGTAGAAGAAAGAAAACATTCTGCTCCAATCAATACCCAGATAGTCTGTAATGTAAAGATTAGGATCAGAATATTTAAAATTTAATACTTTGCCACTGCATATAGCACTTTGCAAGTCAATATCTTTGGAAACCTGGTCCATTTCCCTTCTTTGAAAGCATTATATATCTAAGGTTTTTAAATTATTTATCTAGTCCATGTGATTAAAAATGAAAAAAGTTAGTCCATCCATTATCTTCTGCAGCCACTGTCTGGATGTTAGTCTCCTCCTCTCCACTGAAGTGCTTGATTTCCGCCCCCCTTCCTGTCCTGTAAAGAAAATGCAATAGAAACATTAAGAGAGAAAAAGAAAACCTCATCAACACACTAACATCAGAGGATGTTGCTACTTAAACAATGGGCAAAGGTAGCTGTGTATGAACATCATATTCAAATATTTTCACTCAACTGTATTACTTCCAGATCTGATAATCAAAGATATGACATATTTACATGGCAAGAAAGCATATTATTTCTCTTTTCCTGGCCAGTGTGGTTGGGGACTTGATCTGTTTATCTTTTTAAAAATTCATTCTCAGAGTTATTTCAAAGTCTACTCTTTGAGAATTAGAACATTTTCAGTTAAATTGCTTTTAATCTTTCTTATCCAAGAATTGCACTTGGGGAAATAGAAGGCTCATGTTTAAATAAAGTGGGACATTGTTTTAAAAATAGGCATCAAATGTACTGTAATCTCTCATAGCAGTTCGGTTTTATGGTCATCAATTTTCTTGTTTTTAAATGTTTATATTTTTTCTTATGCATTTTCTTCAGATTTTGCTAAGGTCAAAATTGCTGGTTTTCCAAATGTGCTAATCAGGATTGATTATGACATATGACTTTTTAATTTTTTTTGACAGTTTATACTATCAAGAGTACAATAGGTCTGTTAGATAGTAAACCAAACCTATCTTAACACAGCTTTTATTTCACCCTACTTCAGTAACTTTTTTATTTCCAATTTAACATGGAAATGTTAAAAATATCTGGAGAAAAGCTATGAAATATGACATATCTAAACTATCAAATTGATCTAGCAATATTTGAAGATGAGAAATAGAACCTTAGACAGGAGAATGGAAAAAACCTTGAAAGGGATCTTGGAAAGAACTCCCTTAGATCATTCCATAGAAATTCTCTTTTCATTCCATGGAAATCCCATCATGCCTCTTGGTTCTCAGGAACATTGAATTGTTTTAAAATATATTTTTATTTATTTCAGAGAGGAAGGGAGGGGAAGAGAGAGACAGAAACACCCATGATGAAAGAGAATCATTGATCGGCTGCCTCCTGCATGCCCTCTATGGGGATTGAGCCTGCAACCCTAGCATATGCCCTTGATGGGAATTGAACCCAGGACTATTCAGTCTGCAGACCTATCCACTATCCACGCTCTATCCATTGAGCAAAGGCGAGGGCCATTTGAGTTTTTATAGCTTCAATGCACTGGTCAAAATGGATTCAGTCCTTTCTCAGTTTAAGCCCAAAGTGGCTCTCAAATTAACATGTATTCTTCTACTTTATCTGAAACAAAATAAATACAAAATTGGGAAGAGGACCCAAATTAGGATTCTGTTGTTTCCATTTGTTATGAGCAGAGTACATCAGAGAACATCGAGTTATTTGTTTTACTTCTTTGCAGCATTGTGTTCAAAGGAAAGTATTTTTTGGAACTGAGTTTTTGGCCCAATACAGACTGAGAAAATCCTAATGATATCAAACCAATAGATAGAATCTTCAGAGGATTTTGCTATTTATTTTGTTTATCCTAAATCTTATTCAGTTAAAAATGGTCATTTTTATCTCTTTCTGTTGTTCTAAAAATAAGATTTTGGCTGAGACTAGAAGGATAAATGGATGCCTCCAACATGGCCATGTTGTCATGATTTATAAAATCATGTATGATGAGAACAGATATTTATATTCTGATGTCTTTGTTACATATTCAGTTCCATAAGCCTCCAATTCTTCTCACACCTTTCTATAATGACTTCTTTTCTTTTTTCTGTTTTACATTTATCTTTATTGTTGAAAGTATTACGGATGTCCCCTTTGTTGCTGTTCTTCCCCCCATTGACTCCCCACACCTTTCACCCACTCCTCTCAGGCCTTCACCACTCTGCTGTCTTTGTCCATGGGCTACACATACTGTATATGCATATAAGTTATCTACTTAATCAGTCTCTCTCCCACAAATCCCCTCTGCAATCTGTAAGTTTGTTCTATGCTTCTATATCTCTGGATCTATTTTGTTCATCAGTTTATTTTGTTTATTAGATTCCACATGTGAGTGAAATCCTGGGTTCTTTTCAATTATCTTCATACTGCAATAGCAGACTATGTCCAGAATGGCTTGTTTTGAAGACAATATCATGACTGAACATACAATGGCTTGATAGCATGACACGTATGTCTCTATAACATAAGCACAATTATACATAAAAAAAAACTTTAAAGAAAGATTGAGATAAAAGCTTACAATTTACTAGTGATAGAAAAATATTATTAGTCAACCTGAATGTTTCACTTCTGGTCTCGTTGAACTCTTTTGACTTGTTAGATTTTTCCAAATCTGTTCTAATATGTCTCACACTATTGTTATCCAGTCTGGATTTTATTGTAGTATTGCATTCTCATATCTGGATCATAATTGTTCTTCATTAAATACCTTTATTCATGGAAGACCTAATATCCAGTGTCTGTGTCTATCTTAGTATCCACGCTGTCCAGTTACTCTAAGATTCACCAGCCTCTACATACAATGAGATCACAATAACATTTGAAGTTTGATGCTTCTAGTCTTTAATTCTCGGTCACCTTTCAAAAATCTCCCACATGATTAAAAATAATAAGGGCTAACATGTATTGAGTTACTTTATTTATATGTGCATGACACTGTGCTAAGTGCCTTACATACATTTTTTAACATTCATTTCAAGTCCAATAGGTATATAGTTCATTTCCCTATGTTTAGAAATAAGTAAGCAGCCCTAGCCGGTTTGTCTCAGTGGATAGAGCCTTGGCCTGTGGACTGAAAGGTCCCAGGTTCGATTCCAGTCAAGGACATATACTTTGGTTGCAGTCACATCCCCAGTAGGAGATGTGCAAGAGGCGGCTGATTGATGTTTCTCTCTCATCAATGTTTCTAACTCTATCCCTCTTCCTTTCTCTATGTAAAAAAAATCAATAAAATATATTGTTTTAAAAAGACAATAATTTAGAAATAAGTTAGCAGAGGCCAAGAAAATCTAAATAATAAGCTTACATTTTGTAAAAATATTTGGTAAATGAGACTGTCCTCTATGTCTTGGAAGCCTGTGCTCTTAAACTCTTACATGGTATTTTCTGGAAATGCTTCACATTTACTTACCAATAGTCCTTTAACATTCCACTTCTCTTTTATGTCTATTTGCAAAACACCACTTGGAGGTAGGTAGTTAGCCACATTGCTGCTCTTTATCAGCGCCCTCTGTGAGAAGCCTGCCTTGCTCACCATTTAGGTGTCATGGATCCCCAAGGCTCTTGTATTGCTCTAAGACACTGGATTCCTTTATTTCTTCCTTGTTTAATTGTAGCTTTGTTACTTGCCTTCTAATTTGAGTATCTTCTATTTGCCTGCCAGCTTATTCTGTGTTCTTATGATCAGACTTTTGTTCCTGCTCTCATCACTGGAGGGCTATTTCATTAGTTAAAAACTCTTGTTCATAAGACTGCTAAAGTATAATTTTTAAAAAGTTAAAAATATGACTCTCCTAACAATGTAAAATGAACATGTCAGAGTTTTATTTAATACTAATGAAAGAACCAGTAAGTTATTAATGTTGGCTTGAAGAAGAATTTCAGATATTGGAATTTTTATAGTATTTCAGTTAAAGAAATGTGGAAATAAATTTGCTAATAGATGTATGACTATATGGTTGATATCTACTAGACAAGAAAAAGTAACCTTTGAGTTACTTTTCCTTGTGACAAGGAACTATTTAAATGTTGTTGCTGACGAAACATTTGCAAAACTCTTACACAGCATTATTTGCAATGCTCTTAGACAAGAATCATGTATGCCTATACCTTTCCTAAAAATTAATCTCTAATATTACAGAATTGTAAAGTATTCTAATAAACAGTACCCTTGCAGTCAAAAAATGGTACACATCTTAGAAAATCAGACAATCCTACTCCCTGTACTATATTAAAATACCCCCAATAATCTCTTTGGATTTTTCAAAGCTTTGAATAAATTTCCATGACAAGTTTAATTGCCAGAGTGAAATATGGCTTTAATAGATCCTTTGTAGAGAAGCATGGATGGCATGGATGTCATTACAAATCCTTTATTCTAATGAGCATTCTTCTGTCTAACACAGGTCAGGTTTTTGTTTTGTTTTTTTCTATTTTGCTATTTTATGCTCAATGGCTTGTGTTCTTTAATGGTGCTCTTGTATAAAATGTAAACTTACATAAGAACATTTTTCCATCATTCTGGGTGCCAGGGGACCTTTCTCTCTAATCAGACTTTGTAATCAAATGACTAAGATGGGGAATATCTGGACTGAATTTTGAGTCCATACCTTTAGAATTTGTGTTTGTTTGTTTGTTTGTTTGTTTGTTGTTTGTTTTGGCATGGGCTTTTAAGAACTAAAAAGAACCAACTTTGGAGAAAATGGAACTTATAATGACTCTCCACATCAAACCAATGAAAGAAATATATCAGAACAAAGATTAACAAACTGAGACTCTCAAGATACATGAACAATTCTTTTGATTAGAGTGTATGTAAAACCTAAGAAAGGTCAATTTTTAATTCAAAATGTTAGCCATGATATTTTTTATAAATAGAAATATTTGATTCTTGTTTCTTGGTAACACATAGGAGTTCACAAGTATTTGCTGAATTGATTAAATGCTAATAAAAGTCACATAATTATTAGGGAATAGCATTTCTTATTTTCAATGAAAACTGTCTCAAATATATTGTGTGTGTTTTTTTCTTACAGAAGTATGTTTAAATGTTATTGGAGGATTGTCTAGAGTTATAAATGCTTTTGCTGTTATTGTTTTTCCTCTTTCAATATTGGATGAGCATAATACCTTTGGAATCTATTAAATTTTCACCAAAAATTCAGGACTATATGAAAAGAAAGTTTAACAATAAGAAAAGGAAAGAACAGTTAAATATTATGGACTTGATTTAAAAATATTTATGTAGCCATTCAAAGTATTTATCAAGTGAATTTTAAAAAGTTAAAAATTATCTTTACATATGCTATCAATGCCAATATTGAAAGTAATAATCACGATTTCAATCTTCATTGTTGTAAACAAATTTCTCCTGGTACTATTGGGAGAAAATTCACATATTTTGCTTTCCTGCTACACATATCATGACTTTAATTTGGGATGCCAAATTAAATGTTTTTTCTTCAGACCATCTTTTGGGGCATGGAGAAAATAACTGGGAAACCTGTATATTATCAACATTAAATGAATCACCCAATTTATTTTCTCTCCAATAGTGTGCTCACCATGGGGTCACTCTACTTAACCAATGACAAATAATTCTATTTTTTTTCTCAAATCTCCTTAGGAATTCCATCTTCCTAACAGAGTCTGTTGAATACTTTCACCAAGAAAGGAAAGGTATATATGACAGGATTTTAGTAGTTCCAGGTGGTTGAGAAAAAGAATAAGATAGAAATAGCTAACCCTTTCTAGTTGGTGGTTGAGAGGCTAACAGAAAATGGCAGGAGGAAAATGGTGAGAGAAAAAAAATGTTCATTAGCCCTGCTCATTCACTTTAAGTCTCGCTCAACTGCAAATGTAACTAGAGATGTGATAACTGGTATAACACTGAGAGGATGCTTTAGGAATATGTTTAGATTAAAATATATATATTCACATCCTCTACAGAAGTGGCAACTTTCCCTCTCTTGCTTAGGAGCAGACTAAGAGAGAGCTCACTCACCTTTCTGTAACCTATAGACACTGCACATTTGCAGCACAGCTCTCCCAGCCAAGATCAAAAATAGCATTTCTCCAAACCAACTTCCTTTTTTTACAAGACATTACTGAGTTATCTGGGTGGCAGGAATTTGATAAGTACATGTGTAGAAATCCGAGTAATGGGTGAACAAGACATGGAGAACTCAGAACCTGACTTCACAGGAGGAAAATAAAAAATATACGTATAATTTGAAAATAAATGGATGCTTCCATCTTTCAATATGAAAAGATGGAACAAAAAATGTGTTTTAAATTCAGTGTGAGCTTTTTGAAGGCAAATTATATTTATTAGTAAAATTATATGTAGTGTTTAATTTAGTTCTGGGCCCAAAATCATCATCATCATCATCAACATCATCATCTCTCCCCCTCCTTTTTTTGGGATGGATCAAATTTAATTCCTTTTCAGGTTTGTAATTGAGCAGAACCCACTTAGTACAAACATCCTGAAATCTGCTCTTCCCATCACACTCCTGAGACTCTTCATGTGCTACGTTCTTGCCTTGTGACCATCACCCTCAGTTTAGCCTGGGTACTACAGCCTCTCTGCCACTTTGTTTTGATGATATAATTTGTTTTAAAACCCCTTTGCATTATTAGACATTATTTGCGATTGTGATTATAAAAAGAAACATTTCAATTTTACCTTACTTGACCTCTTTGAAGTTGTTTGTCACATCTTCCTCCTTAAAATGGTTTTGGATTCTGCAGCAGCATTTCCCAGTGCTTCTAACCATCCCAGCTGATGGCTCCTTTCCAATCGCACTGATAAAGTCCTCTGGCTCTGCTTCTACGTCCTCATTTTTAAAATAAATCGCTTATTTTTGGAATAGGTAATACTTGCATATACTATAAAATTTAAAGGTCAAAAGAATAATTGGATGAAATAAGTCTCCATTCATTCCCTGACCTCTAGTAATCTAATTTGTCTTCATGAAGCAACCACTATTAAGAGTTGTGTGTGTGTGTGTGTGTGTGTGTGTGTGTTTTACAATTTATTGCAGAGAGATTCTATATATTTGAAAGGATCTATACATTATTTTGTCCACTAACAACATATTCTATATTTTATTCTGCATCTTGTTGTTTTTCCACTTAAAATATATGATTTATATAGTATTGCCTACTATTCTATTAGAATAATCTCATCCATTGTAATTACCTCACAGTGTAATACATTCAATATATATCCTGTGGATTTATATTTAAGTTTTTTTCATTTTTTATTAGAAAAGTGCCACATTAAATATATTTCTGCAAACTTCATTATGTACTTCTGCAAATATGTCCAAAAAAATTCTTAGAACTTCTGAACCAAATAATTTTTAAAATATATGTTTTTACTGGTTTTAGAGATAGAGAGAGAAACATTGATCAGTTGCCTCCAGTATTCAACCCTGATGGAGATTAAACCAGACTGACAACCTGGGCATGTGCCCTGACCAGGAATTGAACTGGAGACTTTTTTGTGCTTGGGACAATGCTCAACCAATTGAGCTACACTGGTTAGGGCAAATATATACATCATTAATTTCAGGAGATAAAGAACTTTACACTTCCCTGGCTGGGTAGCTCAGTTGATTAGAGTTTCAGTCTGGTACTTCATGGTTATAGGTTTGATCTCTGGCCAGAGCCCACAGAAGAGTCAACCAACGAATGCATAAATAAGTGGAACAACAAACTTTCTCTCTCTCTCAAATTAAAAAAAAAATCCAAATTGCTCTCTATAGATGCTGTGGTAACAGTGACTTTCACCAACAGTAAATGAGAATATGCTGTACTTAATCTCTATTTCTAAATTAATATTGTGGACTCTATATGTATCTTCAAGATTCTCATTCCCTTCACTTCTACCACCACATTATATTTTATTATTTATCTTAGATTCACATTTATGTCTTCCAGCATACTTACATTTCTATTACTTGATTAACCTATTTTAAATTTTGTCTATTCCTTTGTATTAAAAATAGAGAGATATAAAAACAAATATGTTATCTTTTCTCGCTTTCCATTCTAAATTTATCCTAGTATTTTAACATTGTCAGAAATCAAAATATTAACTTCCTATTCAGTAACCTAAAAACTGTAGCCTTTTTTTTAAGGCAATTTCAATTTTTGCAAAAGGAGAATTCCTGGCTGGTTGTACCTGTAAGCCCAGGCACTTCCAAATCCAGGTGTTACTCTCACCAGCTTTTCTCCTTCCTTGGGCTTAACTTTCCTCTGTGGTAGCTTCATTTTTAATTGCTCCTCAACTTGTGGTAGTAAAATTTTCTGGCATATATTACAGGATTTTAGCAAGTGTATAGATTGAGAATCTCTTTCTCTTCAGTCTAAAAAAACAGAAAAGAAAAACTCAGATTTGGGTCTTTTTGGGCTGATTGGGTTAGGTCCTTATCTCCCTGTCCATGAACTGAATATTGTATCCTGGGAATGACATGCCTCATTTGTCAAGTTTGGGTCACATGCATGATGTTATGCCAGGAGGGAAAGCACCAGTCACACCTAAACCATATGGACTGAAAGTAGGGGATGGATGATATTTTTAAAAACAAAATTAGATATTATTACCTGATAGGAGCAGAAGTCTAGGACGATGTTTTTCTTAGACTTCAACTTTTTTTCAGCTCTCCGTTGTCTGCCTCATGTACAATTTGGAATTCCTTTCATGGACCACTTTGATTCAAGAATTCCCCATTGGCCTGACCAAAACGTTCTTATAACTGTACTTTCTCCCATCCCCTTTCTTTCCCTTTATCTCCATAGTCTTTTCCCCATTAAATCTCTTGCACATCTAATCCTCTCTTGACCTATACTTTTCTGAGGACCTGATACAGGAATATTCCAGTTTCCTTTCTGATGTCATAAGCCTGTTAGGTTGACTGCATACTAGGAGAGGTGCTGACAGTTTCATAGACATTCATTTTATCCCCCTCTCCTCAATTTCATCTCATATCCACCCATCCCATCACTCTCAGGACTGCCTTGTGTTTCTAAATGTGAACTTCTTCATAGCATCAAGCCTCCAGCTTTCTACGAAAGTGGGGGAAGGACAGTGGTCTCAGTGTGTGAGCCAGGGAGGAGACCAGGAGTCTAAGAACGTCTAATTCAGAGATTCTACCAATTTCTATACACCACATACTGCTTTATGTATTGAGATTCAGATTACTTCTTTTTGCTCATCTCTATTATTATTCTGCCACCTCCCCTAAACTCATAAACATAAACAAACACATATGGACTGGAAGTAGGGAACAGATGATATTTTAAAAACAAAATTAGATATTTATTACCAGGTAAAGGAGAGGATGAATGAGAGAGATCTAGAAGAGCAGAAGTCTAGAAGAGCAGAAGCCCACAAGCATAAACACACAATCATAGAGTCAGTTAAGTTTCAGCTTATTCATTCTGCTTAATCTTTTACCACCAAACAACCACTTTCTCTCTGAAAGTTTTATTCCATTTTTTTTTCAGTCATCCATTAACCTTTGATACAATAAACATTTACTAATCACCCACTAAGAACTAAGATTTGAGCTCAGTGTTGAGGAAACATGAGCAAAACCAACGGCAATCTATTTTCCCCAGGAAATTTTTAACCTAAATGAATAGACAGATGGCTATTGAATAAATGTAAAACCACAATGGGTGATGTGTTTTACAAGTTGTGAATTCTGAGATAAATGGTGTTTTGAGACTATGTAACATGAAATTTGAGTTTGGGGAGCACAGGAGTTGAAAGGAAGATTACAAATTAAGAATATATTCCAAATAGAAAAAGGCAGATGCCAAAGTCCTAGAGCAGTGATATACTGATTGCAGCTCTAGAGGTGAAAGGTAAGAAGATAAGAACTGAGGAGAAAGGACATGCTGTCAGATAAGACAAGCATGTATGTGGTGGCTCGTGTTTAAGATCTGGTTTTGAAGGTATCTAGATTATCCTTACTTCCTCCTGTGTGGAAAGGTTCCACAGGAAGATTATTGAAGCCTACAACTGTTTCTTTAATTTTAGTGCTGTGTATCCTGAAACCATATTCTTGATAATTTTGAAATATGGACTTTTTCTCTTTTTTTGTAAAGTAAACTAAGTTCTATACTAGTTGTCAATGAGTTGTTCAAAACATATATAGGATGTTTGACATAATAAAGAAAAGACAGGATTTAAAGAAATGCTTGCCATCTTCAAATAATTAGAAGATTGTATGTGGAAGAGTCCATTGGTTGGTTACAGAGCTCAGAAACAGAGCTACTACATAAGAGCTTCAGGGGACAATTTAATCCTGATATAAAAACAAACAACAATAGCAAAACAAATAAACAAAAACACCTTGCAATTGATGTGACTCTTAAAATGGAATTGACTGACTTGGAACGAATTTTCCATCAAGAGAAGGAAATACCAAGGTAGACAAACTTTTCACAGGGTATACTTTCTGTGTTTTTGAGTGTGGTCACAAAAGAAGATATAGTAATACAACAGATGAAAGTTGGACCATATACACTGGAAGGTTACCACTCTTGATTCTCTGCATCTAACCTGTATTGCTGCCCTAGTTCCACTTAAAAGTCACCACCTTTCTTCCCCTCACTTTCCTCTTGGGAAAGAATGTTTTATTTTAATTTTATTTTTTATTGTTTAAAGTATTACATATAGTGTTCCATGTGTCTCTTTTTCCCCCCATTGACCTTCCTCCTATTTATCCCTCCCCCCAGCACATCATGCCCTCATGCCCCTAGTGTGTCTATTGGTCATGCTTATATGCATGCATTGAAGCATTTTAGTTGATCTCTTACACACACACACACACACACACACACACACACACACACACCCTGCCTTCCAATGAGGTTTGAGAGTATGTTTGATGCTTCTCTGTCTCTGTATGTATCTTAGGCAAGTCTTTTATCTGAGGTTTGCTATCTGAGTGGGCTGAAAGTTGCTCTTTGTTTTATTTTAAACTAAAATCTGTTGTTGATTTGTAAATGCAGTCAGAGGCACAGCAGTAGACAATGAAATTATTATTTAGAAATGAAATAAAAGTAGAGCTGACAACTACAGAACTTTCAGAGAAGTTATGATTATGTGTTATTATTATCAACATCATGTGGTGACATTTTAGGCTCTAAATCCCCAGAAATATATCTCAGATCATGGACATTCCAGATGCTAGGAGGGGGGGGGGGGGGGGAATGCAGAAATGCTACTGCCTGGCTTCACTTGAGATATTTTTGCTAATGAAACAAGTCTGATAATTTTGTGCTGGATAGTAGAGATTGATTTATCTCTATTCCTAGGGGTCAAAGGGTTAATACTGGGACTTTTCTATAAATGTAGATATCTGCCACCAGAAACACTGCTCAAATGTGCTGAGGAATATATATGACTCTTTAAGTTGTGCGAAATCTGTCATATGCCCAATCAGCATGGCTCAGTGGTTAAGGGTCAACCTATGAACCAGGAGGTCCTGGCTCCATTCCTGGTCAGGGCATATGCCCAGGTTGCAGGCTCTATCCCCAGTGTGGGGTGTGCAGGAGGCAGTCGATCAATGATTCTCTCTCATCATTGATGTTTCTATATTTCTCTCCCTTTTCCTTCCTCTCTGAAATCAATAAAAATATATTTTTTAAAAATTATATTTTAAAAACCTGTCACACTATTAGTGACTTGCAGTGTGAATATATATAGGTGAATATGTCGTATTTCCTTGGTTTAGTCAGCATGGGCCCTTTAAACCAAGTGAGTAGAGTGAAAACTTGATGTGGTTTGGCCTCACCCCCAACTTTAGGAGGCTTTTCTGTACATATAAACTTCCAGACTCCTGGAAGAGGTTTTCTGTTTTTGGAACTTCAATGTTCACTGACCTTTTCTATATGGAATTGAGGCAGCAGAGTGTAGCCATTAGGAATATGAATTTGGAAATTCATATTCCTAATGGCTACACTGAATCCACAGAGAGCTCTGCCCCTTGCTACATGTGTGCTTCTGGGCAGTTTCTTTATCTCTTTAAGCCTTTCTTTCTTCATCTGCAGTATGTCATGATAGTAGTCCCTACCTCACAGAAGTGTGGTAAGGATTTGATTACATAATGTCAAGTACTTGGCTCTATGTCTGGTATTCTCACACGGCTGGCAAATCACAAAAACACAATTCACATTGTACTGGACCCTAAATCGTGGGCAACAGCCCATAGTCTGGTACAACCAGATGAATCTGAACTCTGGCTCTGCCGGTAACTAATTTTATTACTGAGTTATAGTAGCTGACCCAGAACATATCAACATAGTATTTACTTACTTTTATTTAAAAATATTTAACCCAGCAGTGCAAATTCAGGATGTATTCTAAAGCCCTGTATAGAAATGGGGGGGAAAGGAAGTTAGTTATATCATCTTGGGAATTTTGTTGGGCTGTTATGGAGATTCTCCCAAACAGTGACGGAAAAATTAGGAGACCTACTTTTGGCCACAAAATAAAAATTTGCATCTAGGGGTTGATGGGTGGGATGGCGGTTCCAAGATGCAATATCATCTGTTCAATCATCCTTAGCATGTAGTTGTGCCTCCCTGTTATCACAGTTGCCTGCTCTTTCTCCCCGTTCAGGTGTCAGGCAAGGAGTGGAAGGCCAAAGGGAAAAGGGCACATGCTGTTTCTGCCATCCATTCAAATCCCGCAGAACAGCTTGCTTTTACTTCCTATTGGTTCAAACCATGTCAAACACCCTCTCTCACCAGAAATCTGGGAAGCTGAATTTTAGTTAATACAATACTATCAAATCAGATTTTTGTTGTTGACATGTATGATATAGAAAAGGCAAATGGATGTTGGGAAGGTAATCTCAGAGAAGGAGTATAAAAATGGGTTTCATGCTAAACTACCTATTTCCACATACATTATCATGTTTAATCCTCAAAACAAAATTATTCAGTAGCCATAAGTTATAGCCCTATTTCCAGATGTGGCCATAATGTTTATTACATTCCAGTGCTGGGAATAGAGTCTAGATTTCCCTGGCTCCAAGGTCTATGATCTTTTATCTGTACCACATTGTTTCCCTCGCAATGCTGGCTCTGATCAGGTACCATATCATAAAATTACTGGGCTTAATCCTCATCATTTAAGTCTTCTGCTGTTGAGCTTAAATATAGCTATGTGTACATCAAAGAAAGTGATCTGTCCAGTGGACAGAGCAATTAACACAGATGCTGGAAACCTAGGGTCTTTTACTCAGTTCCATTTCTGCCAACATACCATCGAACTTCTTTAGTCCTGGACTGTCCTCATTTGTGAAACAGAAAAGGTAAGCTGACTCTCATATCTGACCCTCTTCTTGTAAGGATAAAATTAGACAATAGATGTGAAAGCAGTTTTTGGAAGTGGAAGTGCTTGCTATACAAATACAGGAATTATTATTATTGATCCAGTAGCCCAAAGCGGCAATCTACCCGACACTCTATCAGAGGCTTAATTGAGCAGTCTCAGCGCAGCCATCTAGGCTGACAGCAGCTGAAGACGGATTCTCTTCCTTGGCAGAGTGCACGGTCCAGACGAATGCATTTTCCTTCTCTGGTGCATGCCTGTGAGGGAGGATGGGGTATCAGCATCTTCTGGGAAATAAATGTAAAAATCAGTCTTAAAAAATGCAATGAGATATTAATCCTTCTCATTGAAGGTTATTTGTGTAAAGAGTGTTTTTTTTAATATATATTTATATATATATATATTTATTTATATATATCCCACATAATAAAAGAGACTAGATGATTAAATTTATTTTTATGTTTTTAAATTCTTTATTGTTTAAAGCAGTGTTTCCCAAACTTCTCTCATGATGAGAATCACCTGGTGGAGTTGTTAAAACACAGATTCCTGAATCCCAACTAAGAAGTGCTAAACTAGAATTTTTGGGAACATATAGGTAAAATTGTATACTTAACTAGTGCTCTAAGACAGATTTTATATACAGAGCACTAAGTTAGGTATGCAATTTTACCTATATGTTCCCAAAAATTCTAGTTTAGCACTTCTTAGTTGGGAATTCAGGAATCTGTGTTTTAACAACTCCACCAGGTGATTCTCATCATGAGAGAAGTTTGGGAAACACTGGTTTAAAGTATTACATGTCTCATTTTCCCCCCACTGACCACTCCCTGCCCACTCCTGCCTCCCAGTACAGGCCCTCACCCTCCTATTGTCTGAGTCCATTGGTTATGCTTATAGGCATGTATACAAGTCTTTTGGTTGATGTCAACCAATTACTTATTTATTAAGTAACATCAATAATTATTTATTAAGTGGCTACTATGTCTCAGACATTGTACTGGAGTCTGGGAGCACAAGTGGAAACAAGAAAAATATGATTCTTACCTTCATGGATTTTCTAATTTCTCATGCAAAAATAATATTAAACAGTCAATTAAACACATCATGTTTCATTAGGTAACTCATGTCACAAATCAGTACAAAGTGATGTAAGGAAGCAGCAGAAAGAGAAGCACAATGAAAACTTTCTATATGGAGTGAAGGCATACACACACCGCTTCACAACCACAAGGAGTGTGCCCTAACTTTTTAAAGCTTATTAATTCATAAATTTAACTTTAACACATGTAATTCCAATCAAAAATTCAGAAAATTTTAGATGAAAAGTAGAAGATGAACTTATCCAAAAGCTGTTGAATTTTACTTTTTCTAAAATTTACTAGTTTTGCCTGTTAAGATTAAATGGAAATTGCTTGTGACTGAAATTGTGGAATAAACCAAAAAATAAAGGGGGAATTTACTTATGTAAAGAGATTTGTTCATCTAAAAAATTACTGTATTTCCTATTGTTAAGAAAGGCAAACAGTTTTCTGTACCATGTTTATATGTAGCTCTTTATTTAACTAACTTCTTGAGAAAAAAAATTGCATCCTTAGTTGTATAGTCCATAATGTCTTTTAATTGTCATGATTAAAACAGGTAATACCTCAGACTGTTTTATCCACATTAGATATATTCTAACTTTGAAATAAGTATTCAACTATCTTGATTCATCTCTCTCTCTCTCCCCCTCTCTCTCCTTCTCTCCCCACCACCCCCTCTCTACTTCCCTCCCCTGCCCCTCTCTTCTTTATCAGGATCAACTTTACATATATGCAATGTGAAGTCATATTTAAAAGAATTAAAACATAGCTTTTATATACTGAAAGACTATTGTAAGAGGAATTAAATTTAGGTAATATAGCCCTTAGTGAGTAGAACAAGGTTAAATTATAGGGAGAGAAATTTTGACTTGATATACAATTAATACTTCTATGTCAGAAACATCTAATGTTGGAATAAATTGTGTGAGGTGAGGCACTGAGTGCTGGACATGTTAAAGCTTAAATGCACAACCATTTGAAAGGCATTTTGTAGAGATTTAAGAATAGATCTAAGTCTTTTGAGATCTTTTTCAGCTTTGAAGATTTTGATACCTATATAGAAATACAATCTACTTTAAATATATATAAAAGGACTATCTACCTGAAGATGGGAAGATAGATAGGTCAAACATCTTTTCAGAGAAAATAGTATCTAATAATGTCTAAGTTTTAAACGATTTAAAAAGTTGTATGTGTAAAGGGGATTGCAGAAAGAGGGATATATTCCTGCATAAATGAAGAGTAAAATATAGTCTCTCTCTCTCTCTCTCTCTCTCTCTCTCTCTCTCTCTCTCTCTCTCTCACACACACACACACACACACACACACACACACACACACACCCTCCCCATGGAAAATAAGGTTATAAGATTGGAAAGACAAACCGGAGCCAGACAGTAAGTGGGGAGAATATATAACCTATGTAAGAGTTTGCAGTTTATCTAAGAGAACTAGAAAGCCTTTTTAGAATTTCAAGCAGAGCAGTGAAACAATCAGATGTTTAGAAACTCCTTTAGGTTATATTTTAGAGAACGGATTAGAAGGCAAAAGTGGCAAAAGGAAGACAGCACTATTCCAGTCTCTACAAATGACCTAGTAACTAGTTCCTAGTTCTAAAGCCACATCCACATTTCTAGGTATTTGATACAGCAGCATTTTCACTTCTTAGTCATTTATTGTCATCTCAGGTTGCCAAGGCAATATGTAATGTCCTAAGTGGCCTAAGAAACAGACATTTTATTTTGTAGAGTTTTGGAGGCCAGAAAACCTAATATCAAAGTGCAGATAGATTTGGTTCTTGGTGAGAGGGTTCTTCTTGGTAGACAAACTGCTACCTTTCGGTCAGAGAGAGAAAGCTTTGGCATCTCTTCTCCCAGGGGCACTAATCCCATCATAGGGTTCCACCCTCATGACCTCATCTAAACTTAACCACTCCCTAAAGGGTTTATCTTCTTATTCCTTCACCTTAGGAATTAAGGCTTCAAAATAAGAATTGGGGGTGGGGAAACAATTATCAATTCTATAACAGTATAGTATTATAATATTAAGGAGTTTGAATGCTATCTAAGGGAAATGTTGACCTATTTTATCATTTCAAGCAGGCCGGGAAATAATCAGATTCACATTTTGAAAAGCTCATACAGGATATATTTCATAGAATATGTTAAAATAGGCTAAACCAGGAATAGGACAACCCCTTAGTGATTAAGATAATACATAATTCAAGTAAGAAATGCCACTGAGATAGACTAGGTCAGGATAATGGCTGTGAAGATGAAAATTGTATCAGTTTTAGAAATATTCAAGAGGTCAACCCAATATCACTTTGCTATGGCTTCTGGCTTAAGAATCTAATAGCTAGCAATATCTTTTATTGAAATTTAGGGTTATATGGATAGGAAACTGTTTTGTCCATCCAAATGGAAATCTACATGTTCCTTTGGTTTATATTGTGGTTGAAGATCTTGCAAGGGCATCTGCATGGAGATGCTGAGGATATAATTGGATATTTAGCTCTGAGAATCTAGAGAAAGAAAATAATTCATCCTTCAATTGGCATCACTCAGTGTCCATGCTTGAAACACAGACATCAATAATAGGGTTTTAAAGTTTATTGTACAGTGAGTTGTATATTGAAGACTTTATTTAAATAGCAGGAAGAGGCTATTTAACAGTTATTAGCCTCAGTTTTCCTTCATTGTTCATCATTTTATATATATATATATATATATATATATATATATATATATATATATATATTTTTTTTTATTGATTTTTTATAGAGAGGAAGGCAGAAGGATAAAGAGTTAGAAACATCAATGAGAGGGAATCATCGATCAGCTGTCTCCTGCACACCCCCTAGTGGGGAAGTGCCCGCAACCAAGGTACATTTCCTTGACCGGAATCGAACCTGGGACTCTTCAGTCCACAGACCAATGCTCTATCCACTGAGCCAAACCGGTTTTGGCAATTGTTCATCATTTTATAAGTGAAAGAAAACTGAAGCTAGTGGATGTAATATAACCTAATATAAGTTAGTGAAGAACTTAAACTCACTTCTTCAGGTTGCCCTGTCAGTGTCCTAGAAGAAGTACCTTGCTGTTTTAGGACCCCAGGTTTATCAGATACTAAACAAAGATAGGGTGTCTCTTTCATTTCAAGACTCTATAAATTGATAGCTACCTAAATATTGCCTCCATGGCTCCTAAACTTGCATAAAAACAGGATATCAGTACATCAGTATTTATAGGTCATTTAGTTTCATCTATAAGCCCAGCCTACAGGACAAAGTTGACTTTTTTATTTTTTCCTTAGGAAGCTTTGAGGAAGAGTGATGACCAATATTTCTGTACTGTGAACACAATATCAGACTATTTTAAGGAAGTGAAGGCCATTGCACAATGAGAATAGGAACCATTTATTTTACTCACCATAGGAATACACAAAACTTTTCTACACTTAAAATGGGACTCTGGACTTTTTAAAAAGGGATTTTGGATTTTTCTTGAAAAGAGAAACTTATATTTACATATATTATATTTACAAACAAAACTACAAGTTTCCATTACGAAATATTATTTGATACCTTAATGATTATCTGCTTCTTAAGAAAATCAAGTTTTACATGATGTGAAGAAATAAACTGAGATGAAAATTAATATTCTAAAAGCAAAATAATCACAAAAGTCTCTGTTTTGGTCATTGGTGTCTACATTTATTCCAAAATGATGTATTACCACTATTTAATATATCTAAAATTTAATAATTTTATGCCCAATTTAAGATTAATCTGCTTGCATGACTTGTTCCTGAATTGTGTGCTGATTTTGATTGGCCTGTACTTTGGCTCAGTAGTCAGTGGGGGTAAAATGTATATTGAACTCCATTAAATAAAGATGAAACAATCACTCATAACACAGGTTGATGTTTGCGTTAATGAGAACTTTCCCAGTCAAATCAGTGGCAGTGTTTAATTAAATATTTATCTGTTGAAAACTGGACCTTAAGATATCTACTGGATTATCTCCTTGTGATGATATTTTCTCACCTAATAGAGGTGTGTTAAACATAATGCTGGAAATGAATGTGGAATTACTCCCTCTCTCTTTGGAAAATGACACATTTGTTTATTACAGTTAAGTGACCACAGCTTGAAAACTTAAGCTGAATCTAAACTGGTATCAGGTTATTTATGGAATACCAGGGTTAGGGCCAGCAGTGTTCTGGCTTGTTTCAGGTGATATGTGTTGGCCAAAAGGATCTCTTCACAAATCAACTGCAGGTAATTTACTTGGGAGATCTAGGACAGTATGAAAATTTATTATAGAGTCAATAATTTTCAATACCAGGTAGGAATGGAATAAAATGAAAGAAATCTTTGCTATAGTTATTATGAATTTAATTTTATCTCCATAATGGTGAGGTTATGTAATACAAAAGATTCACAGACTATGAACTCAATCTTTACATTTATAAAACATATTTAAAACAATACTTTATTCTTAGAAACAAGTAAACATACAAACAATAATAATAAACAGTAAAAATATTCTACTAAAAACAACTATATCATGCATATATATATATTTTTTTTAATTTTGTTTTAATTATATATATATATATACATACATATATATATATATATATATATATATATATATTTAAAATATAAAAAATACCTAAAAATGAGATGAACTCTATGTAAAACATTTAATTGTATGTCTAACTCTTTTAAAACATCCATGGAGGAATAAGCTGAAATAAACCCATAAATAGCAGGAGAACAATAAGAGAATGCAAAACAACTAGAGTCTTGGCAGGATGAAGAATGAAGCACTCATAAGTACACACAGTGGACTTCATCACTCGCTGGCCCTCAGATTGCTTTGGACACTCCTGCGGAACAACAAATAAAAAGCTTGCAGATGTGACACTTTCAATGGATATTGATAGAAAAATCCTACACCGAGAAATTCTTCCAGGTGGCTACAAGGAAAAGGTACAATAATTTGATCAAATAAATAAGCTGAAGAGAAACATTTAGTAATAGATTTCATAATGGGAATGACTAAACAAATACATGTTGATCGACTTCACTAGTCTGAAATAGCCTGGGGAGTTAGAAGAGTTTACTGGTGGCTCTCAAGCTACTTATTGTTTTTCTCATGAATATTCTTTATTTACTTTTATCTAGAATATTATTTTTTTATATTTTTATTTTCCAGTTACAGTTGATACACAACATTATATTAATTTCAGGTGTATATGATTTAGACATTTACTTAAGAAGAGATCAGCCAATAATTCTAGACACCATATGTAGTTATTAAAGTATTATTGACTATATTCCCTAGGGCACTCTTACAACCCAGTGACTACTTTAAAGCTACCATTTTTTATTTCTTTAATCACTTCATCTTTTTCACCCATTCCCCAAATTCCCATCTTCCCATCTGGCAACCATAAAAATGTTCTCTGTACCTATGAGTTTGTTTCTGTCCTACTTGTTTGTTTATTATCTTTAGATTACACATATTAGTGAGGTAAAATGGCATTTTTCTTCCTCTCTCTGACTTATTTCACTCAGCACAATACCTACTAAGTCCATCCATGTTGCAGATGGCAAAATTTTGTTTTATTTTATGGCTGAGTCATAGTCCATTATATATATTCACCATTTATGCTTTATCCATTTATCTATTTTTGGGTAACTAGGTTGCTTCCATAGCTTGGCTATGTAAATAATGTTGTAAGGAACATGTAGATGAATATATATTTTTGATTTAGTGTTTGGGTGTTTTGGGGTAAATACACAGTGGCTCTCATACTTTCTAAAAAGTCAGTCTGATAGTCTGGAAAGTGGGGGGAGGGCATGAAGAGATTAACCAAAGCACTAATATGCATATGTGCATAACTTATGAACACAAACATTAGGGTGGTGAAGACCTGGGAGGAAGATGCAGAGAGAGGGATTCAATAGGGGGGAGAGGGAGATATCTGTAATACTTTTAACAATAAAAATAAATTTAACAAATTAAAAATAAAAGTGTGTGTAATGTTGTGAGAAAACAAAACATTTGAAATCAGTAAATGCTACTTTCCAGTAAAAATGCACTATAATAAAAACTAAGATATAATTAAAATGTCCAAATGTCAACATCATAACTCTGCTCAAGAAAGTATTTTTGAATAAAGGAATGAAATGTGTAAACAAAATGTGACATTTTGCCTAGAACATGAACTAGGCAAATATATGTATATTCTTTTCAAATATATATTCACATGAAATCTCATATGTGAAAAATAAAATTCATTTGGTAATATCTTCCTTTTTTATCTCATACTAGTAGCCCTGTGCATGAATACATGCACCAGTTGCTCTCTGTGGGGCCTGGCTGCTCCGTGCCCACTGCCCAGAGGCTCTCTGTGGCCCAGAGGCCCATCTGAGGCCAGGCGCTGAATGCTTGCCTCATCACTGGGGTGAGGAGGCAGCTTTCCATGCCCTGGCCTAGCCAGAGGCTCATCTATCTGCAGCTTGGAAATGCAAATGATTTATCTCCTTGTTCTCAGGAACACCAATGAAGGGCTTCCTTCCTCTTTCTCAGCTAGCTTTCATCCCTGTGCCTCTGCTATCAGCCCCTCCTGTCCCACTATCCGCCATCCCTTCCACCCTCTGGCCACCTGGACTTGACCTTGCCTGGGAGTCAGGGACCACTCAGTTCTGCTCAGCTCACAGGTTCCTTCTATTCTTGTACAAGTGTTCAGCACCCTGGCCTGGCCAGAGGCCCATCCACAGCCAGATGTGGAACGCTTGTCTCATTGCCACAGTGATGAAGCAAGCATTCTGCCAGGCCACTCATGCTGCCTGCTCTCAGCAGCCATTCCTCTTCTCTTTCCCCCCCCCCCCCCCCGCAACCCTTGCCCCCTCTGGACTGGAGGACTCTGGCAGGACTGAGAGGACTGGGCACCACTATCTTGTGGCTATGGGTGCCACCATCTTTGTGACAGAGTGACAGTTAATTTGCATATTACCCTTTAATTATATAGAATGAGTATTAAAATATTGATTATAGTTGGAAATTAAACTGTAGAAGTGTTACATAGTTTTATTTAATCTATACCTACATCTATTAAAGTGGCAACTGTATTCAAGATCACTTCTGGTATACTGGTCAGAAGTGAAACACTTGATGCTATTAAAATATTTACTACCATTCCTTTGATCTGAAGTCACTAAAAACATTCATGCTAATCATTCCTACTGGACATATATCTAATTTTATACTTAAAACCATCATGGTATTAATCATAGCTTGGGGAAAATTGAAGATTAATATAAAAAAGAAATCTGCATTCAATTATTAGACTGTATCAGAGCTGAATGGAAGTCAAGAAGACTAAAGTCTCTTAGCTTGGGTCAGTGAGAGAAGATACCATGCTGACATTTGGAGGTCAACATAAGTGTGATCAGAGAAAAGAGGTATTGAGGTCAAATTCACTGATTGAAAATTAGTTAATTATCACTGTAGAGGATAATTTCTGTGGAGGTTTAATCATTTTTTCTACCGCTGCTGAACAGGCTCAGGTAATACATAGTTTTATCTCTATACCTATTTTAACTATTTAAACATGGAATTATGAATTTGGGGAGGTGTTTTAGGTGGAAGCTATATAATAATGGAATTTTGGATACATTTCTTAAAATGATGGGGAAGAAATCTTGATATTATTCATCTGGATTAACAAGATAATCAGAAAATTATAGCTTTTGGTGTTAGCAAATTGTAAGTTTTGAGTTTTTATCCATGTACAATAGAAACATTATAAGATGGCTTATGAAAAAGAGAGATTATCAGAACACAGGTTTCTACCTGTGGCTCTTTCCATGTCTTCATATAGTTTGATCTTTATCAACTCTAGTATATCTTGATGGCTTCCCATTTAGTTATTTTCCAAGTTACTTTACTTTCCTGATCCTCCATATTCTGTAATCCAGTTCATCTCAAAATCATTGACATATTAATGTGGCATATTAAATGTCACATCTCTTCATATGTGGTTTTCAATAAAGATAAAAACCCAAATTGAACCAATATATTCATTGACTATTGATATTCTTGAGGGACCAGAAACGGAAGAAGAGTATGTTATTAGGAATTATTTCAGTAGCTCCCTGGCTGTGCTAAAAATAAATAAATAAATAAATAAATAAATAAATAAATAAAGTCAGTAAATCAAATTTACATCATATCTAGTCACAGATAGTTTTAATATTAACTCCTTAAGTTGATAAGTTCATTTCTATACTAAAAATTTTGCTGCAATACAGCTCACTGGTGTGTTTCATAGGTCATTATTTTAACATTATGAAATACTTCTCAGATGTCCTCCTTAAAAGCATGAAAAAAGTAAGATGGTTTCTTGGAGCTTATAATGAGTGGATTAATGTAAAAGCACCCACCCTGCTTTGACTTACAGCCTCTTCTCAGCAGAGTGGATGTAACTGTGTTTAACACAGTGAGATGGGACAGACTAAGACCTGCTCTGATTGAGAGTAGGCATGATCATTGACAGCAGGCAATAGCTAATCCATGCATAAATTTAAAACTAACATAATACACATTTTTGTATCTTTTAAAAAATATGTCCCTTTTTTATTATTTACAACTATGATGACCTCCTGAAACAGAGATGTTGAATAAGGAATTGGGTATATAAATCTAGAGTTCAGAAGAGAGGTCTGGGATACAAGTAAACATGCAAGTGTTATCAGAATTTAGAAAGTGGTTAAAGACCTTGGGTAGGCTGGCATCTCCTATGAACTGAATGTAACATAAATAGAGGTTAGAAAGTATCAAAAGACTAAAATCCAATACATTCAATTAATTCAGAATTCAAGACAATGTGGAGTAAGCAGCAAAAGAACTAAAGAAGAAGCCATGGAGGTAAGATGAGAATCAAGAGAAAAATTGTGTCCCTCCCCCAACCCTCACCCCCACCCCCCAAAAAACGTTCAAGATCACCAAATGGTAAAATAAATGACTAAGGACTAAGGATTGACATTGTAAACAGCAGTTTTGTTTGAAGTGGTAATAATAAATACAAATTGGAATGGATTAAAGAGAAATGGGTCAAGAAAGGAGAAGATATAGAGTGTGGATATCTATTTTGAAGGGATTAGCTATAAAGAAGAGAAAAGAAGTGGGGTCAAGGAAAGCTGTATTTCTTGAAGAAAAGATTGCTTGCAGTGTTTCTTACTCAAAGCCTTTTTACTTGAGGTATATGCTATACTGAATTAGGACTAACAAAAGCTTTCAGTCAGAAAGATTATATGTGCTCCTTTGTTTGAAATAAAAAAGATGACCACTAGGCCTTCCTAGGAAATGAATACACTGCAATCCTTATAAGCTGCTGTTTAAGTGTTAATGTTTTTAATTGAATTTTTATCATTGCAGCAAAAGTAAGGATTTTGGAGTTAGGCAAACATATATTCAAATCTATAAACTATTTTGATGTATGTTCTAAATTTAGTTTAGACTTTTGAACTATTTCTGAAGACTGCTAATGCTGGTGTGGACATGGAACCAATTTATCATTTGTGAGGTGGTGGTAATTAATATATTTTTCCTCTCACAGTTTATATTTAGGCTCAGTAAAATAACATTAAAAGGTTTAATCTTTCAAACAGTTCATTTTTAAGCACTCAGCAAATGTTAGATATCATTGCAATGGAAGCCTCTTTCCACTTTCAACTATACAGATGTGCTCAGGCTAGCAAAGACAGTTCTCCTTACTCTCTGAGCATCTTCAAGAAATTCAATGTAACAGGGCAAGAGCCTTAAAAAATCATTTTAATGAGTATATTAGTATTTAGTGTGTACAAGGAAAAAACAATGCTCCCTTAAACAAGATATTATAGAGAAACCAGAGGCCTGATGCACAAAATTCTTGCAAGAGTAGGCCTTCCTTCCCCTGGCTGCCCGCACTGGCTTCCCTCTGGCACCCAGGACCCGGCCTTCTCTTGCAGCCCCGGCTTTGTCTGGAAGGAAGTCTAGTCTAATTAGCATGTTATGCTTTTATTATTATAGATTGTGGACATTAGTGTTACCAGACTAAACAGGTCCATTTGCCTGCTCTCATCAAAGCCCAATAAGACAAGAACGGGAGATTGCAACAAAGAAAATCAGAGTTTATTTTTAGAAAGTGTCCCACACCCAGAGTCAAAGGTGCACTAATGTTCAAAAACCTGGCTCCTACATGCCCTCTAGGGGATGGGTTATATAAGAGAAAAATTATTAAACACTGTGACTATGAGAATTAGGATCATGGTTTCTACTGATTGATCAATGCTAGCATAGGAGGTAGTTGATCATTGCATCTAGTCCTGATGCCATCCATGGCTGTTGCTTTCTGTGGTTTCATTGCTTTTCTGAGTCTATTGCTGAGACATAACTAAGGCCTAGATTTTATCTTTAGCTTGAAAAAAACTGTCTTTGTGGTTAATAGACCTAAGGTTTTGTTCCTAAGATTATTTTATACCAAACAGAACTTCATTGTCCTGAGGGCCTAACGTTTAGGGGAGTGGACATGTAAGGGTGAAGGAGGCAGAGACAGGTGCTGGGTGAGACCAATTTGAATCAAAGGAAAGAAAAAAGATCAAATTAAATAAATTACTTTCCTGTGTGATTACATTGGTCTGGCTTTTGCCATCCAGCATGAATACTTCCTTCTTATGTTTGTATTTCCTATAAAATTACAACAGTTCCACATAAGATAGCTTGTCCTCAAAAAAAAAAAATATCCTATGCCAGAACAAAAGCTGAAAACTAATTAAAACTCTAATTGTGACTAAAATAATTGGGAAAGCTGTATTCAGCATAACTTGAGGATGTAGAAGATCTGCCAAAAATGTGAATTTTGTTTTTTATTGATTCATGCATAAATATAAAAATGTGCAGAATACAAATGTATTTGTGCAATAGACATTTTCTTATTCCTTTATGTGATTGTTTTTATATATTATTATAATATTCCCCAGTATTCCATTGTTCCTCCTCCTCCCTCCTCCTGTCTTTCCTTTGAAATACATATTTCTTCAACCCCATTCATATTATCAGTATAATGTGAGCTACTCTGAGGAATATTCAAAATGTAGAAAATTAGTTCCTTAACTTTAAACAGTTAACAACCTAACTAGCTTATAGTGAAAGGTGTTTTGTAGCCATTACAACAATGAAAGCTTAGGGAGCATAGAGAATCCTCTTCATGGTATTATATAAGGAATGTACTGGGTACAAAAAGATTCAATTGTCCACTTATTAGGTATATAAAGTATGATGAGTAACTGAACTTATTTTCTTAGCTACCAAATGAAGATATTATGTAATAATGAAATAATAGTATGCAATAATTGAATCATTCATAAGTGAATAATTGACAAAAATAAAGTTCTTAGCAGTGTTCATGGCATGCATTTATAAATGGTGATAGTGACAATGTGATGATGATGGTGGTGGTGGTAGTGACGATGCTGTTACCAGGATGTTCCCTTTATTTTCTTATGTCTTTCCGCTTCACTCAACACTTAGGAGTCTGGAAGACCTCCCATTCACCAGCATGCACCAGCAAAGACAGAAAAATATGAAGAGATCCTCCATAATTGAAAAAATATATTTTCTCATATGTTTTTGCTATTGTATTTCTAGTAACTTGCACCTTTCAGACCTGACTGGTCATGAAGAGTTGGGGTTTTGCTTTCTATCTAAACTCCACTAGCTCCTCCTGTATTCACTAAACCTTGACCCTTAAATCTTCTTTTGTATCTGTTTTTGCAGTAATATTATTTGGATTTTGCTAGACTTCTCAGCCTAGTCCATGCTTCCCTTTCCCATCCCTGCCTCAAGGCAGACTTGAACAAAAATCAAGAAAAAAATAAAGATTCTAATATTTTGATTTGCAGTGTTTGAAAAGGATTTCTTTTGTCCATTCATATTTTTACTCATTATCTAATGTGTGTACATTAAGAATGAAAGAAAAAAAGAGAAACAACAAAATTGGGGAGAAATTCTATATGATCTCAGATGGCATTCTTAGAAAAATTAAATTGTCATTAAAAGAGCTAAAGTTTACAGTATATATTGTTATTCCATCTATTAGTGAGGTGTGTTTTTTTTTCATTCTGCTTTTCATCTTCTTGAGAAAAACAAATTAAGTAATTTTCATGAAGACAGAAGAACATTAATATTTGAGTAGAATAATTGCAACCGGAATGACTTTTTCACAACTCTATGATTACTAGAACAAGATATAATTTTGGAGCAGGGAAGATACAATATTTCTTTGTTCTCCTAATTAATATGCCAATGATAATGTTCAGTAATCAAATTCCAAGGATATAGTAAGTGCTGAAGATTAATTTGTTGACTAGAAACTAAAGTGGTTAATTTGTAACTTTGGGAAACTAAATGACTGATGTTTCCTTCAAAATAAATCAGAAGAAATGAATAGGAAACAATTTCTAATTTTGCTCATTGTTATTTGCTTCTTAATTTAAAATTTACACATATTTTAAAAAGATGAATAAGTCTTTAAGTTGTCTTGGATTATGATTTAAAGAGTATTTTGGCAAATTTCTAAATTTAGTAGCAGTCTGGAGTGTTGCTGAACTTGTTCATTATATGTGTATGTACATGCATTTATGTTCATATATAACTCTGACAGTCATGTATATGCAATATGCATGGATATAAAATTATGGTTATTAATTTTAAATGGTAATGCATATCCATACATGAAGACAATATAATGGAGTAGAGGCTAACTAATTTTGAATTACCTAACACATGAGGCAGAATTTTTTTAGCTGATTTGATACTATTTCCAAGCATTAAAATGTAATTCATTTAACATATTCTAGAACACAGAGAGGATCTTGCACATAAAAAGTACCTATTAAGTTGCTGCTGAATAAAGAGATGATTTCTGCCAGCAAACCATCCATGGAATATTTTGACAAATATTTTTATGTTGAAGTGTTGTTTTAACCACTTTATTGAGGTATGAATGATGTTTCAAAATACTGCATCATCTTCCTTGAAATCATTTATAATGGATCATTTCCATCTTGTTTTAACCAGGTCCTAATTATCCCCAGTGATGTTTTACATTCATTAATATAGCAAGGTTGAGGGCAAAGAAAATATGATGGATTTTTTTTTTAATTTCAGTATTGTTTTTTTCTCATTTGAGAAGTGCTTTAAAGTTTACTCTTTCCTAGGTTTGCAGATTTTAGTAAACTTAAAACCAGCTTTAACTCCAAAATATCAAAAGAAACAGATAGTTAAAGTTAATGGATATGACCAGGTAGCCAAATAAATTAATACATAAAAAAGTAAAACTTTTTTGAGGTTATTGTTATTCCAAATTAAATTTGGAAATGATTTCTCAAAATCAAATTAAATCAAAAAAGGTAATTATTACTTTTATTGTCTTGAGGAAGATGGATACAATATAGTTTTTATGGGAAACTGTTACTGGTCATTAAACATAGCAATGGGGAGAGGATTCCAGGAGTCTCTGGATGGATAACTAAGCAAGGTTGGGAGGATTTGAATCCCACTGAACCCTCTGTCTTTCTTTTCCTACATCTGGCAAAAACTATTGACTTTATTAACTTTTCTAGTCTATTTGCAGCCTGGAATCCTAGATGTCCAGAGTTACTTTGGAACCATGTAGGTATAGATTGAGATACATATTAAATTCAGAAAACATTTTTGTGTGTGTGTGTGTTTGTTAAGGGAGTTGGTACTGATACCGAATGTTTGGACTGGACCCCAGATTCTTTGTCTGCCGAAATGGAAGAGTGAATCCACGGACAGAAAGTGATATAGCAAAATGGAAATATATTGAAGAACAAGTACAGACTCCCAAGTGGGGAGGGGGAAACTGGTCCCACTGGGTTCCCTTTCCCCGGGGCAGATCCTGGTGCCTTGATATCCCCTCTGATTGGTCAATATTCCCCTTCAAATTGGTTACTGTAGTAGCTCATGGGCTCTAAGTTCGAACCTCACATGGGACATATGAGGTTCTCCCCCCACCTTCCTTATTGTTTTTCTATTCCCTTTGGACTTTCTTTCTCTCCTTCTGAATAAAAAAATTCCTTCTCTTTATTTTGTACATCTTGACCTTTCTTGTCTACTTTCAGTTCCCTTGTCTTATGGAAATATACCTGTTACTGCCTCCTTGTCTTATGGAAGTGCAACTGCGCCTGGCTTCCTTGTGTTATGGAAATGTACCTTCTCCCAGTCTGCAGCCCCATACTTTTCCATGGACCCCAATTCTAAAAAATCCCTAAGCCTGCCTATCCTCCCCTCCCCCCTCCTCCAATTCCTGCTTCAGTACTTAGGATGTAAACTATTCTAGTGCCTGGGGACTTGCTCATGTTTTTGTAATTTGTTTTTGTTTTTGTCTATGGAACTGATTTTGTGAGATTCTTGTTTGTCTAGCGACCACTGGAAAGTTAGAAAGAGCAAAGAGGAACTCAGATGGTGCTGGGTGAAACTTTCAAAGTGTTGAACTAGTGATAACAGATCTAGTGGAGATGACTCAGGCTACACCTGCTGTTAACAGGATCCAAATTCAATGCAAGCTCTTGATTGATTTAGTGGAAATCAAATGTTTTCAATAATTAAGGAGATGCTATTGCAATAGAGATAGCATCTTTTAAGGAGCATGTCAAAGAAGAGAGAGAAGAAAAGCTAGAAATAGGTAAATAAGTCTTTAGGAAGGGTGAGCAAAGAATCTCCACTTCAAAGAGTCGGGGGCTAGGGTATGCAAGCACAGAGTGGCCAATTTTAGTTAGCTGTTTCTTGGAACACAAAAATGTATGGGGAGGTAAGGGAGAGTTGTTGTTTTTCTGGAAATTCAGGCTTAAATAAAGTTCACCACTGTCAGCTACTTACAAATTAGGGGAGAAAAAAGGAATTTAGATTTAGAGTTGAAAATATTTGGTCTTTAATCACATTTCAATTAAACTTTTATTGACTCCATTTTTCCCTTATATTTTGAGAACAAGGATCAAATAAAAATAAATTACTTTGGAGGACATTGTAGTTTTATGTGGGGATAAGAAATCAATTTGATACAGATAAGTGATCATAATTATTATAATAGTTGATCATAATTTAGATATTGGTTGTTTTGTTCTATAGTCCCAAGTAAAAAGCAGAATGAAACAACCAATATCCAAATTATGATCACCTATTATAATAATGATCACTTATTTGTAGCAAGTTGACTGCTTGGGACTATCTATCCATCATTTCTCATAATTCTGTTGTTTACTTGATTCTTAGTGACAGGAGTAGAACCCATATTCTAAATGCAGTTGTCTAAGTAAAATATATTTTAAAAAGAAATATAAACGAGAATACATTTCACAGCCAAATATAATTTATTGGTAAGATTATCCATTGGCTTGACTTATTTATGTCTTCTATCTGATCGTCTTAAGCAGATATTTTAAAGTTGACAACATTTGTAGTAAATAACAAATGCATACCTTTGCAATGACATTTGTAATTCTCTAACTTAGCAGCAAATTAAGTATATTTTTCTACTTGAATTGTCAGAGGAACAAGAGTATACCCAATGTAGAGCAGACTGTATGATTTAGATGAAATAAGAGTTTACACCGCTATTTTCATTGTTAATATCAAAGGAATTTTATTGAGAATACATTTTTAGTTATTCAAAGGAAGTTATTTAACTGTTTTAGATTTTCTTTTGTAAATAGTGTAATTTATTTTATACATTAAATTAAAGCATACCTTTTCTAAAATGACATTGTATCAGGTGGATTTCCCTCAGAGAGGTCCACAATCTAGTAAAGTTAGATATGAATAGAGTTTTCTGCCCTAGAGAGGATTATAGAATATATTTCTGCCTCCACTGAAGAAAGGTTCTTATTCAAATTAGGCAGGGTTCCTTTATTTTACCCTGGGAACTCACCTGCATTCACACACATTAAATACATCACCAGGATTTTCACAAGCATTACATTCTACTTACAAAATGTATTTCATTTCTAAGCTGTAGATTGGAACATATGCTATATCTAAAGAGACATACAACCTTTCCAAAGAACTTGATTAAAAACCCTGATAACTTATAATCACAAATTCTCTTTAGGTCATTCAAAAATACATCAATATGAGGTCATCAGAAATGGTAGTTGCTTTCTTCCAGTATCCATTTCTTATGAACTTTGTTTAATAGGTTCTGATTAGCCATGAATATACACCAATGTAACTCAAGAAAGAGTAATTTATTACAATATAGATGCATCTTAACATTTCTTTGCCCTTGTACTTCGTTATTAATTTTTTTCAGTACCTTTCCTTCTCAGATTTGGGGGTGGTATGCCTGAAGCCTACTGAGTGATTATGAACTCAATGCTAACCTTTCAAGTGTCAATCATTTGCTAATAGATATTTGTACAATTATTTATTATACTAAAAATCTAAAAATTCATAGTTTATAAAAATCACTTGTAAACTTAAATTTTACCTTTACCTTGTAAATAAATGCAATTTTATTAAAATATTGTATGCTTTGGGTCTTTTTTTTTATAAAAGATACTATTAGCTAACACCTATCATTTTATACTTTAGAAATATACGTACAATAACTCTTACTGAGAGAAATTATAACTGACTATATTAACTAAAAATAAATTATTTGAAACAAGCTACTGCATTTGACAATAAAACAGGGATTATAATAATTAATAGCTGTTTCTTAGTTATAAATGGAAGTTCAACTTAGTTTTTTCCTCAGGTATAAATACATTAGTTAAGTAAATATCAGCCTTTAAATGTAAAAAGAAATGAATCAAAGAACACACAAAGAAAGTACCTATCTGGTCTTCAGTTCTTCTGAGAAAATTTCAAATTGTTGACTTTGACTATAAGGGTTTGATCTACTCAACTATACAGTATAGTATTTCCAATAAAGTGAAATCAGTAGAAGTACTTACCCAAAATATCCATTGTCGACTTAATAGAACAAGGCCACTTTCTCAGAAATAGTTGAATGTTTGTGATTCACCAAAGTTCTATTTTACTTACTCTGCTTATAGAACAGCTTATTTTAATAAGTATTTATAAAAAATAATTGGCTATGATTATAATATAGAACTCTAGATTTTTTTTTTTTTAGAAACCCAAGTCAAATATCCTTAGGAAAGATGTTATATTTTATGATAAATGTTGACATCTAACCTCCCATGATTTTCATGTTAGATGGTCTAATACCCTTTGGAGTCTATTTCTTTTTCAACTTTTGTTATTACTACATTTCTGCCCAAATAACTCTTCAATGATTGTTCAAGAAGATGTAACAAGTCTGAGTGTTCTTGTGAAATAAAAATGTACAGACCAAGGCAAGATAAATGTTATCTTGAAGTTTTGGGTCTTGCTTCTGAATTCTTTCCTAGCCAGAACTCAAGTACTGAGGTTAGTGAACCAGGTTTGGTTTGACTCCACTGGTCAGACACCTGGTGCTGTTCTGTAGCCCACAACAGGCACACACCTAGACACAGCAGTACAACTTGGCAGAGAAGGTCTGGGGAAAATAAAGAAACAGGACAAAATGAGTCATTATCAACAATGGTAAATGAGTTCTCAGTGGGTATTAATGGAGACTATAAGAATTTGAATGCCAGCCTCAAAGTGATGAAAAATAATGATCAACTTATCTACCTATATTCAGTAAAAAGACCTCTCACAGACCCACATTTAAAGAAAAAATAAGACCTAGAGTAAAATAGGGGAATGCACAAAGCAATTGGTAGAAATGTGAATATTCTAAAGAAGACTTTATATTAAGAAATAACTCTAAAAAAGATTAATTCGAACAGCATAGCAGTAAACTGGAACAAAAATACCAGTTGACAATTACATTTGAGATGAGGGTGTCACTGAAATTCAAGTTCTAATGATCATGCATGAAATAGCATAGTGAAAGTAAAGATTTGGTGTCAGAAACATACACATTAGTGCACCTCATCTGCCACAATTTAACTTGCATCATCTCTGTTTTCATGCCTGCTATAGATTCTAACTCTGGTAGGGAGACAATAGGTTTTAATAAGTGAAGACTTTATTTTACTTACCATTTGCCTTTCAATAACATTTCAATCTGTTGAAATGGAATTTTGGACTGGAACGAGTGGTGTTCCCCTGGGCAGAGTAGTTCCTGGGTTGTTTGTCAGAGTCGAAGAATGAATCCATGGACAGAAGATGGTATAGCAAAGGTGGAAACTGACTGAAGAACAAGTACAGATTCCCATGTGGGGAGGGGAAAAGAATCTCACAGCACAGATTCCCACATGGGGAGGTGGAATGGGTCCCACAGAACCGACTCCTATGTGGGGAGGGGAAAGAGTCCCACTGAGTTCCTTTTCCCTATGGCTTATAAAGGCTGCAGATCTTGGTGCCTTGATATTCCTTCTGATTGGTCTCTATTCCCTTAGATTTATTACTATAGGAACTTCTGAGCTCAAATGCCACACCTCACATGAGGGCCTGTGAGGTTTCCTTTCCCTCCTTCCTTATTTTTCTAAACCCTTTGGACTTTCTCCTCCTTCCTTTGAATGAGGGGTTTCATTCCCTTTATTTTGTAAATACAGACCTTCTGTTGTTTCCAGCTCCTCATTCTATGGAAATGTACCTGTTGCAGCTATTCAGCTGCCCTATTCTATTCTATGGAAATATACCTTCTGCTGTGCTGCAGCCCTTTGCTTCTTCCAAAGTCCCTTTAATTTCAAAATTTTCTAAAACGTCCTAAACCAGTCTTTTTTCATTCCGAAAAATTCCTGTTTCACTGTTAAAGAAGAAAAACAAAACAAAAAGTTTCAAAAAAAAAAAAAAAGGCAAGAAAAAATAAGGAAACATAGATATGACCTTCATTGCCTGGGTCTCTTAAGGAAAGCTCTTTTTCACAAGAATGAATTAATCTGCATTCTACTGCTTAGGCAGTAAACTAGAGAATCAAAATTGTGGTTAAGAAAGGAAATTAAAGTTGTAGCTGGGATGGCAGGACTACGTATTAACACTGGCAACTTTGATAAGGAGAACATTAGTAATGAGATAAAATATTTAGAGGATGTAGTACCTCAGCATGAAGGTCAACAATCCAGGAAAGGATGTGTTGGAAATCCCATTTAGTGGTGGCTATATATTGAAGGGGCTAATTACAAAGTCAGTAATAGATAGAGAGCCAGAACTGCATATCTGAAGTGTCATACTGAAACAAAATGGGGGGGGGGGGGTGTTTATGTCTAAATTTGTTGTCTCATGAAACTGAAGAATGAAGGCTGGGACAAAAACAATGAGTAGGAGCAACGGTTCTTGAGTGAAGCCAGTCCTGGCAAAGGTTTACCTGGGGCTCTAGGAGTAGGCCGGTGTCCAGAGCTTCCCTTCCATGTTACGGACAGGAGAGTTCAGTATCCAAGCCAATTAAAGTCTATTAGTCTGTGTGTGGAGGCTCACATGGCCATAAACCATGAGGGAAATGAGGAACACATTTCCTGACATCTACCCAGGATTCCAGGGCACTGGAGAGAGGGAGAAAGAAGTGCCCCTGCGTTTTTTTTATATATGCTTGTTAGCTCCTGATTGGTCCTTTCAAAGGATTTGCCTCAGCAACATCCTTGGGATTGGTTATACGTCTCACTGCATTGTGATTGGTTATTTGCAAGCTGCCTGTCAGTAGCTTTCATACATTTTAAAGCTCACATCTCCCCCACAGGCCCTTCCTTCCCCGCCCAGTTGAGTTGTCTTAGTAACTCCACCCTGTTGAGTTCCCAGTTTACTTTCCAGCCCCCCATGATCCCAATTAGCTTCCTTCTGTCTCCTCAGTACTTCCAGCCATCCTTTCTTAAGTAACTAGACTTACCGGTAGTTATTAGCCAGATATAAATTAATTTCCTTCCATCCTTCCTCCATTAATTCAAGAGGGAGGCAGAAGGGAAAGGCAAGGGTGTGCTCTCTTGAGGGGTGTGTGTGTGGGGAGAAGTATAGCACACTGGGGCCTCCATTTTAAAGGTTTTAAGGGTGGAGATTTCAAGAAAGTTCCCCAGGGAAAATTTTAATAGAATATTCAGCAGCTTTCCAGGTGTGTTCTTTCAAGGTTTAGATCTCCACTGATTGATTGGCTAGTGCCATCGGAGCTTCATCATTCAATGCAGCTGGTCCAGAGGTCAGCCATGGGGTTGCTGGTGTGGTTGCATTGCTTTTCTGGGCCTGGAGCTGAAATACAACTGAGGTTATCTCTAGGGAGGGAAGGGCCAGGGGTTCAAATCTCAAGATTAGCTTTATGCTACAGGAAAAAAGGTCACCCTGAGGTGAGACCTTTAGTTGGTTCCCAAGGCTTTCTGCCCTGATGATATTCTGCACCCGGCCCATCATCCTTGCTCTGACCACATCTGTCTAACTGCCTATCATAGTTCTAGTAATCTCTCAAGAGGTTCACAGTGCAGTTAGGAAAAATAATGAACAATTTTCAACTCCAGCGCAGCATTAGAAGGTTTATCAAGATTATATTCAGAAAATATTATTGGAGGCTAGAATCTGGTATAAGGGTTGAGGGCTTCCTGGAGGAAGTGACATCCAAGATAAGTAAGAAAGCTGAGAATCATTTTAATTATCCAGGCTAAGAGAGGAAGAAAATTCTAGGCATCTCTAAAAGTAAACACACGAGGCAAAGGCATGAAAGTAAAGGGACAAGATAAGCGAGATAGTATTGAAAGTTGTTAAAAAGGTAGGCAAGTAGGCTTAGAGATTTGATTGAAGATGTTAACTACAGCCCCTTTAATGAGAAAATAAAAGATAAAAGTTTAAAGTTTTTTGTTTGCTTGTTTTTGTCAAGTTACACCTGGCTTTAAAATAAGAAGCTGACCAATGCCTTATTAAATTTACAGAAGTAGTTGTTTGGGATTTGTATTAGCACATTCGAGATCTTTTGGATAGCATGATTCTGCTCAAGTTGAACTTGGGCTAATTAAAACCAATAGCTGCCAGCAAATTCATTAATCCTGATCCTGTTTATAGATCTGTTGGGAAGAATAACCATTTATTATCTTAAGACCCTGTGTCTTCTTACAACTATTATTATGTAAAAATATGGACAGAGAGTGCCCATTGGCAAGAACTGTTAATCTTTTCAATTCGCAGAGTACTTGTAAAACCCAAGCACATTATCCCTCACTGAGTGGCAGTAACGACAAGTTGGCTTAAACCAAAGAGACCTCTATATAAATTAACAGATGTTTTAGTTGAAAATAAAGTGTAAACATGACCTTAATTAATGAATTTGCTAATAGTTGTTTCTGCAATGAGATCATTTGCCAAACTCTGAATCTAGGTATATGTAGTAGGATAAATGGAGGCTTTGAAGTTAGACTCAGACTGAAAACCCAACTTGGACCTGATGATCTTCATGGTTTTGGGTAAATCACCAAGTTACTCAAAAGTAAGAATCATATTCCCTACATAGAGTGCAGCTGGCTAGTACCGTATTTTCCGGCGTATAAGACGACCCCCTAATTTTACAGTTAAAACATAGGTTTAGGCCTATATTCGCTGTATAAGACTACCCCCCACTTCCGAGTTCTTTTTTTAATAGACAGCCTCTCTGACTCTGGCCAATCTGAGCAGGCTTTTTACTAGTTTCAAAAGTCGTCTTATACGCCAGAAAATACGGTATTTGGTATCTAACAGATGTTCAATGAAAATATGCCTTTATGGCTGAAACCAGTTCAGCTCAGTGGATGGAGCGTCGGCCTGTGGACTGAAAGGTCCCAGGTTCAATTTCGGTCTAGGACATGTACCTTGGTTGCGGGCACATCCCCTGTGGGGGTGGTGTAGGAGGTAGCTGATTGATGTTTCTAACTCTCTATCCCTCTCTCTTCCTCTCTGTAAAAAATCAATAAAATATATTAAAAAAAAAAAAGAAAATATGCCTTTATGCTAAGTGTGTGTGTTTCCTTTAATTGAGGAGTGTGTGTGTTTTCAATGCTTATGCATACACAGGTGCTTGAATTTGTGAAAGAGTGATGGGAGAAGTGTCATTTATTGACTTGTTGGCTAATTCCCATCTGTGTTGATTATGTGGTAATTCTGACCATACTATCTAATAACAACAAGAAAGGTCTTTAAATCTATAATCAAATTCAAATCATTTGGGGCAAACAACTCACAACTTTTGTATGAATGAGATTTCTCATTTAGTTATCTTGGCATAGGCTTTGTAAATACTTTTTTTCGTAGGTATCCCAGGAGTCTGATTGCTATGCTATATTGAGACTTTTCTGTAGATCATCTGGACTTTTATCACTTATTAAAACAATATATATATATATATATATATATATATATATATATATATGTATGTATGTATATATCAGGCTAAAAGTATAGCAGTCATGTAATATGGATCAGAACTTTGAGACTATCATGATTATCATGATCATCATTACCCCTAGATTTATGGGGAGGAGACCTAGTATTTGGTATCTAACATACTTCCTCCTCTCACATAACTGCTTTCTCTTAAAATTATACAGGAAGATTTCAGCCCTAGGCCCTACTTGTATTCCAATATAGGAATCTCTTTCATGGCTGGCATGGAAAGAGTTCCAATTCAGGGTTTGGGTTCTGGAGAAGGGCCGCACACAAATGAAGAGACTTGAGACTTGAAGAAATTCAATTTGGCGATATGGGGGGCCAAGCAGTAGTCCAACTCTAGTGGGAGAACTCCTCCAGCTCTGGCCCTGCCATCCCCTTTTATTGAGGCTTTGGGGAAAACATCTAAGGCAACATGAACAGAAATTTACATGTTGCCGTTAGGCAGGAAATAACAGAAACTTACATGGGACAAACAAGGTGGAGGCTGCTTCAGCTAACAATGTCTCAACTAAAGGTTAGAGCAATTAAGGTTGTTGACCAGTCTTCCTGGCTTCCTGTCAACATCTCTTTTTTAGTGAAACTGATTTGTTTTCCAGCATTCCAAGGTTTCATGGATATAGAATTTCATTCTATTTTATTCATAGCTTCTTCAGCATCTTTTATTTATTTTTATTTTTTTAAAATATATTTTATTGATTTTGTACAGAGAGGAAGGGAGAGAGATAGAGAGTTAGAAACATCGATGAGAGAGAGAGTCATTGATCAGCTGCCTCTTGCACAACCCCTACTGGGGATGTGCCCGAAACCAAGGTACATGCCCTTGACCGGAATCGAACCTGGGACCTTTCAGTCCCCAAGTCGACGCTCTATCCATTGAGCCAAACCGGTTTCAGCTTCTTCAGCGTCTTTTAAACCTTGTAGACATAGTTTATGAGGAATGGTCATCATTAGTATTGCTTATCAACATGTTTGCTTTTTTTTCCAGGATAGGATTGATTTTGTCCATTCCCTTAAAGTTAATTGTATTTATGTTACTTATTTGTACAAAGAAGTGTGTGGCATGCACCATGTCAAGACAACAGCACTTAAGAGCCAATATAGTTCCCTTCTTCCTGCCACAGTGATCATTTATATGTTAGAGTATACCATACTATGTATGTCTGATATGTAGTGTGAGTAGGATGAGAGATTGTTGCTTTAAGCTATTAAAATGTGGAGACTGTTTATTACTACACCATAACCTTACCTATCCCAACTAAAACATGAATGATTGGCTCAATCAGTTTCGTGACTGATATGTCTTGAGACTGTTAGAAAACTATGAACAGCCGAAACCGGTTTGGCTCAGTGGTAGAGCATCGGTCTGCGGACTGAAGGGTCCCAGGTTCGATTCCGGTCAGGAGCATGTACGTTGGTTGCGGGCACATCCCCAGTAGGAGGTGTGCAAGAGGCAGCTGGTTGATGTTTCTCTCTCATCGATGTTTCTAGATCTCTATCTCTCTCCCTTCCTCTCTGTAAAAAATCAATAAAATATATTAAAAAAAAAAGAAAGAAAGAAAAGAAAACTATGAACAGATACCATGTGCTTATTTTATTTCAGGAAATACTTGCTTCTATTGAAATGTGTTCTCGTATTATGTTGTGGACATGAATTCAGAGCATGCTGCAATAGCAAATACTACTATTTCCCCAACATAGTCCTTTTCTAAAGTGAGTTGAAATTTATTTTATGATATTGCCAGTTGGAATGAAAATCTAATGAGTTGTTTATTTTATTTTATTTATTTATTTATTTATTTTTTTGCTGACTTTTAAAATAACCTACCACTACCAAAACAGTTTGGCTCAGTGGATAGAGCATTGGCCTGCGGACTGAAGGGTCCCAGGTTCGATTCTGGTCAAGGGCATGTACCATGGTTGCAGGCACATCCCGGGTAGGAGGTGTGCAGGAGGCAGCTGATCAATGTTTTTCTCTCATGGATGTTTCTAACTCTCTATCCTTCTCTCTTCCTCTCTGTAAAAAAAAATCAATAAAATATATTTTAAAAATAAAATAAAATACCTACCACCTAGAAGGTAGTCTAGTACAGAATAATCAATAAATATTTAATTCAAATGTGTCATATTCATGATAAGATATTAATCATAGTTTGACAGTGTTCTATGACACCCTATAGGAATAATTTATTGGATTAAGTACCAATAACAAATATTAATTCTTCTAAATATCTAATATCATTTTTTATACATTTTGGAATACATATCTGTTCTTTCTTTTCTTAATGGCTAACAGACAAGAGCCAATCCATTTTTAGATCCTCTTCTAACAACTGATTCACATATTATGTGACTTAACCATAAATCAAATTTTATGTTCCCTTATTAAATGAACATTTTTCTCTTTGTCCAATTTTTCTTATTACTTGACTTTAATTTTATTTTGTTTAATTATATTATTTTGTATATATTTTAAATATATGCCACATATGCCACATATGTGTCTACATTTCTAGACACACATTTTATATACATTGATATAACACATATTTTAATATTTTTCTTAATAGATATATTATCTTTCTTTACAATTATTAGTTATTTTACCATCATTTAAAGCTTTATTTTAATATTTTAAAACATACGAAAACCTTTGCACTTCAATTGTAAAGGGTTAGCATTGTTAGACCGTATCATCTGACTATAAAGCTTTAAGTAACAAGGGTAATTTAGTCTAAGTGAGATTGCTTACTGCTTCAAGGCACCTAATTAGAAATTAAAATACCTATGTGTGTTTTTTTAAATTTCTTTCCAGCTCTATTTCAGCACATTTTAATCTGAATTACATTTTTCTGTGAAATATGATTATTGAGCAATGACAGAACTCATGGTCATTCATTGCTCATTCATTAGCAGTTTTCATTTATAGTTGAAATGAAGATTTTCCTTCAATTATATTTTTAATCATTCCCAATCATCCTTTTTTTATATAAGAGATATTAAGCCTTGAGAAAATTTCTACAGAGTAATAAAACCTGTTAAATTAGATTAATATACATGGAATGCTCAACTATTATTAATTTAGACAGACTTTCATTTTTCCTTTTTTGATTACTGAACATTGATTTATGGTACATGAAATAACCAAATTGCACTTTTGAAATTTATAATTCTGGATTCCTTCTTTTTTTATTGGTCTTGAATTCAGTTATTTTATTCTTAAATTATAAAATATATGCTTTTTTAAATTAAAAGGTATATATTGTCTATTATAGCAAGAATATTAGCTAAATGTTTGTCTGAGATTAGTGGATCATTTTTAATGTCATTAATGTGCTATCATAGAATATCATAGAATACAGCAAATCATAAAAAAAAACTTTAAAAATTTTTTGTTAGCTTCATTATAGTATATTTACCATTAGTTATTTTTGTTTCTTATGTCTCTTGAACTTGAGTAGGAAAAAGCCTTTGTTACAAGGCTAAAAATAAAAGATATTGATAGGGCCACTATTCCATTCCATTTTGATAGATGCCAAGAATGTTAGTGGAAATAATTGGTCATGTATCTTTAAGAATTTAAGATACTTGTAGGACTGATATTGGACCCCACATTGGCCATAAAAGAAAGAATTTTAATTACTGGCAAGTCCACTGTATACCTAAATTTAAGTACTGTTAGAAAGAGTGTTAGCTTTTAGTTAACATTGCCCTGGCAATGAATAAACACTCAGTTTACCCAAGATGCAGGGAGAACCTTTTAGCTAAAAGGGCCTAATCTGAGAAAACCCATAGGAAAATGAAAAATGGAAGGACAAATAGAATAATAGTCACTTTTTTCTCCCAAGTAGACATGTTCTCTAAAATCTGAAGCCAGAAATACTCTAGGTGGAGAGAGAGAGAGAGAGAGAGAGAGAGAGAGAGAGAGAGAGAGAGAGAGACTTTTCAAAAATTTGATGATGGCCTTCTGATGGTCCATCAGAGATCACATTTATTGGCTTCTATAACCCTGTCAGGATAATACCCAGATGTCTTAGCTAGCAGATGGGAAGGAGCATGTACTTGGCAGCCAGTACATACTAAGTACCTACCTTGTGGAGCCACTGTCTAGTCCTGGAGATACTGTAAAAAACTATAGTGATGCAGACTCTATTTCATTAAATTGGCATTCAGTGGGTTGTGGCAGCAATAGAAGATATTAAGCAATGTATTAGTTGTACAATTAATTAAATACAATTGTGAAAAGTGCTACACAGGCAAAGTACAAGATGCTATGATAGCTAACAAATGAAGAAACCTAACCTAAGTTTGGAGGGTGGTGGAGACTTCTTTGACTCATAATGTAAAGCACAGATTGGATGAAGAGAAAGGTTCTGAGTCAGAAAAGAATTTGAAAACTGCCAGGAACTGTGTGTGGTCGATCTGCTGTGGGCAATGTTCCATTAGAAGGCAAGAGAGTGAAAAGCACAAGAAGTTACTCTTGAATCAATCAGTGCCCAGATCCTACAAGATTTTAAAGGTCATATTATAGACATTGATTTTACCCCAACATCTGTAGGGGCATTAGAATCCATTCAACATGATGAATGACAGGTAAGGCATGAAGGGCTACAGGTTTCTATCTCTTTAAACTTTGATGTAGAGATAAAAAAATACTCTGAGACTCCATTATGAATGGTAGATTTCTCTAGTGAAAACCATGCAAGGGCAGACAGTTCAAACAGGTCTTAATTTAAGAGACCCTTTAACCCACCATTAGAATTGACCCTTATCAGCATAAACATTGTTATCTATGTATAAAAAAATTCAACTAGGGCACAATATATACAAGCTAGGGGGAAATGCTTTGGAAATATCAGCAGGCGGAGTCTGTGTTGCAACTGTCTCTATTTCTTTGTAGTGTCAACAAAGCAGTCTAGCTTGTAAAGCTTCCCCTGGCTTTTCAGTGTGTCTTGCTATTGCCCTAATGTGGAAGAGCATAATGGTCACAAGTATAAAAGGCTCTTTTACATTAAATTACACAGAATAAATTTTCCTGCTCAGAAGATGATAGCGGCCGATTTTTTCAATTTAGTCCCAGCTACCACAGAGTGATCCAACTTTGAAGATTACGCTGGTAATAATGGGGCTTCTAGGGAACTAAATTAATGTTTATGGCTTTTTCTTTCCTGCTTTCATTGCTGCTGCTGCGGCTGCTCCTGCTGACGCTTGGTTTTGGTATGCATGGCTTTCTCCGTAGGGTTGGCTTTCAGAACAGAAATAGAATAATGTACATGCAAATCAATAAAATTCCACAGTCTTTTATTCTATAGGATTGACAGGGATGGTAAATAGATTACCTTTATATTTGTACTATTTTTGCCCCAAATGTTAGTTTTGCTACCAAACAAAATTCTTTTTAGAACTTTCTTGAATTTGAAATGATGCTGGTCATGGGTTCTTAGACTTTCTTTAATATGACTCTCTACATCATTAATTGATGTGCATTTTTTATATAATGTGAAATTACATTATTCTCATTATTTATTATTTTACTGTCAAGATAAATCTCATATTTTTTATTTTACTTTCTTTCTTTAGAAGCAAATTTATTAAGGTCATATAACTTTAATATATACCAAATTCTCATTTCTATCATATTTTATAAGCAATTTAAAAAATACTACTCTGAATTATTTTTCTGTCAAGTTAAATCTTATATTTTTTGTTTTCTCTTCTTTTTTTTAGAAGCAACTCATAGATTTTGCAAAACTTTATTAGATAACAGATTCAAATATCTATCATATTTTATAGGCTATTTTTAGAGGTAATATTCTAAATTTTCAATGAGAAACATTTTGTAATAGCACCATTGTTTTTCACAAAATACATATAGTTTAATTTATTTACACTATTAGCCAATGGAGATTGATTTGAATGTTTCATTTGTATGCAATATTCACCAAACATCTTTTAGTAAAGTGATGAGAAGTGTTTGTAAGGGGACTAGACTCAGAACATCAAATTGCCATGCCATGTAAACAGGAGAAAAGCCTTCCTCTTTCTCAGCAGAAACATCTGAATAAAACTCAGTTTCCTACAGGACCCAGTTGTGCCTCCCCCTCAGAAGCTTTTCATAAGGATCTGGAATGCTAAATTAAGAATCCTTGCCAAGAAGCATCAAACAGATTGTCAAATTACAGTGGGAAGGCTGGGGAGAAGGGAGATAAGAGATCAACCAAAGGACTTGTATGCATGCATATAAGCATAACCAATGGATGCAAGACACTGGGGGGTGAGGGCATGTATGGAAGTGGGGTTGGGGGACAATGGGAGGATATGTACACATATGTAATACCTTAATCAATCAATCAATCAATCAATCAATTAAAAGAATCCTCAGAATATTCTAGCAGCTAGCATTGACATGTAGAGTGCCTGATACCTAAGTCTTCCCTGTTTATCCCTCCCAAAGTGTGCTCCTTTATTTAAACTACAAACAGGTAGTGTCAGAGGGCCTTGTTTCTCCTTGGGGACACTATCCCATTGACCCATGCAAGACTCTTCCTGATGATGATGTTTTGGGTCTTCTCTTCCTGGGCTTTCAGGCTTCCCTGGCAAAGCCTGTCCCTTAACTTGTACTGTATGGCACTGCGGTATTTGCCTTCCTTTATCACACTACTACCCTTGGACATAAATGCCAGCAAGCATTTCTAATTGTTCCTCTAAACAAATAAGTAACAACTATTCACAGTATTTTAGAATAACTGAAATGCCAGGAAATATGCTAGGCATTCATGTGTATTACTTTATTTAATTAATTTGATGGAGTTTTAGTGTTCTCATTTTAGAGATGAGAAGGTTGAAAATTTAAGAAACTAAATATCTTGCCTAGGGTCATCTAGGTAATTAAGATAGAGCTGATATCTGAGTTCAGCTATGAAAAGGATGAAACACACTCTATCTCTCCTGAAATTGAGGGCAAGGGGTGATAAAGGTTTCATTGAATGGGGTAGGAAGGGGGTGTGCTGGGACTAAGGAAGTAAGGCAGAATAGCTTTAAGATTTTTGAACTTGAAAAGTCTGTTTTGTCCCTTTCAGATCTACACCCAGTACATTTTGTCCACTTCAAATGAACTTGAAAAGTCCATTTTGGTTTTGAAAACTGATAGCTGTGGAGGAGATGAGACAAAGGTTATTTGCATAAAACAAGAGGGGAAGCTTTGTAACTAGAGCATTGTATGAGTTGTTCAAAAGCACATCTTAATTTCAGAACAAAAGTTTACAGTGGAAAATATAACTATTCTTACTAATATGTTCAAGAACTGATTTAGCTAAGATATCAATATATAAGAGTTATGAGCAGCATTACAAGGTAAAGTAGATGCTATGAAATTCAAAATAGGAAGCATATGAGCATATTAGTGCAAGAATAATGACCAAGAATTGGCAATAAGGAGACAAGAGAGTAATCACATCAAATGTAGCCATGAAGTATATGGAGGATGGAGAATTTAAAGACTACCTAAAAGATAGAAATTGTGAATGAGAGCCAGGTTTCAGTTATGTCACAAGGCAAAACTTTCTGAGAAAAGACTGAAGTTGTAAATGTTCTTAACCCATGAAAGGAAGAGTCATTATTTTGATCAGAATTAGAAGGGAACCTCAGAGGGAAGAAATGCCCATGGAGTACACTGAGAGAACAGGAAATATCTTGATGCTAAATCTAAAGAGCACAATTGTGAATAAAATTCATGGGTTCTGTGTAGCTGAGAGTTCGTGCTTAACTTCCCAACATTTCATTAAAACACATTTCTATTAAACTAAGTTCTATAGTAAATAAAATCTTCTAAATCAAAATTTAAACATCACAAATTTTTTTTTACCTGGATCAAAATATAATCTTGGCTATAAGACCTTTATATGGTTCCAATGAACATAACCAATCAAATTAGTGCTTACAAAAATGGATGAGTTTTAAAGTTTTTACTCAAAATTTTGTTATTTACTGAAAGAAAAGTTATCTATTTCCATGTTTTGTGACATATTTTAGATTATATATTTTCATACCTAGAGAAGTATTTTTCTTTTCTTCTACATCTCAAGAAATTGCAATAAGTATTGTGATTAGTTATATATCTAATGCATTAATTTTGCTTGGTTTTGACTTAGTATCTGAACTGACCATAAGATGTAGAGAATTGATATAGCTGCACAACAGAAAGTATCTGGAATGATGTTTGGGAAGGACCTATGTATCTTTGTTGCATGAGTTTATTGAATCCTATGATAACTTTCTTTTTTGAGGTTCCTTTTGACCAAAAGCGGGGAGCTTATAGAGGAACCATCCAATAAAACAAACAAAATCAATATTGTAAACAACAACAACAACAAAAAAATCCAGTTCAAAAGGTAGCAGTGATTGTGCCCTAACTGTTAAAAGACTAATACAAGGAGTGATGACCTTGTGGAATTTGGTGGTGATGAGGTTATAAAATGTGACAAAAAGAGATTGCAGTTTTTATTGTTCCATTGATTTCACCTTTTCCCTTTTTGATATGAAGTTGGCTAAAGACTTTATTTTGTTACTCACTGAGTCTAGGGAGTGTGCAAGGAGAATGATGTTACCTTCTAATAGGCACTATGTTTAGCAGTGCTCAAGCAAGTGTACATCAGGTCAGAACTCGGCCGAAACTTGCATCTTGCAGTATATTGGGTGTGTGATGAAAATGATAGCAACCAATTTATTAGATGATACATAAACATCAAGAGCAGATGGGCTTTCAGAAAACAAAGATACTATTTTAAAGAAAATGTCTCAATTATATAAAGAAGAAAGGCAAATATAGAACACTATTAATGTTGTAAAAGTGATATTGTTTTGCAATTTTTTATACATATTTCCATTTTATTACATCTGTTCAGGTTTTCTGGTCTTAATTTATGCTCAACTCATGATACAAAGAGTAAGATGTAAAGCAAACCAGGGATAATTTCAGCCTTAATTTTCTACTTTTACAAACTTTCTTTGTGATTAATATTTTGTGTGACTAATATTTTGCCTTCAGTAGTCCACCGTTTAGGAGAAAATCTAAATTTCCAAGTATTTTTCCCCCCCAATTGTTAACTTGCAATAAACCAGTAAAACTAGATTGTGTAAAATTTTAGAAATTGAATTAAAATGTAATGGCTGTATAAAGGATTCTATATACTCTCTTAAGGAGCAATCACGGAGGAAATATTACAACTGTTTAATCATGAGCAAGTTTGCTTATTGTAAAATGAAAAGACTGTCTTTCCCAATCAAACACGTGTTTCTGTGATATGTGATGTACTTATGAGATAAGTTTTTCTTCAAAAATATCAAAATCAATTTAAATAGATGATTTCAGATTAACTACAAAGAAAAAGCTGATCTACCAGGCTTATGTTCAGCTTCTGACATAATAAGGCAAATGATAAAGCTAGTAAAGACTTGAGGAAAATGCTTCAAAAATGTGTATATCTATAATAATAAAAGTGTAATATGCTAATTAGACTGGACAGCCAAATGACCTTCCTGACCTCCTTCTGGACAACCTTCAGGACTAAGCCGGGGCTCTGAGTGTAGAGGTAAGCTGCCACGAGTATGAGGGCCAAGCCCCTTGCATGAATTTTGTGCATCAGGCCTCTAGTATACTAGTATGTGTAAAGATAACTGAGGTTCATCAAGTTCAAATTATGTATTCAAGGCTACTAAAGTGCTAAGATAGAGGGTCAAACTTTGGTATCTTATTTATGAAATAAATGTGTTTCCCATTATTTCTTATGGTCTGATCCTATCTTAACAGTACAGACTGAAAATAATTTACATGATAAAAGTGATAGGTTTTGTTATTAGAAATTTCACAATAAATTGATTTACCTTCTCAATGTGTCTAGACATGACTTGTAATGCATTAGTATTAATTTGCAAATTTGCACATGCCATTTTCCTCAAAAATTAAATTACAAAATTTAAAATATTCTATTAAGTGACTAAGAGGGTATCTTTTCCAAAATATTTTGTGTATAAATCTACAAAATACACTTAACTGAGAGCTTAAGCAACATTTTTAAAGTCACATGGCTAGTTATGAAAAGTATTCTGTAAAGCAGGCTATAACCCATAATTCTAATTTGAAGCTGAAAACTCATAATTTGAAAGGCTTAAAGAGAAAAGAAAGCTATGAGCTTTTTATTATAGAAAGTTTTAATTACATTATTACAAATCTCCATGGCCATATTCATTAAAATTTGATCTCTTTGTCCATTATATTCATTGTCCTAAAAACTGAATATAGAATATGATCTAATCAAATGTGGGTTGCTTGCTTAAAATAAATAATAAATACAGAAATGAGAACTCAAAACGCAAGGCAAATAGTGTACGGTATGGAAACAAAATGTTAAAATCATAAAAATCTGAATTTTGAGATTCCTATAATTTGACCCCCACCTACTTTTCCTCTCATACTTTTATTTTCCTCTGAGCTCTCTCATGTAGCTAAGTTCCCTGCTGTGTTCATGCCCCATATTTTACCAACTAGAATAACTAGCCACCCATTCCTTTGTAATGCCCTTTCCGTTATCCTTTCTTTAAGCTCTATACTCCCTTCAAATAAATTTCACGTGCATGATCAATCTCCTCTATGAAATGTTTATTGATTTCTGCATCTTCTGAGACCTCAGAGAGTCTTCACCATTTACACCATGCCTTTGATGTTTATCACCCAATGCCCTTGGCATTTGTTCCTGAGCTGCAATTGTTAATAGTCGCGCAGTATTTCAAGTACTTCCTCATCTAGCTTCAACTGCAATGAAGTCTCAGTAGTTCTGACTTCCTGTATGGTGAGGTCAGTTAATTTCCTTGAGATAAAATTTCATACTAGATATAAAGGGAATAGACTAGACAATAAATAAATTTAACTTGATACAAAAGTGACATGCCCACAGCAGCTGCAAATCACAAAGCTAGCATTTCAATTAAGTTCTTCCTTATGTCTAATACCCTATGTCCTTTCTCATATACCTGCTTAGAAATCCATGTCACACTGCTAGGTAATTTTGTGCTATTTATAACCAGTTCTAATTTTGAGGCACTTTGATTACTTCTAGTTGGCAGCAAAGGATTCATGGAAATCTAAAAAAAATAAAAAAGTATTGAATTATTTTCACCTGCAAGATACTGACTCTTAAACCTCTAGAAAAGTAGACACTTTTATGAAATTGAACTAAAAATAACATTTAAAAATATTCAGAGTCATGATGAGGGAGGTGCAGATAGAAGAATAGTACACTTCTAATTTTGTAAATGGAAAATCAGGAGGTTTTTTGAGTCACACATAGAGATAGCAGCACCATTTGCTCTTTGATTGACCATTTAATTTATCATTACCATGATTAGCATTGTTACAGTAGGCTTAGTGATAATAAGATAGAGTAGGTATTACAGCTTGATGATACATTGGATTTCTCTTCATTATAAATGTTTTTTTTAATTTTATTGTTGTTTTATTATAATTTCCAATAAACTATAGGCTTTTTAAATACAAATGAACTATCCTTATATTATAGGTAACACACACAGAATCTGAAAACAAATATATTTTTCTTGGTTTTCAAAATAAATATGTAAATGGATAATTTGGCCATTAAAAACTCTTCTTTTGAAAGAAAAATGCATCCATAAAACTAAATACATTGAATAATTGACACCAGACTGAAAAAAATCTCTTTGATGATATAATTTACTGCTACTCATTGTCTAATTGAATACCAAAAAGTATCCCAGATAAAAAAATCACTATTGAGAAATTTTACCAAAATGGAAATTAGATCATGTCACTCTTGTCTTATGGCTTTCCACTTATTTCAAAGGATAAAAAGCATTTCCTTTTGACAGTGGCTTCCAAGGTGCAACCTTTTACATCATCATCCCTTTCCTCCCTCATCCTTAATTTTCCCTTGTCAAGTGGCCTCCATGCAGTTTCTCCTTGATAGCAAAAATCTTCCAGTTTTAGAGACTTTTCATGTACCCTACCTAAAACACTCTTTCCCAAGGTAACTACTGGGATAGCTTTATTACCTTTCTCAGCCTCTGTTCTTCTCTGTGAGACCTTTCCTAACTACCCTCAATACATTTACAATTGCCTGTCCTATATCACACACACACACACACACACACACACACACACACACAGCCCAATATCCTCCCTTCTTGCTTTACTATCCTCTAGAGTACTTAACACATAGCATTGCACAGCATTGGTTATCCTCTAATATGCCATGTTGTTTATTTATTGCTTGTATTACTCTATCAAAATGTATAATTGAAAATTATAAGGGTATTTGTTTGTTTGTTTGGTTGGTTGGTTGGTTGGTTGGTTGGTGTATCATTTGGGCCTAGAACAATGTCTGGGACATAGAAACTTCCCAATAAATGACACTTTAATAAATAAATAACCAGGTCAGTATTAGCTTTAGTGTATCTAAAAATGAATGTCTCATTCTGAGTGTCTTCTGCCATTTAGCAGGCCTTCTATCAGTTTTGAATGACAAAGATCACTTTTTGGAATATTTATCTCTATAAGATTTTTTCACTAATTTTTCTGTCATGAGATTTTCCCACAAGGCTTGTACACTTCATGGTTTGTTGGGTAACAGAAGTATGAGACAACTGAGGTTAGTTCCATATAACATACTTTTATTCTAAGGGATAGTAACAGTAGTGATAGATGCGATTCACAGAGAATCCCTTACTTTAGCTAAGACTAACTATCTTTCTACAAAACAGCGGGGAGTGGACTGAGTTGTTTAATTCTTTCCTCAATTTTAATCTTTTAAAATTAAAAGATTCGGTTGTGGGTAATGACAGCCTTGGCTATTGATTGGCTTCACCCTCTTTTGTTTTTGTTTTTTCAAACAGTCAATGAGTTAAAATTGTTTTTTACTTTTTTGAATGGTTACATTTTAAATGATTATATAAGCATCTAATCATATCCTTGATATTTTTCTCTTGGCCTACAAAGCCTAATGTATAATTATCTTGCCCTTTTAAGAAAAAGTTTACCAATCCTGTTCTAGGCATTTAATGTCAAATAAGAATAAAAAACTCATTAAGAAAATAATATGAATAGCTCCCATTAATAGAGAACCCTTAGCAGTGTGGTATGCTATTTCAAGTCCTTAATATTTGTAACAGAATGATACTTTTAATCACAGTTTTACATGTGAGTAAATAAAGGCTCATAAAGATAAATAACTTGACCAACATCATATTAGCAGTTTTCTGAATAAATTAGCAATCACTTTTAGTCTACCAAACCCACAAAAGTTTCTCATTAGTATTGTTGCCAAACAGCAATAACAAAAATAGCAGCAGCAGCAATAAAATAAGGCTAGTAAAGGGGGGACATTTAAGACCAATAACAAACTATTTACTCCTTGGAGTTTAAGATTTTCTGGTGGGCAGTCCACTGCCTTGGTTTTTTTTTTGACTGTCTTATATTTTCTGCTCTGCTTCAACAATGTCTGAAGCAAGATGGAGTTTGTCAACTGGTAGCCAAGAAAATAAAGAACTCTTGCCAATCTCCAAATGTCCCATCTGGTGGTTGGTCATGACTCTGTGCTTCCCACATGCTATCACAACTGAGGGTGCATCCTGATCTCTGAATGGTGGGCTATGAGTAGAAACCATGCTCCTGAAACAAAATCAAATGTTCCCAAGTAAAGCCAACAAGAGCTGACTATCACACCATGAATATTTTGCAATATATTAATCACATCAATAATATGTCTTGAAAACTGCACTGAAATGTTTAGATATTTATGTTCTTGAGAGTTATTACTTTGAGAAAATAGACTGTGTGCTCATTGCTTTTATGGGTAAAAGCTAAACTAAGTAGGTCTTAGATGTGAAGTAACACTGGATGGCTTCATAGAAAAATATGTGCACAATATTTTTTATTCAAATTATACAAAATTGGAAGTACATGGTGACATGGTGTGCTTGAAAGATAACTCAAGGGAGAGTCAATGAAAAAAAAGTATCCAAGCCACGTTTTCCACATTTCCTTTTGTGAGATGTACAACTAACTTTTACAACAAACTATTCCTTAGGCATCTTCACCAATGAGTTAATTTTTCCACGTGAAAAGTTGTGTGTTTTTTTTCACTCGAGAATATGTCTGTTGATTTGAGAGAGAGAGAAAGAGACATTGATGGGAGACAGAAACATCAACAATTGTTTGCCTCCTGTATGTGCTCCAACCAGAAATTGAACCCACAACCTAGGTGTGTGCCCTGACCCGGAATGGAACATGCACTCTTTTTGGTGTATGGGGATGATACTCCAACTAACTGAACTACCTGGCCAGGGCAAAAAGTTTTGAAAAATATAAAAATTAATGTTTTTTATTGCAAAACTATATGTGTGTATGTACAGTATATACCTACAAACATATATATATACATATATATATTCATATATATTCACACACACACACACATATATATATATATACACACACTCATATGTACTGGTATATACACACAAACATGCTCTCACATATATCTATATATCTATTTACCTTTCAATAACATATAGACTTTTTCCCCCCTTTTTAAGTTTAGACAATCATAATCTATTCCCAAGGGATTACAACATATTCAGTTTTTAGTGTATTGTGTTTACAATTCCTGCTGATTTTCCCGATTGAATTGCTAGCTGTTATTTAGCATTTGCTGAGATGAATAGCAAGGAGTCAACTCAGAACATAACATTATCTGCGAGTCACTGCCTAATGATATAGGCAGTGCTTGTCTGGCACACAATCTAAAACAAAGTGAAACAATGTGAGAAAAATTGGAGATGATTTGAATGTAAGGGATATTGGTAAGGTAGTTCAAAATACTAACAGGCAATTTCTGAACTGTGTCCACAATGAAAGAATGCAGGAGGGTATAAGTATATTCTCACCTGCTTATCTTTCCATTCTGTGTTGTATTTTCACAAAGAGAGCAAAGGGAACAGCCACCTTGTACATTCCAGGTGGGTACAATTCCTTTTCAGTCCTAGTTTCTTTAAGTGCACATAGCTATTGGATTTGTTGAATAGTAAATATTAGTTGAGTTAATATTAAATTTGAAAAGTTGAATTAATATTGAATTCACAAGGAAATTCATACACTAAAATGATAATGTTTTGGGGATTTCCTGGCAGAGTGAGGACATTCAGGACAGAGGGAAAGAGAAGCATAGCAAAATAGTCACCAAATCCAGTCACTTAGTACTTTAAAAGTCATGTCATCAGCTTTAAAATGTTTAACAAGTGCCCATATCTAAAAGGTAGGCCCAAGGGTATGTGATTTTAGAAATGACAGTTGGATGTCTATTTACTCTAGCATGGAAGTAAGCTTAAAGTATATATGCTCGAATGTAGAAGTTATTAGAGTGTCGGTACGCATTAGAGCTGAAAATAACTGCCAAGGTTATTTTGTTGGCCATTGGTGGCACCTAAAATTGCCACCCGAATCCAATGCACTGCATCTTTCCCTCTTAAGTAAAACCTGTGTTCTTACATTCATCTTTGAAGACCGAAAATAAAATCTTATATCCTGAGTCTAAATCTTTAAGGCATCTCTCTCTTTTTTCCCCCTATAAAAATCCTCTGAATATTAGAATTCCTTTTCTCTTTTACTGGCATGCTATTGTTTAGGATCTTGAGAAGTACTGCTGAATGCACCAATCAAGCACCCCCTTCAGCCATAAAAGGTTCAGCAAACACAGGACAACTAACCCACTAGATGCCATTCACTATGCTCTGAAATTTACAGTGTTCTGCCAGCCTGTATAACCCCAAGGCAACTCTGAAAGTCACTTTATTGTCCTTTAAGATTAAGAAAAAAGTTCTGTAGTAAATTCCATATTGTTTTCTTTCAGCCCCCTTGCAAGCTGGCAGCAAGGGCATTTTTCCCATTGGGCTCTGCAGTGTGTGGAGCAGGGAGTCTGTTTTTCTGTAGAACATATCACTAAAACTTTGTTAATTTTATGACTTCAACCATCTGTCAACTGTTTAAGCATGATGTAATAGCTACCAAGGCACTGATTTTGCTTCTTTCTCATAAGCACCCTTGTAAAAAAGGGGAATTTTTAAATCTGGTTTCCAAGTAGAATTGAAGCCATGATGTTGGCAGTAAGTTTGGAGACTATCTTATGTATTGCAGTGTTCTCCTTTTTGATAAGAAAATCAAGATCCAGAGAAGAGAAAGTATTTTACATTTGAGCACAAACTGAAATCTGAGTGATGTAACTCCCACTCGCCTGTTTCTATGTCAGTCACTCTGCCGCTAAGTTGTGATGCAGGGGATTTTGGAAGAATATGGAATGATTATCTTCCATGTTTTTAGATCCAATATGTTTGCAGAAAGTTTCGATTGCTTTGTTGGCATGCAGTTCTAACAGCCATTACCTGAAGAATATTTTTTCTTTCATTGCCAACAAATAAAATTTGCATTTTATGATGCCTATTCTGTGGCCATGCATCCATTATTTAGATTTTGAGTGTTAAAGAGATGAAAAACAATATGAGGAAACGGTGATCTTAATAATTAATATGAAATTAATAAAAAACATATATATATATATATATATAATACACCTTAAAATTTGGGGTGCTCAAACATCTATCTTTCCAGTTGTGTGTTCCTTAGGGTAAAATGGCATTGACTATTTTTTTTTTTTTGTAATACATATAAACTGAAAAATATCCCAGAAGACTATTGTGGGCCTCTAAGAAGTTATTCTGCAATGCAGTGTAATGATAACACCGTCTACTGAGTGGATAGGCCACCCAGAGACTGTGGAGCTTATTGCCTATTAAAGTATATTGCCATTTACCTTGACCCTTGACAAACTCTATTCTTCAAGGCTTTTTTCTCTGCCTTTCTTTCCCCCTCTTGACAGGTAATGATTTCAAAAGATCTATTAGATATTATATGCATAACGAAAGTGCAAAGCTTGCTGTCAGGTACAATAGACTGCAGATTTTATTTGAGATCTCAAAGTTGGAGTGTCAGAGGTACCTGGAAGGTCAGTGAGGACTGTGCCTGCTCCCCATCTCCTCCTTTGGCAGATATTACCAAAGTTACTTGCATAATGCATAATACTATTTTTTCTATTTCCCCCCTTTTCTTGAAGGTCAGTTTATTCTTCCATAAGCAGAAGGTCAATGATGACCTCTGTCTTAATGGTTTCTATCCTATTCATGCTTATGCACTTTGTAAGTTTTAAGTAATATAGAATAATAAAAATAGGCTCATTATTTTTTTCTTATGAATAGACATTATAGTGCTAAAGACAAATTCTCAGGGTAAAGACTTTAAAACAAAAGCCATAATTCTATCACTATTTTTATTTGTGTGTATTCTTTCTCTTTTAAAACAATTTTTTTTTTTTTTTGATTTCAGAGAGGAAGGAAGAGGGAGAGATAGAAACATCCATGATGACAGAGAATCATGGATTGGGTGCTTCCTGCAAGTCCCCCATTAGGATCGAGCCCACAACTCGGGCATGTGCCCTTGACCAGAATTAAACCTGGGACATATTCAGTTCGCAGGCTGACACTCTATCCACTGAGACAAACCGGCTAGGGCTGTATATTCTCTTTTACATACAAATTATTTCTTTATACTATCACAATCATAGTAGAGATACATTGCCCTTAAACTTTGCTCTTTATTATCGTATCTAATAAAAGAGTAATATGCAAATTGACCATCATGCCAACACACAAGATGGCTGCCCCCATGTGGTCAAAGATGGAAGCCCCCATGTGGATGCAAGATGGCCACCACAAGACCAGGTCTGCAGGGGACAATTGAGTGAGGGGAATCCAGGCCTGCAAGGGAGGACAGTTGGAAGGGACCAGGCCTGCAAAGGAAGACAGTTGGGGGGTACCAGGTGGGTGAGGGAAGGCAGTTAGGGGTGACTGGGCCAGCAAGGGAGGGTAGTTGGGGGTGACCAGGCCAGAAGGGGAGGGCAGTTAGGGGTGACCGGGTCAGCAGGGGAGGGCAGTTGGGAGGGATAAGATCTGCAGGGGAGGGCAGTTGAGGGCGACCAGACCTGCAGGGGAGGGCAGTTGGGGGGGACCAGGCCATCAAGGGAGGGCCTAAATGGGCAGTCAGATATCCCTCAAGGGGTCCCAGTTTGGAGAGGTTTGCAGACTGGACTGAGGGACTGCCCCCCCCTTGCACAAAATTCATGCATGGGGCCTCTAGTAATAGTCATATTAGTCTTTTAATAGCTGTGGATAGTTTTACCATTTCAATGCACCAGATATTTACTTAATGTTTGTTATAACTTTTACAAATTAAAACTTGGATGGGATTATCCTTTTAATTGTTTTCCAAATATTTCTCCTTGCATGCTTATTTGTTTGGAATTTATGATTTCTTATCTGGTTAATTGGAACATTCATGTTTATTAACATTAAACATCATATTTTTATTATATACCTAATTTTCATAAATAATTATACAAAACTTTACTTTGTCTTGCACAAATTAGTGCTACATACACTTAATTTTTATTAAATTTGTAAGTTAGTCTGCCTAATATTTTTTGTTTAGTCTTTTGTAATTTTAAGGCTCCATTTTAAGTCACAAGTTATTGGAATTTTTAAAAACTATGAGTTTGCTAAGTTTGGTGTTCATTAGTAATTTAAGCTTCATCATTATATATACTGCAGTTAGATTGTCATCTAATTTATTTCTAAATAAAATAGGTGAAACTTCCTTTCAAATGTTCTGGAATAATGCTCAATATCATGTTGTTTCTATGTATATTTTATAAGATTTGGATGTTAATATCATTTTAACATTATTTATGATAAATTTATTTTTCAACAATTTTTTCTATCATTATCCCCAGTAATCACAATTACACCCCTCCTATTTTATTATTTTTTCAGTACTGAATTATTAATGGTTTGAAACCTATAAACCTCTTACACTATACTAGAGTCCCAGTGCACAAAATTTGTGCATGGGGGTGGGGGTTGTCCCTCAGCCCATCCTGCACCCTCTCCAATCTGGGACCCACCAGGATTGGGCCTAAATGGGCAGATGGACATCCCTCTCATAATCCAGGATTGCTGGCTCTCAATCATTCACCTGCCTGCCTGATTGCCCCTAACCACTTCTGCCTACCAGCCTGATTACCTCCTAACCACTCCCCTGCCAGCCTGATCGACACTTAACTGCTCCCCTGCTGGCCCAATTGCCCCTAACTATCATCCCCTGCTGACCTGGTAACCCCTAATTGCCCTACCCTGCTGGCCTGGTAACCCCTAACTGCCCTCCCCTGCTGGCCTAGTCCCCCCCCAACTATTCTTCCTTGCAGGCCTAGTCCCTCCAAGTGCCCTCCCCTGCTGGCCTAGTCCCCCTCCCCCCCAACTATCTTCCCTTGCAGGCCTGGTCCCTCCAAGTGCCCACCCCTGCTGGCCCAGTCCCCCCAACTGTCCTCCCCTACGGGCCTGGTCCCCCCCAACTGCCCTCCCCTGCTGGCCTGGTCTCCCTCAACTACCCTCCTCTGCCGGCCCAGTCACCCCTAACTGCCCTCCCCTGCTGGCCTAATCACACACAACTGCCCTACTCTGCAGGCCTGTTCCCCCTCAACTGTCTTTCCCTGCTCTCCATCTTGTGGTAGCTATCTTGTATCCTCATGCAGATGGACATCTTGTGTGTTGGAATGATGGTCAATTTGCATATTACTCTTTTATTAGATAGGATTCCACTTCTGCTATCTATCACAAAACTATGATTATGATTTAGACTTGGTTATAATCTGTTTGGACCCTGTATTTTCTCACGTATATATCAGCTCCAATATGAAATACTGGGAATAGGAGAATGGGTCAGTCTTCTAATTATTTGAAAACTTATAATTTATCTAGTAAAAATACAAATTTAGTAAATGTATAATTATATGTAACTAGCACACTGATAAAGATATAGAGCATTTTCATTTACTCCAGAAAATTTCCTCATTCACTTTCCTCGCAATTTTCATCCCAAGAGGCAAGCATTCCTCTGATTCTTATCAACATAGCTATTTTTTACCTATTCAAGAACTTCATATAATTGAGTCATACTCTGTGTGTTCTTTTTGCTCAATACAGTGCTGTAGGATTTATCTCTGTTGTGTATATCCATAATTTGTTCACATTTATTGTCATGTTGCATTCCACTGCTTATCTTTTCTTCTACTGATGGATATTAGTTAACACTTTTGGTCATTTTGGATTAAGTTGCTATGAACATTTTTAAGCACATTTTTTTTTTTTGTTGTTGGCCAAAGCTTTCTTATGTATTGGGTAAAAACATGGGCATAAAATAGTTATTAGAAGGTATATGTATATTTAACTTTTCCTACATAATTGTATCAGTTTATTGTTCTTGGCTTAATGTATGAAGAATTTCAATTGCTCTATATCCTTACTGACACTTAAAAGTGTGATATTCTTGATAACGGTTGTATCAAGTTCAATACCTTTTACCAAAGGAAATAGGAAAAAGAGATCTCTCCTATTTTCACTCAATAACTGTTCTAAATGTCTTAAACTTTAGTATAACACTTAAAGAAAAGTGCAAAAGCATAATTGAGCAATTCATTTAATTATCATAAATGAATCCCATGTAAATAATACTATAGAAGCCCTCTCTTGCTATTCTTCAATCATTTTTCCTCTCTTTTCCTTGCTAACGGTAACCACTATCCCACTTAGAAACCTGTTATTTAGTTCTGATTAACATATAATTTGAATGTTAAAAAAAAATCTTTGTTTTTGTGTTTGACTTCACCAAAGGAAAGTTTCGAGAGAGTCATTCATATTATTGCATGTAGCTATATAGTTCACTAATTTTAATTTATTTAGTTGTGAACTTATTTATCTTTTCTGATATAGATTTTAGTGGCTTCTACTATGAATGAAATTTCTTAGACATGTTACTGGTGCATGCATTTCTGTTGCATATATACCTATGAATAGAAATTGCTGTCAGAAAGTCATTCCACTTCATAAGTTTTGCAACATGGTTTAACCAGTACTCCAACAATATTTTAGACCTAGATTTACAAAATGGTTCTTTAATGAATTATCTTCCTCTACTGGGAATTGTTCAAGCTTTTTATGAGTTCAAGTCCCAATTTCAGCAATTTTCCAGAGTATCTATGTGTTCTCCTACAAGGTTGTTGTATTTTATTAATCACATACTACTTTTCTTAATATAACTTTGAAAAATCTCACAGTGCTGACTCAGCTGGACTCTGCTTAATTATACTGCAGTTTAAATATAATATATTAACATTAATTAAGAATATGAGTTTGTAAATTTGTAGAATGGTTGGAATAAAAATATTGACAAATATTAAATGTTGACATGTAAGCCAAATAATTCCATTTTTTATATGAATGAATTAATAAAGGGATACCTGCCCTAGCAGGTCTGGCTCAGTGGATAGAGCCTGAGTACAGAAGGGGCCCAGGTTTGATTTCAGTCAGGGGCACATGCCCAGTTGTGGGCTTGATCCCCAGTAGGGAACATGTGGGAGGCAGTTAAACAATGATTCTCTCTCATCTTTGATGTTTCTATCTCTCCCTCTCCTTTCTTCTCTGAAATCAATATAAATAAATAAATAAATAAATAAATAAATAAATAAATCCTTCTTTAGTTTACCTGTATAAAATATTAAATTTAAAAAGACCAGGAAAGGGACAATATTGTCAAGGGGTGATATGCATATCTATATTCCCAAACATTTGGAAATCTCAATCATAAATGATGAGCAAAAATCTGTGAAAGTAGACTTCAGCTTCTTATTAGAATGTACAAAGTTGCAAGTGATGTCACTCTTGCCTGAACAAAATCACCTAAATGACTACAGAAATTATAGTTGTTGTTTTGGTTTAACCCATCTGAGATATGATGAACATAAATGGTAATGAACTAAACTCCAGGAAGTAATGAGCCCTTTATTGAATCATATACTATGATTACTTCTCATACTTAGTGGAATAGTAGAAAGAGGAGAAATATACCATAGCCTACAGTAATAGGAAACTAGCTGAACCTTTAAGACACTGTCATTCCCAAGAGCTCAGTCACAGCCTGAGCCTGCATTACCTGTTTATACTTTTCCACAGGTTGTCATCTAGCATAATGCAGTATTTTGATGAAGAATTTTCATCAAAATACTGCATTATGCTGAGAGGAGAAATGGAAATCTGAGTGATACTTCTTTTGGGCATGTGGGCCCTTCTACAAAAACAAGGCAGGACCCTCCCAATGCTGAGATAAGGCATTTCAACCTCATCCCTCCATCCAACCATCCTCCAAAGGCTCAGAAAGTTGGGGCAAGCATGGAGAACAAGATCACTTCATGGTTCCCCCAAAATGCTGGTGGTTAAGCATTAAAACAATTTGAAAAAGCTGGTGAGTAGGCAATAAAACAAAAGAGATTTCTTGAATTTTATCAGTGCTTAGATTCCAAGATCTGCTGAAGTTAAAGTCTCATGTTCCCTTCAAATCATTCTCAGCCTGTGGTGATCTGAATCAAGTTGCAACAAAGCTCAGACTCAGCTCAATTCATATCATATTGACTCAGCACCCTAAATCTAGTGGCCTCTTTCTTGAGTCTTTACTGTTTTATTGTGTGATAAATGTTGAGAAGTTATAAGTCATAGACATTGGGGATTTTATAAGCCTGTTTGAGGCCTTACATATTACAGTACCCCATCCTTCCTTAAACACAGGGCAAATTATATAGATGTAGGGCTTAATAGGCTCAAGGAAGAATGGCTTTGTCTGAGTGAAAGAAGTCTGGTTTTATGTTTGATTGGCATCCATTGCAGAAATTTTGAAGATGAAATTATAACTGTACCAATTAGCTATTGCTGCATATCAAGATTGAATAGCTTAAAACACACACACACACACACACACACACACACACACACACACACACACACACACATGCCCACTCTTTAGCTCACAAGTCTATGGTTAGTTCAGGTTGGTGACTCTTCTGGACTCTCTGGGACTTCTGATTTATCTGGAGTCAGTTTCAGATTCAGCAAAGAGGCTCTGCTGTTGAGATGTGAGTGAATTTGTTTGGAACGACAGCGTGGGGAGTGGAAAGGGTTTGCATGGCTCTCTTCTCATCCATCAAGCTTCCATGTGTGAGTTTTATGGTGATGGGGCAGAACTCAGAGAGACCTGAAAACTACTAGGCTGCCTGAGGCTAGAAAATGTCAGTTATATTGTTTTATATTGGTTAAAAAATCAAAAGGCAAAGCCAGAGTGAATGGTTGGGGAAATGCACTCTACCCCTTGCTGCAAGTTGCTGCAAAATGATATTCAATGGGGTATGGGGAATGATTTGGTTAAATGAAGGACCTGGATATTTTGGCAATCCAGGAAAAAGAAAAAAAAAAGAGTTCTTAAAATAAGGAAGTGATACAGTTAAATGAAAGAGAGAGAGAGAGAGAGAGAGAGAGAGAGAGAGAGAGAGAGAGAGAGAGAGAGAGAGAGAGAGAGAGAGAGAGAGAAAAGAATCAGATTCCAGAGATATTTTAAAAATTCAACCAGGAGGATTTTGTAACCAATTATTAGAGTTGAGGGAAACATGAAAAGGTAAGTGAACTGACTTGCAGTTATAACTTAATAGAGCTATATTTTTGAATTCTGCATTTCACTTGGCATAACTGTTCAGGTTTTTACATAATCTACATAGTTAGTTATTTTAAAGGCTGCATCTAGCTTCAAACACTTCATTCATACCAACATTATCATTTCATTCTTTGACCACTGAACATTTAGGTAGGACATATCATTCCTTTTTATATGTGAAATACCTATAGAGTACATGTACCTGCAATGTTTTCACTTTAATTTCTCCTCTGTTGATTTCTTTTTAAAGTTGTTAATATCATATAATACATGGCTGATATTATGAAGTACATTTTATAATATCTGGCTAAGCACCACTAGGCATTCTATAGAGATAATTTACTCTCCTCGTATTTGGGTTAAACTTCAACAGTACACAGCTTTATGAATTTTTCTCAAAACCTGATGCTGTTAATAATCAGAAACAAGCCTCTGCCCTCTGAAGTTGAATGCTCCATGTTACGTGTAATCTAAAGCATGCTGCTTATAGTTTGACATTCTATAACAAAAATTTAGAGTGTATTTTCTGAAAAGCTTCATTTACTATTGTATGATATCATTTTCCCTATCTCTATATAAGCACTACAGATAATAGATGTTATATAAATGATAGATAGATAGATAGATAGATAGATAGATAGATAGATAGACATTTTTAGCTTTTTATTTCCTGTATTTCAACCAGGATTTCTATATATTATAGTAGCCATTGGATGAATGTGAATTTTTTAGAAATTTGACCTTACTCCATACCTGCCAGTATTGATGACATGACAGTTAAGAGAAGCACATTTTATAAAACAAATACCAATACTAACTCTGCTCAAATGTGACTAAGTAGGAGAACTGCCACCTAAATATCTCAGAAATCTGATGTGGAAAATGAAATACTTTGTTATCAATATGTAAGCTGGTGAATGCTTGTTTGGCAGCAAAATCTTGTACTTCTCTCTCTTAACAGGAAACCTTAGGAAACATTGAATCTTAAAACTATTTAATATTGAATGTTGAAATAAGCATGCGATTTCAAACTATTTTAAATTCAGAGACTGTCATTTTAATGTGAGTATGACATGTTAATGACCTATGTCATCTCTATTCCTCCTTAATAAAAAATTATTTATTCTAAAAATATCTCACGTAAATGAATAAAATACTTTAAATAACACAGCACCCATTTAAATGGGGAATTGACATTACTCTGGACTGAATGTTTGTATTCCCTGCAATTCATATGTTGAAACTCTCATCCCCAAAGTGATGGCATTTTTTAAAAACATGTTTTTATTGATTTCAGAGAGGGACAGGGAGACAGATATAGAAACATCAATAATGAGAGAGAATCATTGACTGGCTGCCTCCTGTGTGCCCCGGACTGGGGAATGAGCCCGGGCCCACAACCAGGGCATTTGCCCTTGGCTGGAATCAAACCTGGGACCCTTCAGTCCACAAGCCAATGCTCTATTCACTGAGCCAAACCAGCTAGGGCCAAAGTGGTGGCATTTGAAGGTATGGTCAGGGAGGTGATTGGGTTATGAGAGTGGAGCCTTCATGAGTGGGATTAGCTTCTTTACAAAAATAGACATGAAAAAGACCATTTTCCTCCCTGTCTTGTGAGGATACAGCAAAAACTTGACTATCTTCATATAAACCAGGAAGATGGTCCACACCCCCAAACCTGCCAGCACAGGGAATTAGTATAAATAGCTCATTGATAAGTGTTTTTGTCTAAGCCACCCTGTCTATGGGATTTTGTTATAGCAGCGCAAACTGACCAAGACAGACAGGTACTTACCAGTACATGTGCAAAGATTTACCTATCGTGTTTTTTTTTTTTCTTTTCCTGAATGTTGCCTCTTTTGATAGAGGATTCATTAATTTTATGTCACTTGGAGTGAATAGGTGATTAGAAAGGGCTAGTAGCAGTAGAAATATTTTCCTACTTCGTTTTCATTTTTCAAAATTTTAACCAACTTGGGCTGAGATCGATGAGAACTGCCCACTGCTAAGGTCAGTGTGGCCTAATTAGTTTTGCTGCACTGCCACCGTAATTTTGCTTGACCTGACATTGAGGGGAGGCTTAGAAGGCAATCAGTATCCAACAGCCATGATGAGCATTAGTTACACCTGGTGACAGATTAATTAGTTAACTGTTGGCACCACTTGCTATACAAGGAGAGAAAAAATTTGATGCCCCATATCCTCATAAAAATATCAATGACGTTTGCCTCCCTACTAAAAGTATTCTAATTCACGAAGACCTTTCAATATAAAGGTTTCCTGATAACATAAATGCTGGGTTGGTTTCAACATTGGGTGACAATGTGATCTAGCAATTTATCAAATTCTGTGGAATTAAACTTTCTGGTTCTACATATATCACAGAAATCCATCTTCTTTTGGGGAACTGCAGAAAGTTATTTTTATGATAAATTTAACATCTCTTTAGTGAACATATTTTCTTCCAGGGATCCATTTAGAAAAATATTCTGGGGCTTTGATTTCTCTTTCTTTCTTTTTTTTTTTTTTTTTTTTTGCCTATATTGAAAGATTTTAGTCACATCTTTTTCTCAAAGCTAAAGTAAAAACAAACTATCCTAGTTTCTTGAGATCTATTTTCTCTTGAAGATATCAAAAAAAATCTAAATATTAAAATTTGTTCTGATTTTTCCCATACCATTTTGCTGATTAATTCACTTCATTGGCTGATCTATTGAGACATTAATGATTAATAATATTTTAATTTCTTGAGTATTTACTTACCCTTGAAGACATTAGAACAGGATTTATTTAAATTCTGAAATGTTCCCTATTATTTTCACAAACTCTCTTAATATGGAATTTTTAAAAACTTGATTCTTCTGTTGAATTTTAAATGACTATCTTTTCACTACTCTTTGCGAAAAAAATCATCTCTTTGTACACTTAACAACTATCTTATCGCTGGATGTTTTGTTGTTGCTTTCCTCCAAAGAAGTGAGAAAAAAAATTTGACACTAATTTTTTTTTTCTCAAGGCATCTACCCATGATTTCATTTGTGCTAAGCTTGCTTACAGAACTGTCAAGACGAAATGTACCCTTTCACTATGTCAAATACTTGCTGACTCATAATGGTGGGAAATAAAATAATAAATATTAAATAAGTCCACTTATGTTACCACATGATGATGTAATGTGCTTTCTCGGGTTTCATTGGACATGGCCACTTTGTGATAGTCTATGGAGGAGAATTTGACTTCCTCCATGTGCTGAGAATACAGAGATTGCAGGAGTCAGCGATTGATGGACACTCCCCTAAAATTAATAACCGTGATTACCCACTGGCCAAACATTGATTTTCCTTTTATAATGCTGCAGTATGCTGCTATTTTAGTGTCTAATACCACCTGGGAAATTTTAAGCACCATCCCTTAAGAAATTATCTACAAAACTGTTTTGGACTATCTTGTCTTTTCTCAAACTGTTACTCCTGTGTTTGAGGGAACCTTTTCCCACAAAGCAAAGAGAGTATATACTAGTTTTATTATTATTTGTAAAGAATATATATTTCTAAATATAAAAAGATGTTTATTTTTATTTGATTTTGTATTATTTTATTTTTATTGAATTATTTGGTGTATTTGTTAATAATTTTGAGATACAATTTATTATTAAATATACTGAAAATACACATTTTAAATCCCCTCTAGTTTCCTTTTCATTTTCCCCCCCAGAAGATCTTCCCAACCCTAATCTGGCCTCTAGCAACCACATAGCTTTTTTCTGCCACTTTAGATTAGTATTGTTTATTCTTAAATTTGTATTTAAAAAAAATTATTCGGATAAACTCTTTTGCAAATATCTTAGCTCACTTAGTATGTGGCATGCTATTTCATTCATTTACAGCATCTATTGATAAATTGATAAACACAAATTCTTAAAATTTATTAGTGTTCTGTATGGTTAGTATTTTGTGTGCCTTAATAAAATTTTTCCTACTAAAAAGCTAGAAAGGTATTTTCTATATTGCCTTCTAAGCTATTTTTTTTCTTTATTATTATTATTTCAATCAACCATGCAGTGATTTCTGTGTGTGGTATGAGGTCAGGGGATGTGGTGATCATGAAAATGTGCCATTCAAATAGTCTGCCTTGAGGAGTGTAATTAAGGAACAACATACCGAATCAACTGCATTGGTGCTAAGGACATACTGCCTAATAAGTTAGCATGGCAGGGATAATAAGGCACATTCCTGTGACATCTTACATGGAAAATCCTTGTTTGTTTCTTGGAGGATCTATTTCTATTATTTTTTTTTTACTTTTTTTCCACACAAATAACCAATTATCCCTACATCTAAACTTCAGTTCTTATCTGTAAAATGTGATTCTTAAGATCTGCCCAATATGTTTTCTCTGAGGATGGAGAGCTAAAGGAATTATCACAGGGCTACAAAATGGTATGTGGATGAATTGTAGTTTGGTTGTCTTGAACTAAGTCTACTGTTGGGTAAACTGGGCCATAGATTATTTCTGTGCATTTGGGCACGCCACTTGACATCCCTGAGTCCTTCACCACTCACCTTGAAGGTACAGGGGCCTTGTTGCTTAGCTCTCAAGTCCATTTAGAATTTGAAAAGTGAAGATCAAATGTAAGAGAGTTAGCTATGATCTCAAGACAAGGACTTTAAAATATAGCTTGTTACTCCTCTAGGTTTCTTTATTGGCTTAGTATTTTGTTTTTGCATTTTGAATGAACTTCTGTTTTTTGCTAACTTATAGGTTCATGTAAGAAAATATATATTTTCTCTATAATGTTTGTGTAGATAGATGGATTGATGGGTAGGTAGGTAGGTAGACAGGTAGATAGATATAAATCATTCAGTAGAGGGGTCAGTAATGTACATAGGATAGCATACTGATAGACATGGCTAGTCATAGCTTTTTCATATTAAATTGAATGATGGTCTTTTTAAAAATTATTTTTGCACATACCAGCTTCAATTTTTATCTAAATTCACCTAAACTGTGCTCTGTTGAATTTTTAAACATGAAATTAGAGTCCACAGCAAATTCTCTCTAGAATTAATGGTAATGTTTCTCAAGGATTTACATATATATGATCTTTATGGTAGATATCCTGTAGAGACTATTAGTCTTTGGTTTTGTTTGTTACTTTATCATGCAGAAAAGTTTCATTTGAAATTTATTGGGGTAGTGAGTTGAAATTCACCATGCAACACTTTTTAAGAAACTAGAAAGGTACAAAATTGGCCAATTTTCATGATATTTAAATATATGCTAATGTACAATGTATTTGGACTATATTCATTTTGTTGGACATATTTCATACCTTAGGATTCATTTTATGAAATGCAAAATGCATGCAAATGTATTCCTCATTAAAATGCTGGTCAAATTTTTGCTTTTGATTTTTGATGTTGCTTTAGATGCCCATTTTCCCTAATGTATATAAAATGCCTGTAGTGTGGCTTATGATTTTTTTGAAAATTCATCATATATTATCCTGGCTCAAAAGTGAACATCCGCCCTGATCAACAGTCAAATATTGAGTTGTTTTATGTCTTACAGTGGCAAATTCATTAATTAATTTATTCAGCTAATATGTATTAATTCCCTATTATTTTCAAGGTACAAGGATTACAATAGTGACAAGTTAAACAGAGCTAGTGTCTACTTTCAGAGGGTTTAAAGTTTAGCTTCATTTAAGACTTTTATCTAAACACATACAACTAACAACAAGCAATTACGCATTTTGTTAAATTCAATGATAGAAAATAAAGATTATTACAAGACCTTGTATCAGGAACACCTACCTTGGATTCGGTGTAATGGTGTTCTCTGTCGCAGTAATGCTAAGACACAAAGGACAATTTGCATCAGTGAAAAGAAAGAATAGGAGACTACGAAGAGCTGTGTTGAAAGAGGGCAGGGTTAGTATGAGGGAGAGTAACATACAATGAGAGACATGTTCATGATCAAATGAAATCTTTAGCTATCCTCAAATATTGCAGATATGTCAAAAGTAAAATGGAAAGCAAGCTGTTTTAAGGTTTTAAACTAGGAAATTCCATGGTCAAAGCTTTGCTTCTAACATTTACTCCAGCTGCTTGGTGGAGAATGGATGAAAGGAAGCCACAGTGGGAAGAAGAGCACCAGTTAGAGGCAGAAGAAGCCAGGACTCAGCAGGCTACCCTCCTGAGGATCACTTCTTGTCCTACAATTCACGGTGACAGTTTGAACCTTGTCGCTGCATTGGAGGGTTTAGGCAAGGTTGCGAATATCTATGATGTTCTTCCAAGTCATGACAACATATATGAAAACATTATTTACATGCAAACCTCTGTGAAGAAGAGGAAGTGAATGGCAATGACAAAGGCTGTCTTTTGGAGGGTCACTGTGGGAAGAGTGATAAATAAGCTGTGGTACTTCCAGACTATAGACAATTATTCACTTCTAAAAGGAAATGAGCTCATAAGCAATGGGGGGAAATTTTTAAATGCACATTACTAAGTGAAAAAGGCCGATGTGAAATAGCTGCACGCTGTATGATTCCAATCATAATGTATGATAGTCTGGAAAAGGCAAAACTCTAGAGTGGTTGCCTGGGGTCGGCACGGGGAAGGATGAGCAGAGGGTGTTTAGGTCCCTGAGAAGGCTATGTGATACCATAATGATAGACACATGTCAGTAAACTGTAGACCTTAGGGGCTTAGGATGACCTCATCAGTTGTAACACATGAACCACTCTAAAGGGCATGTCTTTAAGTGGGCAGCTATGCATGTGTAAAGGACAGGGTACATATGGGAAGTCTTGATCTGCTTTGCTCATTTTTGCTGTGAAGCTTAAACTGCTCTAAAAAAAATCGTCTTAATTTAAACATGTGGACAAATTTTGCTTAATAATGAAATATTAATTTATTCTAAAAAGAAAATATATTTTTATTGTTTGTTGTTAATATATTATTGTTATTTCTGATATGCAACTAGTTTTTCAAATTAGTTGTAATTTCTGATATGCAACTAGTTTCTCAAATCATTGTATAAAATCTTACTTTCTGATTTGTAATTAAAGGGCATTCACAGGCTACCTTCTTGTGGAGGGTGCTGCTCTTTGGACCACATTTTAGTCTTTCCTTTCTAGGGGTTTATTTCATAATTAATTAGCTATTTTTAATAAACTTCCTATGTATCAGAAACTGTTCAAGATTCTGGATACATCAGTGAACAAAGAAGATAAGAATTCCATGAGTTTACAAAGATACTAGAGACCTGGTGCATGAAAATTCATGCACTCGGTGGTGGAGGAGTCCCTCAGCCCAGCCTGCACCCTCTCACAGTCCTGGAGTCTTCAGGGGGTCTCCTCTGTGGGATGCAACTGGGTGGGACAATCAGGGTACAGCGCTGATCCCTCCCAACCTCAGCTGGTTGCCACTGCCTCCCCCCGCCCCCACTGCCAAACCCTCCCTCTGCCAGCTGGCATGCACTTTGGCTGGCCTGGCGCTTCCTGTTTGCCGACCCTGCTCCCTGCCAACAGGTCATTCTGCCATAGTCAATTTGCATATTACGCCTATATTATATAAGATAAGAGTGGTTTTTGTTCCTTATTAAAATTAATTTGAAATTCCTAAAATAGAGTTACCATATCATTTTTTTTTTTTATAATCCAAGACATTTTTGATAGTGCAAAGGGAAAGGGATATCCTGTATAATAAAAGCCAAATATGCTAAGTGCCTGATTGTCTGGTCATCTGTTCAACCAATCAAAGCGTAATATGCTAATTATATGGGAAGGCCACTCAACTGCTCCTTATGATGTTCACCAGGGGGCAGACACTCTGACTGGTAGGTTAGCTTGTGCTGGGGTCTGGCCTATCAGGACTGAGCAAGATGGGCCAGACACACTCTGGAGCCCTCCCATAATCCCACCCCATGTAGCCAACATCCCATGTCTCTCCTTGACCCTGATTCTGCACCAGTGAGGTCCCTCGGCCTGACCTGTGCTCTCTAGCAATCTGGGACCCCTTGGAGGATGTCGGAGAGCCATTTTCAGCCTGATCCTGCTCAATGCAGAAGCTGCCCCCTGCGGGTCAGTGTTCTCACACCAGGGAAGTATCACTCATCCAGAAGCAGTGGACAGTGGCAGGAGTCTCTCCAGCCTCTATGGCAGCACTAAGGATGTCTGACCAGGAAGCAGGCCAAAGCCATCAGTTAAACATCCCCCAAAGGCTCCCAGACTGTGAGAGGGTGCAGGCCTGACTCAGAGGGACCCTCCCCCCAGAGGAGTGTGTGAATTTTGTGCTGCATCTCTAGTTAATAATAATGGGCAAAAATAGGGATAGATGGTAGCCCTTTTATAAACAACATTGGTTTATAGTATGGGAGGGAAGAATGTTCAAAGATTCCGACCAGTTGTGAAAATATACATACCAAAAGCAAACAAACAAATCCCCAAAACTGTTACCTGAAGATTCCCGTGTATTTCCGAGGAACTTGGGACATGTACCATTTATATTTTATTTTCAATGCAAGGAAACATTTTTACAGGGGATGTTTCAATTCAAACAATCACTAAGACTGCGACTTAGGCATGGCTTGGGGCTAAAATGCAATGTACTCCCCTGTGGTTCTCCTTCAGAAACGGAAGACTATTGTTCCGAAATACTCTGTTGCTTAATATCCCCAAACAGCCTTCACTTTTTTCCCCCTTCAAAGTATGAGATTTTTTAAATTGGTTTTTATGCTCAAAGCCTTTCCACTCTCAAGAGTGTCTTCAATAAATTATCAAAGATCTCCCCTGCAGATACTTTAGGGTATAGTTGGTTTTTCCCTCCACAATTACTTTGTTTGAGAGTTTTATGTTACAGAGAAAGCAAGCAGGAAAGAAGAAAATGGGTGAGTTGTTCCAATTTCTTCCAGCACATAATTGTATTTTATTTAGTCAGAATGGACTTCTAATAACTTGGGGTATGTTTTGTTGTTGCTTTGTGTTTGTTGGGTGGGGGAGAGTTAGGGCTGTTTATTTAACTGAAAATGAAACTTCCTCTTGTTTTAATTGAAAAACCTAATTAAATTGCTTGGGGATCATAATTTACAGAGTCTGTTGTGCTTTTATTGCCATATTGTAGCCCTTGTATTTCTTGTTGTGATCTGGTGATGTATTACTAGAAGTTGATCTGAAGAGGGAACGTGGCAAAAATGACACAGCACTCGGTTCACCAAACTTTTAATTCAGTGCTGATGCTCAGGATGCCAGTCAGTTGTCTCTCTGACACTCTTAGGGAGTGTCATTGGAGTGACGCACTTTAATGGTCCGGTTTACTAGACTTCACTCGTTTAAGTTTTCTCTCTTCTTACTGATTTGTTTAAAGCCATACGACCAGCATTAATAGAAGCAGCAAAAGGAGCCTTCAGCAAATTAATTATAGTTATGCACGGCATGCATATGAATAATAATCTGGTTGATAAATTTATAATGATGGAAACTATTATGTGGATTAAAACAATAAAGGGAATTTTAGTAGGGGATTGGGAGGAATACATAACTAGATTCTTGCAAGTTGCCCTTCAGTCTAATTTGGCTCCCAGCTGTGATGCAAGGTTTGATATGAAGCTATTTATTTTGAGTGGACGGGTCATAAACACTGAGTCAGAGATGCTATGTGGTTCTATTGTGTAATATGTGGCCAGGGAATTGTTCCCAAAGATAATACTGAGCTTTTGGAATTATTCACTTTACCAGAATTTGCCAAAAAACATGAAACTATGTATGTAGCTCTCTTTGCTATAAAGTAACCAAACATTACTTTATAACCTAAATTTTAATAATGAGATAGTAACCTAAGCTCATGGTCAAAATTCTTAGTATTTCTTGATTGCCATTTTTAGTGGATGGTTGAGTTCATCAGTTAATCCTGTTTTTATAGCAAAGCTTGCATAGTATTATTGTAAGAAAATAATTCCAGGGAGTTAGTTGTCTTTTGTCCTCTTATCTACAGGGCAGTTTTACTTTTGTAAAGATAGCCATGGTCCTGTGTATTGAGTGCCATATACAACCTCCTTCTGTCCTCTCCACTTTGGGCTTCCAAGCTGGCTATGTGATCAATGGGGGTGCTTAAATTCAAGTTTAGGCTCCAGCAGGAAATTACTGTCTGGGACAATAGGAGAAAGTAAATGCTAGAGAAGTAAGCAGTTGCAGAGTCCACTAGTGGAAACTAAGATCTAATCCTAGGTAGTTACAGTATTTAAAATGGCTGCAAAATTCAAAGAATTCGAAGTCAGAGTCATAGAGGTCACAGAGTTAAGAATCAAGAACTAGGTAGATGTTATCAGGGAATATTAGGGAGAAGAGAGTCTATGTGTGTATTTAAGAGTGTGTCAGGATTGGGTGTTGAGTGAGCATGGGGCGTTAATTGCTTATTAATCTTTTCCAAACCAGTTTTATGATCCTGGTTCTCCAACTTGGCTGCACTTTAGAATCACTTGGGGAGCTTTGAAAAAATACTAATACTGGAGTTCCACACATGACCAATTTTATCATGGTCTCTGGCATGAGCACAGATATTAATATATCTTTAAATGCAAATATTTTATTTTTGAGGCCAAAATAGAGAAATCCTCTTCTATGAGAATGACATGCAATTAGAGCCCTTTGGAATAAGAATACTACTTCTTTACTAGTATTGTTTTGCTGTTATAATTTATATTGACATGAGCCAAAGAAAGTGACAGGTTGATATTAATATCCAGGTAGATCAATCATAATGGAAACAACATGCTGCTATTGTAAGTATATATTCCCAGAAATTGATATGTTTTACTTATTTTTCCTCTTCAGTTGGTAGATGATGTGTTAAGCCATACAAATTATTGAAAGAAACAAGTTGTTCTAGTTGGTGATAAAGTTCATGTTTTCCCATACAGTTAGCTAACTGAAAGAGCTATTGCAATCCCAAACCAAAATGACTGCATGTGCATATGGGTATGTCCTGAGTGGTTTGCTCATCTGATCTACATAACAGTGCAGTCTGTGAGTTAATATGCATCCTTTTTTATTTTTATATTTATTGGTATAGATATTTTTAGAGGAAAATGCCTAGGTTTTGTAAAAATGTATGAATTAAAGCTACAAGCAAACTTAGGGTACAAATTGAATTGACAATGTGTAATCCTATATAATAAAAGCCCAATATGCTAAGTGTCCAGTCATCCAGTTGTCCATTCAACTGATCAAAGCATAATATGCTAAGGATATGCTAAGAGCACTCAACTGCTTGCTATGACGTGCACTGACCAAAAGGGGCCAGATACTCTGACTGGTAGGTTAGCTTGCTGCTGGGGTCTGAGCTAGATAGACTGGACATGCCCTGGAGCCCTCCCACAATCCCTCTCTGGCCAGCCAATCTCCCATATTCTTCCCCAGCCCTGGCCTGGCCTGTGTCCTTTTGTCATTACCCCTCAGGGAATGACAGAGAGCCAGATTCTGCCCATCTCACAGGCCAGACCAAGGGAACCCACTGGTGCACGAATCCATTTACCAGGCCTCTAGTTATCTTCATATTTATGACCCTCAACTTTCTTTTTAAGCTGTAATGTATAGGTTATGAATTCTACTGATAATTCTGTAATTATCGATTAGATTAAGTTATGTATGATAGGTAACTCATTTAACACCATGCTTTACAGAGTAGGTGATTTAAAAATATCAGTACTCCCTCTTTCCTCTCATAATCTTTCCATTTCAAATATTTTTAGACTTTTAATGATGGAAACCTACCTACAATAAGGTACACAAATACAATTCAAGTAAAATTTATGGGGCAACTATACTAGCTATAATAATTTATTTGGTTATGTGAGTTAGTTTACATACAGTTACAAGCTTCCTGGCACTCAGGACAAAAACTTGGATTTAATTAATAGTAAGAGAATGAAAATCAGTTCCACAGAAAACATTTTCCCTCTGATAGGCTGTTCTCAAAGGATATCACTCAAGGTCTTTTTACAGGGAGCACTGAATAATGTAAATGTAATGCCTTCAAATATGATTTTATAGCTGATGCAGAAGCCATCTGCATATGGCTGTTCCTTGAATCAACCCTCAATAAAACCCAAGGGCATGACTTTTAAGGGTAGCAACCTGATTATTATTACATTTTTATGGATGACTCAAACATCCTTCCCCATTTTTGCACAGGAAGAAAGTCAGAGGAGAGATCATTTGGCTTAGAGTATAACGCAAAACATCCCTCAGTTAAAGAATAAAATCGACCTCGCAGTTATACTACTGGCACTCTTCTGTGTATACATTTGTATACTTCTTGTATATTTCAGAATTAAAATATAGCACACTGCAATATTTTAGTGCAACTAAAATGAATCTGTGCTCCATAGTTTATGCTATTATTAACAAAAACCATTGTGACCTTGATCCACAAAAGCAACCGGTTATACAACATACTAAATTATAGATGTACTGAAATTGTACTTCATGACAAGATATGAAGATTAGCAAGGTAAACGAAGTGAGTAATACCTTAATGTTTATTTTGAATGTCAATTACTTGAAATGCATATATAAATATGTACTTCCTCAGAAAACTTGAATAATAAGTAGTCTTCACTGGGAAAGCATAGTGAGATAAGTCACATTTCCCTTTACCTGCTTTATAAGACTTTTATTTTTGTGGGTGTGTAAATCTCTTAAGTATTTGTTCTTAGTTTCAATTGTCCAGTTGCAGAATGTATGGTGTTTATAAATATGACACCATAAACTGTAATAAAGGCTGTGCTCAGATCTGTGCTCACCCATATAGAATTACAAACATTAGTAAGCATAATGCTCAGATATAGTAAAATGTCAGAGTAAAACATTTGGATTGTTTTTGAAGTGTCAACACAATAATTCAAAGGTGTCATAACTTTTTAGTAAAGCTAAAGGAAATAGATAAACCACTTAAATTATGAATAAAATATGAATTGTAAATTTCTCAGTTTATGGAGTTCTTAAAATTTTTCTGAGGCCTCCTAACTAGTTAGTGGCAAAATCAAGAATTCACTTTGTTTTCTGTTTTTTCTCTTCTTGTTTATTACCCCGGGAGGCTTCCCTTTAATGGACTGGTGTCATATAGACCCTATTTCTAGGTAACCATAGAAATTGTCAGAGCTGAAGATTTGTTTTTTTAAATTGTAGGAAAGGGAACTAGTTTGTGCATTAGAATTTTTTCAAAGAGTCTACAATTCAAAGTAGGTAACTGATTGGCACCATCATTGGTTGGTATTGTACTCAGGCTTGCAGTTGCAATCCCTGCCCCATCCAGACAAGTACAGGAGTGGTTGCCACTCTTCACATTGCTGTCATCCACTGGAAACATTGCACTCTCTCTCTCACTGTTAAAACATTCCAGAGCTCTATAAATTCCTGCACTCATGGTGTTTATTTGAGAAAAAACATTGCCCCTTCTCGCTCTATCCAAGGCATGAGCAGATGTGTTTCTAATGGTCCAAGATTGAATTCAGAAGGTTTTAGTTCATATTTGAAACTTTGAGAAATGCTATGTACTCCTCTGTAAACTGGGGCCAATCTCACATAGCCTATCTAAGCTTCAGTTGTCCATCTAGGAAATGGAGTAATATAACCTTTCTGATAAGGTTGTTGTTGCCAAGATAATACATGTACTCAAGTGCTTGGTATAGTGAATTAGATGTCTCATAGACATCAATAAATATGAACTATTATTATCAGAATAAAATTATAAATGTTTTAGTTTTGTATTATTGGGATTGTAGAGAACATAAGTTAGGTGTGGTTTTTTTTAAATATACGTTAATGGACTACATAGGTAATTAACTTCAGAAAGGATCAGGGTACTTTAGAATGAAAAGAGCTTTCGGAATTATATAGGCTCATGGATTATAAGAATTATAAGATACCTTAAAATTGTTCTAATATAGCTGACTTTTTCCAATTTAAAACTCAATAAAATATCTTGACAAAATAATTATGCAATCCTGTAGGTGAAGTTTTCCACATATACAGAAACCACTACCTATAAAATCATCTTCATACCTGAAACTCTAGGCAGGTTTAACTACTATTAAAATATTCTTCTTTATGTGGAAACTTATGTAGTTGACATTCTATTTATTTTCATTAAAAATATTTTTTTCTTAATACCCATGAAAAATATGCACATTTAAAAAATATTGAATCTTCAGGAGAAAGTCATTGTCAATATTTTGTCATATTTCATTTAATTATATTTATGAAGTTTTTATTGTGTAGATATATAATTGTAGAACCAGTTCTTAGTTATCACGAATTGTATTAAGAATTTTTATCATGTGAAAAATTATATGATTTTAATGACCACATAATTTTTTATTTTATTGGTTTACAGCAAATTTGAGGCCTGATGCACAAAATTCGTGCAAGGGTAGGCCCTTGCAGCCCCGTTCCCTGCCCACCGGTTGTTCCAGAAGTCATTTTGCTGTCCAGTCTAATTAGCATATTAGCTCTTACTTATATAGAGTTATTTATTTTTGTTACCATAATCTCATTAGAAATATATTATGTGTGGATATTTATATAACATATACACATTAAAATTTTAGAATTGTCTCTGATATTTGTAATTAGCAGACCAAGGCTATGATTATTTTTAGAGCTTTTGATTTATATACAAGGTGTCCCCAAAAAATGTATACACACTTCAACAGCTGATAGCTATTACCTTTTGAACATGAGTGTATTTTAATAAACACTGCCTTTATAATTATTCAAAGTGGTATACATTTTTGTGGATGCCCTGTATTTATTTACAAATCTCTTTCCACAAAGTTGTGGTGATTTAGCCAGTGTGTGTGAGTGTGCTGCTGCCATCTAGACACAGGAATCTTTTACTTTTGTTGAGAAATACTGATTACTTAGTACAGAATATTTTATTCCAAATCCCAGTTTTATGTAAAAAAATAACTTGTGCCTTACATATTCTATAAAATTAGAAAAATAATTAAATGGCAGTACTAGCTAGGTTCACTGCACTAATCTATATATATAAAACCCTAAGTGATCATTCGATCATTCAACCATTCAACCATTCAACTGGTCACTATGACACTCATTGACCACCAGGGAGCAATTGCTCAGCTCAGGAGCTGCCCCATAGCAGGAGTGCCACTCAGCTGATCCATGTGTGCCAGATGCTGGGCCCATGGTTAGTGAGCACAGCCATGGTGGCATGAGCCTATCCCCCCTCTACAGCAGAGCTACTGAGCGAGAGCCAGTGGTGGTGGCAGACACAGCAGGGCCAGAATCAGCAGGACTGGAGCAGTGCTGGCCTGGGCCTGGGCTTGGGCTCCGCCCTGGCCACTTGCCATGGACCTATCCTTGCAGGGACCCCACTGGTGCACAAATCTGTGCACTGGGCCTCTAGTTTTAATAGATAAAAAGCTAGGAATATAAAGAGGTTAAGTACTTTACCATCTGTCATAAAGCCAGCAAGAGGCAGAGTCAGGATTAAAATTTAAACCTGCTCATTCCCCAGCCATTCCAACTAAAGAAAAATGTTCTGAATTTCAATTCAATTTATGGACCAATATCTTTAACCTACCACATTTAACATATTTTATCTGGACTGGCTAGAGTAAAAAGAGTTGGGATAATGAATGGGATAGCATTATTGAAACAAAAATAACATGAAAGCATGGAAAAATTGCTTTAGGAAACTGTGTAGATTGCTTAAATAATAACAGAGCAATTAAAATACCTAGTATGCATATGATATTGGAATAATAGGGATAATTGGGAGGAAGTAAATATTTTGTACACATAAGGAAAAAGCAAATACATAATCATGGCCTAAAGAATCTGTAGCCCAGGTGACATGTGAATTCAACTAACATTTTTTAAGATTTGGTATTTGATAAGATCATGATAGGTATATTGTTATAAAAATATATATTATCATAATAGTACCTGCATAAATATATTACAAAACTATTTCTACATTTATATGGTGGCTTTCAATTTGTAATAAGGTTGGTATGCATCATATATCTGCATTCTCACTTAATTCTCCGAACAGCCCTCCTATGGATCTGGTATGCAGATGACTATCTTGAAACTCAGGGAGAATAGATGGCGTCACAAGCATAATATCTTCCTAATCAGTGAGAGCTTCAAAGATGGAGAAAATCTTTTATGCCATGAAAAGATGAATCTCATTTTCTTCTATTTTAGGAAATGCTTCCTGCTGTTCTTTGCTCCAGTCGCTTAGCATAGAGGATTATTAGCTGACTCAAGCTGTCATTTTACTTAAAATCTCCCAAATAGGAGGCATGCAATCTATTTAGATATGTGAGTGTCAGAATGAAAGTTTGTTTTATAATCCATTCATCACAGATGTATAAAGCACCTACTCTATGCATGGCACTCCAGTAACTGTTAGGAAAATAACACATGATGTTCAAAATATAAGCTCCATTTAGTAACTGTTCAGCATATTCTGGTTGATATGAGCATTGAACTTGTTAATAGGAATTTGGGGTTTTGTGCCTATCTTTGCGCATAACTGGTTAAATGACATCAGATAAAGATAATGTGCTGCTATGAATCTTTATATATAGTTTTTTTTTAATATATGTTTACTAGAGGCCTGGTGCATGAAAATTCATGCACTGGAGAGAGGTCCCTCAGCCCAACTTGCCCCCTCTCATAGGCCAGGAGCCCTCAGGGGTGGGCCCAGCAGTGCTGCGCACCTGCTGCACCAGAAGGGCTGAGGGGACTGGGCACCATCATCTTGTGGCTGTGGGCGCTGCCATCTTTAAGGGTGTGGCAATTAATTAGCATGTCCCTTCTTTATTGGCTGTGGGTGCTGCCATCTTTATGAGGGTATGGTGGTCAATTAGCATATTACCTCTTTATTAGATAGGCTATTGATTTCAGAGAGAGGAAGGGAGAGGGAGAGAGAGAGAGATCAATGATGAGTCATTAATTGGTTGCCTCCCAAATGTCCTCTATCAGGAATCAAGCCTGCATCCTGGGAATGTGCCCTGACCAGGAATAGAAGAGTGACCTCCTGGTTCATGGGTGGATGGTCAAATACTGAGTGCCACCATCTGGGCTATATAGAGTTTTAATATATATTCTATATCATGCATATCTATCTCTGTTATATTTGGTATCTATATGACATTATGATATCATTAAATATTATATAATGTTTATATTTATACATTATATAATATTTAATTATAAAACTAGTTAGAGGATATAGTTATATACCATTATAAATTATATGTAATATATGATTATATCTCATTAAATATATTGCAATCACGTAGATGATGTGCAGTATATGTATACATGAAGTATGATATATGCATATTTTATAGTAGCTACAGCTATATTTTCTATATATAATTACTATATGTAGAATGTATAATATAATAAAAATAAAAGTTAGATACTTTATTAACTCTTTCTATAGAATAGATAATAAGAATTTCAGTGCTGGAGAGAGAAGAGGACATGAATTTTAATATCAATCATTGTCAGATTGGTTATTAATTAATTACCTAACTAATACACCCCAAAAACATACTGTTGCCAATTATGCCCAGGTACTGGATCTGTAAGGTTCAGTTCCTCAGTTTAAGAAATTAAATATGTGTCGCTGATATTTCACTCTAGTAATAGTAAAATGTAGAAAATGCCTCTGAGACATCCAGGTGAACTTGCAGAGTAGAATATGAGTCTAGAGCTCAGGGAAGGGGAAGGGAGGCTAAATTATGATTTAAGCTTCACTTATATCAGAGGTATGTTATGCAGTAAGAATGGCCAGGAGATTTAGAATGAAAACCAGGAAAGAGGGGATGCAAATGAAATCTGGTTCACCAAGGAAGATGGGAAGAAATGTGATGGGAAAAAAATAGAAAAGGGTAGAGAATATAAGAAATGAGTTTGTTCACTAAACTTTAGGGAGAAGCGAATTTCACCGGTGATCCAGCCATGCAACGCAGTAGATAGGCCAAGATGGAGTTGCATTTGACCAAACGCTAGTTATAGTTCAATTTAGAAAACAAAAACAAACAAACAAACAAAAACACCACAACTTAATTTTGTAATTTGGATCCCAGTCCTACAACTTACAAATCATGGCACCTCGAGCAAGCCAATGCCATTTTCCGTCATCCCCTTGTCTATAAATTAAGATTGTGAGTTTGTGAGAGAGGAGAAAGGGAAGGAGAGAGTGGGAGTGAGAGGCAGTTGATGCTCAATCAGCCCTCTTACACTGATGAACCAATGTGTTCTTTCTAATTTCAGAATTCCTGAAGTTCCCGATCTGGCCTAAGAAGACCTCCCGCTGCTCTGTGGTGAGATATCCTCCCTGTGCATCTCAGGAGTTAGCACTCACAATAAGCAGTGGATGGTGGAGTCTCTTTTAAATTCCTTTTAATTCTCTTTTTCTTCAGCATTGAGGCCATTTACAGGCTTCTATTATTCTGCGTTCTTTCTTTGACCCCAAATACTTACTTTAAGCTTTCTCTTAGCTGATGTGAAATAATTATACAATTTTGGGATGCATCTGGTTATCTTGAGGTTGAAATAGGGTATTGCTGCTATGTTACCATTGATGTTAAGGTACTGAGTAAAGCTGAGTTCTTTGTTTAAAAAAAACAAACAAAAAAATGTTGTATAGCCAGTGTGGCTTAGTGGTTGAGTGTTGACTTATGAACAAGTAGATCAGGGTTTGATTCTTGATCAAGGCACATGCCCAGGTTATAGGCTCGATCCCCAGTGCAGGAGGCAGCCAATCAATGATTCTCTCTCATCATTGATGTTTCTTCTCCCTCTCCCTTAAATCAATAAAAATATATTTGAAAAAAAATTTTTAGTAAGCTGAGTGAGGGCTGACAACTGGGAGTGGGAAATTACATGGGATCTCAAGGCCACAGTTTGACCTACATACGATTCCTCCCCTCTTGGCACAGTTTTCTGCCTTTGTCTTTGGTTGCAAGTTGCAATGAGAAGATAGGGGGAGTGATGGGAAAAGAACCAAGAAAGAAACAAAAAAGAAGAAATTTGGGTGACATATAAGTTCTGTTTACAATGTAGCTCATTGCTCTAAGTAGGACATGCTCATGTCCTGCCCATTTGATGGTCCAGGCAAACTGATATAAAAAGCAGGAATAAAATTGTAGTGAGACTATCCCTAAGTGTCTCTGGAATCCCATAGAGCCACAATAGCTTGCTTACAAAGGTAACTTGGCACTGTAATCAAGATGACCTTTTGCCTACATGAAGAGGGGGCGACAAAAGTGAACAACTAGAGGAAAACAAAGCTTCTTTTGCTGAAGATTAGAAATATAAATAATACTAGTAGCCCTGTGCACAAATCTGTGTGCCAGTAGCTCTCTGCCACCCTTCTGTAGTTTTCCGCCTGCTGCCCTGCCCTCCTGTAGCTCCCCCTGGCACCCCTCATAGCTTGCTGCCCTGCCCCCTCCTATACCTCTCTGCTGCCAGCTTGCAGTTTGCTGCCCCACCCTCCTGCAGATCAGTGATCCAGTCATTACGTGGACAGTCATTTTGCCTCATGGCATAACAGATAATTAGTATATTCCTCTCTTACTATATAGGACTAGAGGCCCTGTGTATGAAATTCATGCGTGGGGAGATCCCCTCAGCCCAGTCTGCACCCTCTCCAATCTGGGACCCCTTGAGGGATGTCCAACTGCCAGTTTAGGCCTGATTCTGCACAATCCAGGATCACGGGTTCCTAATTGCTCACCTGCCTGCCTGATCTCACTTAACTTCCCCCCCCCCCAACTGGCCTGGTCACTCCCAACTGCCCCTCCCCCCCGCCAGCCTGGTTGCTCTCAACTGCTCCCCCACCCACCAGCCTGGTCACCCCTTAGTGCACCCCCCCCATGCCAGCCTGGTCAGCCCTTACTGTACCCTCTGCTGATGTGGTCACCTCCAACTGCCTCTTCTCCTCCCCCCCCTCCAACCTGGTCGCCCTCACTGCCCTCCTCTGCCAGCTTGGTTGTCCCTCACTGCTCCCCTGCTAGTCTGGTTGCCCCCAACTGCCTCCCCTGCTGGCCTGGTCACCCCATGCAGCCTGCTGCTCAGTCATTTGGTTGTCTCTCACTAACCCCCCTGTTAGCCTAGTTGCCCCACACAGCCTGTTTGGTTTTCTGTTTGGTTGTATCAGATGTGATGGTCTCTTAGCCATTTATATATATAGATGATGTGCCCATGTGTTCCTTAAAATATAAAGAAGAAGTTTTTGTAAACCCTTCCCCTCCCCAGATTTCCCTCAGAAGGAAACAAGCTCTCTCTATTTCAATCTTGCATTTGACTTTCTATTCTATAATATAGTTACAGCCTGAGTGATTTACTAGGTGTTTTTCTCCTCTTATTTCCAGGACTGTCTGACAGGTGAAGGAGAGAGAGCCCGTCAAAGCATAGCATTTGAGAGGTCAGATTGAGACAGAGCAAAATTCATTCTTCTGACAAAGATATAACAAGACAAAATGGATTTTTAGTTGTCCCTGGCAGACATCTCTATAATGCAACATATTAGACACTTTAAAAAGAGGTGTGGAAAAGGAAATCAGAGATGTGGGTAGGAAAGCCATTCTCTGTGAATAGCCACTTTAATGACAATAGTTTGTCATACCATGTTTGTCTTTGCTGACAAACATCTAAGAGTCAGCAAAAGGAAATATAATTAAAAGCATAAGGAAGGAAAAAAATGAGAGAAAAGGAAAGTGAAGATAAGAGTGGTCAAGTGGGAGGAGGGCATAAACCATAAGCTTGAGAGCTTGAGTAGGTCCCAAATTCCACTCTAAGCCTTCTTGAGGTCATTGCAAAGACAGGAAGCATATTTCACTGGTAAAATTCATAGGACTCGTTATATGAAATTAACCATCCAAAAGAAGCACCATCATTTCAAACACTGGTATAAAAATGTCTTTCAAAATGAAGTCTACATGAAAGGGACACAGGTTATGTTATAAACAGCTTCCTTAGTGCAAATGCACTACGGCAACACGTTTGATCAGACTATTCCGAAAAATACCTCAAAAAGGCCAATTGCATGACGCCAGTCTGTAATACAGTAGATACAGCACTGGCTTTGGATTTGGAGGAAACAAAGGCTCAGGTGGTTTTCTCAGAAAAAGTACTTTGATCTTGTTGAGTCCTCGTTTCTCATCTGTTGAAATAAGAGAAAGGATAATTGTCTCCTGACACATAGTTCGAGGCAGGTAGAATGTGACAAATAAAGATTAGGCCCCCTCACCATTAAGTTCTCTACTCCACCATATCATTTCCACAGCATCGTCATATCATCAACATTTAATTTTTGTAACGTATTGGTCTTAATGGCATTACGAGATTATTGATGTAGAGGGACTGCCTTCTCCATTTCCAGCACTCAGTCATGCCGAACTCCAAGTCTGTGGGGCCTTCTGAGGCCTCCTTGCTTTTGTTCTATGCAAAGAGCTGGGCAACCATGGAAACAGTCCTGCCTGCTCATTTTGCACACGCCTTCCCTGGTGGGTTAATCAGCCACAGCGAGAAGAAAGCATTGAACACCCCATGTGTGCCCACGTTAGAAAGGAAGCGACTCCAGCTTCTCCTGACTACCTCCCCAGCAGTCTTCAAGAGAGAAAAGGGACAGAGCATGTGATATGCTTTCTATTGAGTCCACATTGCTGAGACAAAGAGGAGGCACTGAAATTCAGAGAGGCTATTTGCAGCCCGGCACAAATTTCTGCTGAAGTGGTGGGTGTTTTGTTTACTGCCTTTAAAAGTGCTATTTGGTGTGACTTCACGGAGTGAGCTTCAGCGTTGCTTTTCATTCCCTGGCAGGTGAATGAGGCAATGGACTGTGTATAATAACACAGAAAGAGGAGGGATTAGTATTGAGCGGTAAGCAGCACCACTGAGTCATTTTCCCAGTTGAAGATGATTCATGGTGGGAAATAGGAGCCAAAGAGAGGGCTGCCAGGAGAGAGAAGGGCTTGATCCCCAGTGGGGGGAGAGGGGGTATGTAGGAGGCAACAAATCAATGACTCTCTCATCATTGATATTTCTATCTCTCTCTCCTTCTCCCTTCCTCTCTGGAATCAATAAAAATATATTTAAAAATAAAATTTAATTTAAAAAATAAAGAAAATCAAAATCAATTCTATTTTTCCTAGAGGAGGGCAGTGTATAGACCCTTTGCAGAAGCATATTCACTATATATATTTTTAAATCAAAGGGTTGAATGCAAAATCTCATTATGTAACTTAAAATTAAATCTGGCGAGAAAATCAGGGTTACTTCTGCTTCACTTTATTTTATAAAGCAATACATAAGGTAAGGATTAGCTGGAAATGTGTGACATTTGAAGTTCGCATATCGTAGTACACTTTTACTGCTATCTGTTGTTTGTTAGCTTCAGGAAGAGGACAGATAGTATGAAGGGGAAAGTTTCCTAATGGGTCTGCTGAAATGCGGGCCTGGTCTCAGGCACTCCAAGCACACCCCCATCAGGATCAGCTGAACTCCGCCTGTGGCAGGACATGGAGAACCGCCGCTGCTGGGCCTTGATTCACAGCATCTGCTGCAACCTGGGCACCGCGTCTGATTAGTTTCCTTCTGTTATTTTGTTTTCTGTGAGGTGAGCAAAATCATCCCGTTGTCACAATCTTTATTGGAACTCCAGGGGAGAAAACAGAGAAATAGACTTCTTTGACCTGAGGGCTGTGCTGTGTGGGGTACCACCACTTCTTTCCCTGCCTGGTTGATTTACTGTACAGTCAAGGAAAGTGCTGTCCAGGCAACTGAAATGTGAAAGGAAGCCTTTTATCCATCACCAAAGCCCAGTTCACTAGCATCTTCACACAGCTCGCCCTGAGCACAGGGAATTGGAGGAGACTTTTCCAGATTTCCAGAAATGTTGTTGTCTGTAGTCCCCAGAATTCTCATCTAAGGAACTAATGGCCAAGACGGTGGGTGTGCTGAATGGGACTGGAGCATCTCTCCATAGTTTTTGTCAGACATACTGCTTTTCATGTGGGTTTTTTTCTGAGACAGAAAGAGACTGTGCCCAGACTTTTGTGAATACATATCCTTTGTGACTTTATTCTACTTTAAACCCATAAAGACTTTAATTAACCAGTATGCCCTATATAACAACTCTTTATCTCCAGTATTTTTTCTTCGGTATATAAACAGGTTGTGTTTTGTAATCAGGGTGTTTTTTGTTTTTTTATATAGCCAGTTCATGGATTTTTTTTTTAAAAATGAGAAACATGCAAAGAAATGCATTGATATCAGATACCTTGAAAAAATAAGTTCCATCCATGTAACAATGTCAATGCTGTCCCCTATAGTTTTGCAATTTTGAGTTCTACCAAGCAGTTCAGAAACCACTGAAGGATGACATTTTAAATACCAGGTCTGATTGAATATAGAAAATTAAGAAGCAGAGATTGTTTAGCCTGGAAAACAGCTGCTTTCAAACCAATATTCATTCAATATTTTTAAAAAAAAACTATATATTTTAAAATTACTCTAAGCACAGAGAGTAAACATCTAGGATCGTCCTTTGCTTGAGATCTAGATTAAGGTTAAGAATTATATTGTATAAAGAGCCTAAACCGGTTTGGCTCAGTGGACAGAGTGTTGGTTTGCAGATTGAAGAGTCCCAGTTTTGATTCCTGTCAAGGGCATGTACATTGGCTGCAGGCACATCCCTGGTGCGGGGTGTGCAGGAGGCAGCTGGTCGATGATTCTCTCTCATCGATGTTTCTGGCTCTCTATCCCTTTCCTCTTCTCTCTGTAAAAAATCAAATAAAATATTAAAAAAAGAATTATATAAAGAAATACCTTGACTCTGTAGAAAAGAAATGTCTAATGGCAAAATGGAAAGAATACTGGACATTGAGTAGAAAATGTTGTTTTTATTTTACTTCTCATTTGAGTGGCATTTCTTAAAATACTTGAACTCTCTATACTTGTTTTCTCATAGTTTTACCTCAAAATGCTTTTGGGAGAACTAATGATTTTGCCACTTCTTAAATGTCAACATAATATTTAATATAAATTATTATATAATAAGAAACTAGCTTATGATAAATACTAACTTTATGCAATGTACTATAATACAACATAAAATAAAATAATATTCATTGCATAATCAATAAGATACAATAAATACTAAAGTGTCAGATTATATATGTGTATATATAGCATATATATATTATATTTATACAATACATAATAGCATTAAATTATATATTATAATAATATTACTTATATTCTAATATATTATTTATACAAGTCAATTTTATTCAGAGACACAAATGAATCAGACAATCCAGAAACAAAAAAGCAATTTGTCAGTGGAAATATGAGCAAAGACTCGATTCATATTTGTCAAAGATTTTATTAGGAATTTAGGTAATTTATTATGCTACCATTGACTAAGATAATTCAATAGTTGTAGGGAAGTATAAGGTTAGATGAAAAGAATGAGATGTATATATAATGGAAAGGTTTGATTCAACCTTTCAGGTCAGGAGATCAATAATAATATACAGGGTCTGCCATTTTGTAATTGTGAATCTTGAGCATAATACTTCACATCTGAGCCTCAGTTGCCCCATCTATGAAATGGGGATTCATTAAAGTACCTACTTAATATGATGTAATGATTAAAGAGAATATGAATTTGATCACTCAGGACTCATAATTGCTCAGAATTGTTAGATAACTCATGGAATTTGCAGGAATGTTAAAAAAACCAGTCTTAAATGTTACATAACCAGAAACAATAAAGCTATGGCCAATCTAACCAAGGGAAAAGTAAAACTCCACATAAATGTCTTCACATAACAGTGATTTCCACGTGCTGATGCCATGGACGGGATAGTAAAAACTCCACTATACGGAAACCATATATATTTAATGCATAGTAATTGTCAAATACTTTCAACAAGCCGTACTTTTAAATTTCCCAAACGGTTTTAAGGTAGATATGTTTCCTTTTTGAACAATAAGTAAACAGAGCTTCAAATAGAAAGAAGATTTCATTCAAGTTTCCTCATCTAATAAGTAACTGCAGTCATATTCTAATTTGCATATATCAGTAATGCAATATTAAATGGAAATATAATTCATAAATTTCACAATTGAGTGTGAATATATAATCCATTCATTTCATTACTCAATACTTATTTGTCAGAGTATATATTAAACATTTTGAAAAGTGGTAGAACTATAACCACTTATGAGTATCCATCTTCTAAGTCTAGTGGGAGAATTAAATTATACTCTGAATTACTCTCAATTTTTCATGGAAACCTTTTCAAAAGAAAATTCTATACTATGTTTCCCATTTTTGGTATTATATTATTCACTAACATCTTTGCCAACTTGAAGTACATCAGGCTGCCTGAGGGTAAGAGTCTTATATTCTTTATACCTGTATTTGCCAGATAAATGACAATATAGGATCATGACTATTATAAAACCATAGAAACAAAAAGAAGATGGTGTCTGTCTTGGTGGTTGCAGGAGATTTTCCTAGAAGAGGTAACACTGAAGCTGAATTATGAATGGCAAATAGATTTCTCAAGTGAAAATGGGAGAGAAAGAAGAATTTACTAAGATTCCTGACACTAGATAAAAGAGAAGCTAAGGAGAGGGAGGAATATGTAAAAGGAGGCCCCCAAGTCAGAGCCTTAGTTTTCCTACCCTGAGAATTTAGCCAAGTGCTGGTCTTTTCGAAAGCAGTCTTGGAGGTAGAGGGCATGTAAGTTGATAACTGCCACTCACAAGTCCTGCCTAAATGAGGAATAAAGAGGCAAAGGGCAGGGTGTGTTTTCCTTATCTTCTAAGGGTATTGAATTCACTTCTCCTAAATTAGAACTTAGACTTTGCTTGGATCAAAGTGCTTAATACACAATAATTTTTATTAGGCCTCTGTTATTCAGTTTTGGTTGCCAATCTATAGCAACATAAACTTTTTAAAGCAATTAAAAATATATAGTCGCTTTTTAAAATGTTTCATATTGGAAATGAAAAATAAATCTGGTATAACCAACCACAACATGCTAGAGAAAAAAAATCAGTGGAAGCTGGGTGAAAGAAGGTGAAGATAAATAAGGATGCTATTACTGATCTTTCTTTCTAGAAATCATTACATTCATGAAGGCAAAAGGAAATCCTTTTTTTTTTTAAGGCCTTGGCTTTGGTTTTGTTTCTTTTCACATTCTGTTCCAGAGTTGAACTTTAAATTTGCATCACAAGGACCGTAATTGGAAGTCTCACTTGCAAATATGAGCTTCTTTCCACTTTAATTTCCATGAAAACTAAGAATCAATCTGTGAAAATAAAGTCTGTGGAGATTTCTTAAAATGTATACATGGTAATTTTGGCTTATAAAAAACATTTGTGCATAGTTTGTAAGGTATGCATAAAAAGAAAAAGAAAATATTTAAAGCTGATTTTTTTTTTTTCATGAAGTTATAGGCATATTCCCTTTTGACTCATGGACTATTCTAGGTAGAAGGAACTTTAAAGATTATGAAACCCCAAGCCTTCAGTTAACAGGAGAGGACTAGGGGCCCAGCAAGGTAGGGAAAGGGTTAAGGGGAGGGACTTGGGGTAAAACTAAGGACTCTCATACATGTTGACCTCATAGACTGTATCCATTAACATATTCTGGAGTAGGTGCAAGAATTTTTGTCCAGTGATCTGTTCCCTATAATCACTTTATTTCATCTCTACATAAAATAATAAAGATAGCTATTTTTTTCTTACAGGATTGTTGTGAGAATTAAATAACATAATGTAGGTAAAGTAATCCTAGAGTATTGGTAGAGAATAAGAGATCAGTACATGCAACTATTATTTTTTTTAAAAATATCTATAGCCCTAACTGGTTTGGCTCAGTGATAGAGCATCGGCCTGCAGACTAAAGGGTCCCAGGTTTGATTCTGGTCAAGGGCATGTACCCTGGTTGCAGGCACATCCCCAGTAGAGAGTGTGCAGGAGGCAGCTAATCAATGTTTCTAATTCTCTATCCCCCTCCATTCCACTCTGTAAAAAAAAAAAAAAAAAAAATCAATAAAACATTTTTAAAAATTATCTATATATATTTGTGTGCCCAACTTTGTCATCATTATATAGATTAACATATATTTTATAGTTAAGAAAACCATTATATGCACGAGTGTATAAATATTATGCATAATATATTTATATATTCCTTTATGATCCTCTTATTCATCATAGTCCAAAAGGATATTCAAATAAGGGCACCAAATTCAAAATTCATTAATTCTTAACCAAGGAAGGGAATTATAGAACAAGAGTGTGAAGGAGGCTGTGAGCAAGTTTTTCATTGGTTTGAGGAACACACAATAGATGACTGGACCAGCAAAATGGCAAGGCTCAGGAGATTCCTCCTTCTCTGTACTGTCAGAGTAAATGACTGACTGCTTTTCTTGAAGATATTGTGTAAGTGGAATCTCCCAAGCATTTTCCCTTTCACTATTCTCAATAAATTGCTATGAGGATTTCATTCATTTTTGTTTATTGTCTGTTCTCCTCTAAAGACTTTTTAAAAATCCTCAAAGTAAACCTAATCCTCTGAATCACCATGCAAATTATGTAAAGTTTCAATTATTTCATTAAAATTCTAATTAAATTAAAAAGAAAGTCAATCAACTTAAACATACTGTGACTACTGATGAGAAGAGTGACTACTTATTAAGCCCTTAATGCTGTATTGGGATGGGGGAGGGATGAGTTGATAGGAAGCAGGCAAAAAGAGACTAGAATCAAAAAGTATGTCAGAAAGAACAACAAAAGAACAAAATTCCCCTCGCCTACCAGTCATGATTTGCATTTGGATAATGTTGTAACATTGTCAATGCACTTTTGCCTCTGCCATTTCACTTAATCCACACTGCTATGGACATCTCACGTCAGTCATCATTTTTCATACCTAAAGGAGTTAAGAGTCAAACATACAATTATTTGGGGGATTGTTGGAAAAATCAGAACTAGGGATCAGGTATCTGAAGTGAGTATTGTTTTTTCTTTAAAATTTGCAGTATATACTCACTCCATGCCATCAATTCAGAGTATAATTTGATCTAGAACTAGCAGCTTCTCATCCAAGTCCAACATTATATTGAATATTTGTTTTTTGAAAGAGAGAGAGAGTCCTAGATGGTTTGGCTCAGTGGATAGAGTGTCAGCCTGGGAAATGAAAGGTCCCGGGTTCAATTCAGGACAAGGGCAATTGCCTGGGTTGTGGGTTCCATGCCCAGTGGGGGCCTTGCAGGAGGCAGCCGATCCATGATTCTATCCATCTTTTCTTCCAGGTGGACATGACCTTGAGTCAAGAATCAAGTTTTCCATAGTGGCTTTGAGTTGCTATTTAAAGCTTGGCTGAATTTTTATTCAATATATAGCACTTCAGTGGACCCATTCTCTTCTACCTTATTTTCCTGACCTTTCTACCCCTTTAAAAGTATTGCCATTGGACTTCAGGGAAAGAAATACAAACAAAAAACTCGAAGGCTACCACCAGAGTAAGGTGATCACAAAAAGGTCAGTGTTGTCTGGTTTTTCTGAAACTAAAGAATTATAGAATCAGGTATATTAATGACATAGAGATACCTTATCCAGCATTGAGATCATGGTTTTGTGATCTTTGGCAGACAAAGCCCACCAGTAGAACACAGCTTGTTCCTGGTTCTTTTACAAGGGTTAGACTCACCAGTCCACAGAGAGGACCACATGCCGTATGATATGGTGAGCAAAGGAAAGCCTCATCTTCCCTAAACACTTTACCGGAGCTTCCCAAGGTATCACAAAAAAAAAAAAAAAATCACCCTTTCAAAAAGTGAAGATACCTTCTCTGGGAAGCAGGCAATCCACATGGTTATCTGTTGATGAGTGGTGATTCAGGAAATGCAAAGTTTGTGGTAAAAGATTGGATGCATGTGGATGCCACTCAAATCTATTTTACTTCGTTGTATCTTAAGATCCTAATTTCATGGGGGGGGAAAATCAAATACAAAAAAAAAAAAAATCACAAGTAAAGTTAATAACATCAATTTTGTATCACAATTACTAATTTATCCCAGTCTTATACTTTGAGACCTAGTAGCCATGGATATTCTAGAATAAAAAGGTAAAATAAAAATTGCACTGGTGCTTATAAAAGAAAATGGTTAAGAAGACTTTATGTAGGACTACTGCAATAGGGCAAAAAGGTTGAACTCAACTTCATGAAACAAAAGCCGGGGAGTTTTGAAGCACTGGGTAAGTTCATGGAAAAATACTGGAAGTCATTGGACAAAAGTTGATCAATATGATTAGAACATCTGACTGGAGCTTGTGCAAGTTAGTATCCTATTCCCTCACAGAGAAGGGGAGACAGGGTCACTATCTTGATGATTATATCATTTCAGAGGGATAGTGGGGTCCTAGGTCCTTGAGAAAGACATTCCTGGATTGTGGAAGTCTTGTATCTGTACAAGTAGAGAAAGAAATTACCATTGCAATTTTTCTAAAGTAGGTGTTCTAAGAAAAGAGATTCAGGGCCTATCACCAGGAAGAAACCTGTCTAAAGTTCTACCAAGATGCGGGACATGAGAACCTTTTGATTTTCTCATAAAGGAGGTCTAGATAACAAATAAATAAAACTGTAAGCAGCATTGCCTTCAGGATATGTGGTAGGCACCCAGAGTATTATGACATTTAAAGTGAGAATCAGCAAACTATGGACTTGACAAACAGCCTGCCACTTTTTTCTCTCCAAATACTTTATTAGTTTGTATCTCCAAAGAAAAGAACATGCTTCTACATAATCATAATACCAAGATCTTACCCAGAAAATTTAATATCAATGCAGTAATACTATCTCTTATGCAGTTCATAGTCAGATATCCCCAATTGCCCACAAGTTTTTTTTAATTTATTCATCAAGAATTCAAGAATCATATTTTGCTTTTAGTTATCATGTCTCTTTAGTCCCCTTTAATTTGAAACTATCCTTGTCCCCAACACACTTTTTTGATGACTCCAGTTCAGTTATTTTTTTAGAATATTCTGCAACCTAGATTTGTCTTATTGTTTCCCTTATTAATAGATCTGGATAAAACCTCCCACTTTTTAAAAAAAATAAATTTTAAGGGATACAGCTGTCCTAATTAATTTATGTATTGTTTTTGATGGTTTTCATGCTACATCTGTATGGCCCACAAAGCCTAAAATATTTATTATTGATCACTTTTCAAAAAAGTGTGTTAGTCTCTCATTGAAGGATTTCATTCAGGCCGGAGTTTGAATTGTTGTTTTCCATATTGAGCTGTGTGACCTTGGGAAAGTCACTTAACCCCACTGAACTTCCCTATAGTTTTACCTACCTTACCTCATAGGGTTCTTGTGAAAATTGAATGTGACAGTGCATCTAACACGTGCTTATTTTAATTGTCCAGTTGAATTTATTAGTAAGGAGTAATCCCTAGTTTAGAGAGTAAATCCCCAAGGAAGAAACACATTTTATTAAAAAGAGAAACAAAAATTTATATAAGGCATAAAATAATGCTCAAAGAAGGTGCATGTTTTGTTAGCAGGGGAATTTCAAAGGATATTTAAGAGTTTATCCTACGTGTGGATGTGGTATATAGGTGCCAATATTTTCTTTGCAAGTATTCCTCTTGTTAAGAAGAGATTTTGTTCACACTCAGGAATTCCTAAGAGACATGAATCTCTAAAGGAAATGGTGTCTTTCATCAGCACCAGGGTGTGAATCTTGATTGTTTTCAGTTCAAGGTTGTTGTTTCATTCTTCTAGCCACAAACCAACCTGCAGGTGTGGAAAAATGAAATAAAATTGAGTTATTGATTATGGTATTCAACCAATAAATTAACTAAAACTGGAAAATCTCTACCTCAAGATTTCAAGTTATCTGAGATGATTAAAACGTCTTCTTATTGCTTATGTAATTTGTATGACTTCTAGACTTAGCCTCTAGAAGAAGGAAATATTATAGCTTTTCTACTTTAAAGCATATTAAAGAACACTAAAAACATTCTAGCCTTTTTTCAAATGATCACTTTGCATTTTACTCCCCTGTCATTAATTTTCCAGATGGAAGATATCAATGTTCTTATATTTTTCTTAACTTTTTCTTCAGATTGATCCATTATATTTATCTTTTAATCCATCTTGAACTTCTTAACTTTTTCCCATTTAAATGGAAATTTCATATTTAAATACAGCATAATAAAGTGTACAGGTTTTAAGTGTGTAGCTCAATGAAATGTTACAAAGTGAACACACCCTTTTAAGCAGCTCACAGCTCAAAATATAGAAATTCCCAACAGTCCTTTAACCTATCTTTCAGTCACTGCTTCTAGATTCCTCTCTGGAAATAAGCAATATTCGGACTTCAATCACTATAGATTAATTTTTCCTCTCCACGAATTGATATATGTGGAATTAAATAGTAAGTATTTACTTTTTTTGTATCTGGTTTTTGCAAACTGTGCTTGCTATGTGTTTATCAGGAGTACATGGTCTTACTTTGCTTTATGGTATTTGATTGTATTGATATACCACCAATTTGTTATCTTTTGTAATGTCTCTAGAGATTTAAGTTATTTCCAATTGAAGTTTATTCTAAATAATGCTTCCAAGAACACTCTTGTAGACCTCTTTTTTGGGATATGTTTACACATTTCTATTAGTATACACTTATCAGTAAAATTGTAGGTTTGTTGGATATTTGTATGTTCAACTTTAGTTAGTATTGCCAATTTTACAAAATAATTATACCAATTTATACTCTCATCACCAGTGTCTCAAAAGAAGTATATATAAGCAGTACATGAGAATTGCAGTTACTCCAAATCCACATCTACACTTGCTATTGCCAGTATTTTAATTTAAAAAAAAATATTTTTTTATTGATTTCTGAGAGGAAGGGAGGAGAGGGAGATAGAAACATCAATGATGAGAGGGAATCATCAATTGGCTGCCTCCTGCATGTCTTTCCTGGTATTTAGCCAACAATTCAGACATACGTCCTGACTGGGAACCAAACCATGACCTCCTGGTTTATAGGTTGATGCTCAACCACTGAGCCACGTGGGCCAAGAGCCAGTATTTTAAATTTTTTTTCTGGTTATTATGTAATGATATCTCATTGTGTTTATTAATTTCTGTTTCCCTAATAACTAATCATGTTGAGTGCCTTTTCACAAATGTATTGAATATCAGAATGCCTTCTTTGTGAAATATGCCATCAAACCTTTTATCCATTTTTAGTACAGCATCGAAAACATAATCAATAATATTATAATAACCATTCATGGTGACAGTTGGATATGGAAATATCAGGTCTAACAGTTTGTAAATACATTATTGTCTGACCACTATGCTGTACATCTGAAACTAATACAAAATAATATTGAATGTAAACTATAACTGAAAACAGTTTTAAAATAAAAAAGTATTTTATCCATTTTAAAAAAGTTAGGTTTTACTTTTATTATTGATTTATAGGAATTCTTTACATATTTTGGTATTATTTGGATTCTCTTTTTTTAAAAAAAAATGTTTTAATTGATTTTTTTACAAAGAGAGGATAAGAGATGGAGAGAGAAAAACATTGATGAGATAGAAACATCAATGTGCTGCCTCTTGCATGCTCTCTACTTAGATCTAAATGGGAACAGAAATGACTACCTCTCGGTGCATGGATGTTGCTTAACCAACTGAGCAACACAGGCCAGGGCATAGTTTTATATGGATTTTCTAAATCTTCTCCACTCTGTGTCTTGCCTTTTCACTCTTATTGTTATTTTTATGTACTGAGGTCATAATATTGATCAAATCAAAATTATCAATTGTTTCCTTTATGGTTGGATGATTCTATCTTATTAAATAATGTTTGACTACTGTATGTCATGAAGATGTTCTACTATTTTTTAGAAATTTTATCATTTTACATTAACAGTCAGGTCTTCAATCTTACTAGAATTTATTTTTCTATTGTGTGAGGAAAGGGTTCTTATTCATTTTTTTTATATCCAGATTGTTTGTCCAAAGTAGTGAACTTTATAGCAGTAAACTTCCCTTTTATCTTATACCTCAATATTTTCAAAGGGGCATATTTTCAGTTTATGGTACTGATCTTATTCAATTCCGTCATTATTTTTCTGTGGTGTGATGGTTCTATTTCTATGATTTTGTTTAATTGAAATACTTTCTTGGTTCATTTATTGAATACTCCAGAAAACTTTAAACAAACTTTTAGATGTTTCTGTCTAAAATGATCTTTCAAAACTCTTTTTGGACTATATCTTCATCTTTGTCTTTGCTTTATAGAGGTCTTTGCTTTAATGGAAGATAGTTTTTTCATTGTATAGATATATATGGATTTTGAGAATAATTATCTTTTCAGGATTTTCTAATGAAGAGCAGAAATGGCTACATCCAAATCCTCCTTCTTAGCTGCTGATAAGATTAATATACTGATTAGCACCTTTTCCAAGTTGGATTGGAGGTGAAAGTAATTCCATTTGGCAAACCCTCATCCCATTTGCTGACATCTTCATTAACCTCACTGATAAGGAAACCATTTCACAATACAAATTTCTCAAAGCTGGAGATTTTATCTTCCTAGAGTCACCTAACAATACTAATTTGAAGTATGAAACATGCAGGTTCAATTGCCTCAATAATCGCACTGTGCCCTCTCTTTATTTTTTCCCGTTTAAATGATGGACAAAAGAAAACCAATTACCTCTCACTCACTAGTAAGGTTGATTTTCAAAAGGACATTGCACATTTTCAGAACAGAGGGTGCAGAGGTATATTTCACTTGAATGAAAGTGTCTTGTAAGGGAAAGATGAATGGATGAAAATCTCTGAAGAGAGAGTAATATCTACAGTTTAAAAAGTTTACATTTTAACAATCTTCACTTTCTTTTGCAAATTAAGTTTTTGATTAAACTAAATACCAATTTTTAATAATAAATACGTTAAGTAAGGGAATTTTATCAATTAAATAAGAACATTTAATTGAGTTACTTTGACTTTCATAAATTGCATGACATTATATAGTAACTTCCCAGTATCTACTGTCTATTCTACAAAAGCAATTTTTTAAATAAGGTTTATTTATTTATTTACTTATTTTAATATATTTTATTGACTTTTCACAGAGAGGAAGGGAAAGGGATAGAGAGTTTGAAACATCGATCAGCTGCCTCCTGCACATACTGGGGATGTGCCTCAACCAAGGCACATACCCTTGACCGGAATCAAACCTGGGACCTTTCAGTCCACAGGCTGATGCTCCATCCACTGAGCCAAACCAGTTTTGGCTACAATAGCATTTTTTAATAGGACTTGTAGAAATCTTTAGCCCTAACATTGACTCTCTAGAGTAGGGGTGTCGAACTCAATCAGAGAAGGGGCCAAAATCTAAAATCCAGCCTAAATCGCAGGCCGAATGGTTTACTGAACAGTCATAAACTGACAATGTCATAAACTGACAGCGGAGTGCAGTGATGACAGCGCGGTGCGGGCCACATTGCAAGGCCTGGCGGGCTGGATTTGGCCCGCGGGCCTTGTGTTTGACACATGTGCTCTAGAGAGAGAGAAAGCACCATGATGTGTCATGTTTGCCAATATTTATGGTAGAAATATATCCATCACCTATTTGGACTACAAACATGATGTCACTAAACACAGAGTTGGGAGGACAGGTGCAATAACACTATTACATGGTGTTATGGTTTATGGATACAGTTGATATTGATGACCTTACATCCTAGATAACCATAAATGAGATTAGGAGTAAAATAATTATGAAATGACAGTCTTTCCATTACATTACTTTTATTTTTAATAGTGTATTATGTAACTTTTAGGAAATAGCTTTGTTTACCAATTGGCTTGTAAAATCCTTTACAACTTGATCATCAGTTCTGAGGAAAAAGTATGGTTAGTCCTAGCACACTAGTTCTTGCCTCTGGTCAAAAGGAACATCAGCAATAGTTTTTCAGTAATAGCTCAAACGCTTGTTTTAAATCCACGTTGATTTTCATTTAGGTTTTCGCCGCATTCCTGAGACTGAAGGGCTCGATTTTGTCTCAGAGTAGAAAGCTTTCTGTTCTGTGTTCTAGGGGGATTATCATCCTGAGTCCTCAGAGTATGAACCATATGGTATGAACCTCAGAGTATGAAACTCAGAGGTAAATCTCCAGATGCCTCCTCACTGGAACTCAGTCACCAGGAAGTTCACCCTCAGGGCCCTGACCATAGGAGCTGATAGAATTTAGGATGTTGGGCAAAGAAGAATTAGATACTGTGGCTGCAAGATGTGTATTCCATACCATCTCAGGAAACATCACCTTGTTGCTTCCTGTGCAAAATATGTAGATTTCTCTGCCTGAAAAGAGGTTTAAGTCCGAGATTTCTACATGTGAGCATGTGTTGGTAACACCTGGAGTTTCTGACTCGTGGGTGTCCTGTGGGGCCTAAGAATTTACATTTCTCACAAGTATATACTGATGTGCTATAGGCATTTACGATACAAATATACTATAGTGACAGGCTCTCTGAATATAACACTATCTGAGAAGCAGGGCCCGAGTGTTATCAGACCTGCTATTGAAAAGACAAAGGAAAGTGGAAATTAAACATGTGAAAGCATTTTTTAAAAGGATGAATTTGTGATTACAAGAAAAACAACAACTGTTAACTACTCATTTTATTGAAGAATTGGCCAGATTATGAGATTTGGATCCATGAGGCCACGGTAGGGAGAACAGATAAGAAATCAACATAGAATAAATTACCATTTGTTTCCCAGGAGGTGCAGAAAGATACAACTAAGCTACTGGTTTTATCTTGCTGGCTTCAGTAGTTGACTGAAGAAGCATAAAAGGAACTGGCTGTAGGGAAGGACAGAGCCCAGGCTTCCCATGAAGGTGCCCCCATCCTGAGCAGTGCGGCCATGGAGGTCAGCACATATCTCAGGCCTGAGGAAGCTGAATTCAAAAGGAACAAGTGGGCACTGAAGCCTTTATCTGCTTCTTCACAAAGGAACTTACAAATCCAGTCTATTCACATAATTTCTGAATCATCAGATGTAGAGCACTCTCTGTATATTAAACAATGTACCGATAATTTTCTATTGCTTTAGAATTGCTGAGAAATGTATGTCTTGAAATAGGCCGTATTAGTGATGAGTAGGAAAAATTCATATGCCAGAAGAAGGAGAATTTGTGAGATATATATACCTGGCTGAGCTCAGAAACAGATGTCAAACATTTCTTATGCAACCATTAGGCATCATTCTGAAAATATCACACTTTAACACACACATTCTGTTAGATTGCCATGCTACATCACTGTAACATTATCGTAAGCTATTTCCTTAGCTATTAATGTAGTGCAATCACTGGTTTAATGTTACTGTGGCTCAACATTCCTGAGCCTTTACGCGATGGAGCACCGACAGTATTTTGCTTCAACACTTTGCTAACGTTCTGCATCCATTTCCTAGGGCTGCTGTAACCAACAGCACGAACAGGGTAGCTTGAAACAGCAGAAATTAGTTTTCTCGGTTATGGAGAATACATGGCTGAAATCAAGGTGCTGGGCAGGGCTGCTTCCTTCTGGAGTTTCTGAGGGAGAATCTATTCCATACATTTCTCCTGCTTTCTGGTGACTTCCAGCAGATGGTGGCCTTCTTTGACTTGTGGACATAGTACTTCACACCTTCTCCACCTTCACATGGTGTTCTCCATGCTTCGTGCCTTTCATAACACCTTCTTATATGGACAACAGACACTGGGTTTAATCCAATATGACCTCATCTTCACTAGTTATACTAGCACACATCTTATTTCCAAATAAGGTCACATTCTGAGGTTCCAAGTAGGCATGAATTTTAGGGACATTTTTCAACCCACTCCAAAATCTTAAAATACTATTAAAAATAACCAAGTAAATTGCCGAAACCGGTTTGGCTCAGCGGAAGAGCGTCGGTCTGGGGACTGGAAGGTCCCAGGTTCGATTCCGGTCAAGGGCATGTAGGTTGATTGTGAGCACATCCCCAGTAGGGGGTGTGCAAGAGGCAGCTGGTCGATGTTTCTCTCTCATCAACGTTTCTAGCTCTCTATCTCTCTCCCTTTCTCTCTGTAAAAAATCAATAAAATATATTTTTTAAAAATAACCAAGTAAAGAATATATATTATGTGTGCCAAATATTATTTTTGAAGAGTATATATGTATGCTGAAATTGCCTCTGACATTGAATTTATTAAAATATTAAGAAATGTTTGGGGGCACTGCAAGAAAGACTAAATTGTTCTCTGCTACTGTTGTAGAATCCAGATCTTACATCTGTCACTGCTAAAGCCAGCCTATGCCTAGATAATACTTTAAAAATTCATGTTTCTTTAATGAACACATTTTTTTTTCAGCTTTAGGAGCTTTTAAGTTTTCCTTCATTCTGCCTTCCCTCTTTCACCAAACTGGAATATTTGACCTTTTCTGTGACATTTTGCTACAATAAGTTATTTGGCCTTCAAGTTTAATGGCCTTCAAAGAATCTCTGCCACTATTAGTTTATTCATTATCTACCCTACCATCCCAGACTCACATTACTCAGTCCTTCACACAGGTAGACACTATGGAGTAGGATATTTGCTTGATTTTTATGGCCACAATTCTGCAGTTCTGCGAATATATGTATTAGAGGCCCATTGCAAGATATTCGTGCAAGAATAGGCCTTCCTTCCCCTGACTTCATTCCCAGCCACCCAGGAGCCAGCAGGTCCTCACTTCTGTCTGGAGCACAGCTCCTGTAACTCCCTCTGCTACCCCAGCTCCCCCTGATAGCAGGCATCCCACCCCTTCTGGCCACTCTGTGCCTGCATATGCAAATTAACTTCCATCTTTGTTGGGTTAATTTGCATACTCACTCTGATTGGCTGTGGGTGTAGCAGAGTGATGGTTAGTTAATTGCATGTTTCTCTTTTATTAAGTAAGATATACTAGAGGCCCAGTCCACAAAAATTGTGTACTCTAGGGCGTCCCTCGGGTGGTGTCCTGTGGGGAGCCGGCCTAAGTCAGCAGTCGGACATCATTAGTGTTGCTGCAGAGGCAGGAGAGGCTTCCACCACCTGCTGTGCTTTCCAGCTGTGATCTTGGCTTCTGGCTGAGCACCGCTCTCCCTGAGGGAGTGCATTGACCACTAGGGGGCAGCTCCTGTGTTGAGCGTTTGCCCTCTGGTGGTCAGTGCATGTTATAAGGACTGGTTGATTGGTTGTCTGTCTTCCCGCTGGTGATCAGTGCATGTTATGGTGAGTGGTTGAGCAGCCTTAGCATATTATTAGCATATTACACTTTGACTGGTTGAACGGATGACTGGACAACTGGACACTTAGCATGTTAGGCTTTGATTATATAGGATAAGGAAAGGTTGATTATTTCTGCTTCAAAGAGCAGTAAAATATTAAATATAAAATTGCTTCCATAAGGAAACATACAGTGATATGGAGCAGGAATTTCTACATGAGTAATGTCAAATATCTACCAAATTATGTCTTTGATATCCTATGTTCTGTAGGACTCTGTGTATTTCTTTTCTAAAAAAAAATATTTTATTTATTTTTTACAGAAAGGAAAGGAGAGAGGTGGAGAGTTAGAAACATCAATGAGAGAGAAACATCGATCAGCTGCCTCCTGCATATAATGGGGATGTGTCCACAACCAAGGTACATGCCCTTGACCAGAATCAAAAGTGGATCCCTTCAGCCTGTAGGCCAATGCTCTATTTACTGAGCCAAACCAGTGAGGGCTCTGTGTACTTCTTATTGAATTCTGGAATATATGATGTTTTGAAATTGTCATGCAAACATAATTGTACTTTAATTTTTTAAGCAATTATAATCATTTTCTTAGAATATGTAAAATACAGGCTATATGCCATCATGATGTTAAATACTTAAAAATTATTTTATTTTTTAAAAATAAAAACAGGGATTTCTAGATAATGTCTGAAGTGCCAATGATTTTGTGATCCTACTGGTGAAATGTAATATTTTATCAAATAAGATTTTTTTTTTTTAGAAATTATTTTAAACCATGAGATCTCTACAAAAGTCAGCAGCAAGTTCCTTAGTACCTATATGATATGTATGAATTACAGGAAGAGGGAGAGAGAGAAGGACAGGTCGTGTGTGTGTGTGTGTGTGTGTGTGTGTGTGTGTTGCATGCACAAGCAAGCATACACAAGCGCATGTGTGAGATTTTGTTTGGTGGAGGTGTAGGGAGGTGGCTTTTATCCAGTGAGAGCCTACTTAGTAGGACAATAGGGCATTAATAAAGGAGAAAATATATTTCTTTTTTTTTTTAAAATACAACTTCTATTAATTTTTCCCCAGAGAACTTTTCTTCATTCTTTAAAGACTCAGCTCCTTACATGGGCTTTGGTGGAGGTCGTGGGGCAGCACCCGCAGACCTAAATCGGGGTGGGGGTGTTCAGTCCTTCCAGGCTTCACGAGACCGATTCCTGACTACCTTGCTGTGAATGGCACCGCTCACACAGTAATGCAGCTTCACATACAGCTTGGGAAGCACATGGGCGTCGAAGACACTGGCTTCGGAGATGTCCCTGACGACCGCAGCCTCCACTATGTTTCGATTGACAAACTTCTTAATGGCCTTGTCCTTGGGCATGAACGGGGCGCAGTTGGCGCAATGAATAGGCTGCACATGGCCGCGGCCTTTTTTGGCACGACCGTTATTCCTTCTTTTGTTGGTCCTCTTGGGAACGAGGACCCGAGACGGAAAATATATTTTTCATTAGAAAAAGTTTTAATTTATTTTTTTGTGGGGAATATACCTTTAATTTGTCTGTTTCAAGGCTGTGACTAAAAAAAAAAAAAAAAAAAAAAAAAAGGCTAAAGTTTAGGCTAACTATAACTGCTGTGTAATGAAAAAAGATTTCACGTGTTCGTTACATCGGCAGAAATAGAATTGCAATCTAAAACATCTGGGAAATATCACTTCAGCTGCAAAACATCCATTAATAGAATTTGAAAACTATTTAATGTCTTTCAAAAGTAAAGTTGTTTTAAATTTAATTTGAAGATTATGACTCAATAGATCCCTTCAATGTTAGGTGCATAAGAAATCCCTCTTCTATTTTTTAACAAATCTATTTTTATTGATTTCAGAGAGGAAGGGAGCAGGAGAGAGAGATAAAAACATCAATGATGAGAGGGAATAATTGATCGGCTGCCTTCTGCATGCCCCCTACTGGAGATTGAGTCAGCAACCCAAGCATGTCCCCTGACAAGGAATCAAACCGTGATGTGACCTCCTGGTTCATAGGTCAATGCACAACCACTGAGCCACACCAGCCAGGCAATTCCTCCTCTTATTTTCTTTATTATTTCTCTTAGTATTTGCATACTAGTAACCATATTTTATGGCAAAAAGGATAGTCTGTTAGAACAGATGTCCATCTCCTTAATTTTGACATCTCTAAGCTCGCAATCAACTTACTTGTACCAAGTCACAGACATTCAGTGCCTCAGCCAAATTTAGAATCTAGGCTTCCTGAGCACTAGCCCAAGGTCTTTGCATTGATCCGTACCACAAACCAAAGTGCTGCGGTCACATAGCACCTGCTTTCCACTTCTGAATCTTCTTACCGCTTCCTTGCGAAGATATTTTTGAAGCCACTGTGGCTGATTCTCCCTATATGCACAGGTGCATATTGGCTGTACACATCCATTTTCATTTCCAGCTTTCTATAAACTAGGCATTATGTGGTCTATCATTACACAGAAGCTAACTAAAAAGAGCACTGTAACTTTTTCCTGGGGGATAATTTGAAGTATACCTTATGATAGAAAGGTTCTTGGCGAACATGCTGATCAAGTGTTCAATAGGTAATTATGTCTTTCCTTGTTGGAAAGTTTTTATGTAAAATGAAAAAAAAAAAAAGTCTATGTCCTGTTTTTTCGTTTCCTTGATAGACATCAGAATATGAATAGCACATTACCACACCTGAGTATATACAGGCATGTCCTAACCCCTTTTCTTTGGTTTTCTGGTTTATCTTTTGACATCTAGCTATATCTATCACCTGTGCCTAGCGTATTTATTTTACTTATTTGGCATAATCTCTTCATATTAATTCTTAATATGAGTATTTATTTCTGTGATAAAATATTAAGTGTATCAAAGCTTACCTTTATTGGCATGGATTTTTTTGTTCATCTTTAGCTCATAAATAATCTTAAAATGCTGTGATGACCAATTTAAATTTTATTTTTAAAACCACAGCATCCTTATAGATTTCTGAAGAAAACCATGACATGAGTGTATTTGGGGCCCTTTTGTTTTCTAACCTGGTTGGAATGATTAAGGGGAAGTATACAGTAAAGCAAGCCTACAGTAGCAGTGGAGCTAGTGAAAGATTTTAAATATATGTCAAAGACTATAAGGAAGCAACAGGAGCTCAAGGGAAACAAGTATACTAGTAGAATGTTTTGAATTTTTAAGGAGCTCTAAATTAGAAGGGTAAGGACTGAGGAATCCGAGAATGCACCTTTGAGTGGCTGATGTACAATGGAACTGGTTGGTAGAATTATTTGGCGGGGGCCATGTTTTTTTTGAGTGATGAATATACAGTTGGCTTTTCCGATGGGAGCTTTACTGTGTTTTCCACATATTGCAACAATAAGCATACAGTATTTCATAATTAGGAAATTTATATCAGTTATACAAAAACTGATAGTGAGCATTCTTTAGTTTTATTCTTTTATTAAAAATTCTAGGAGATGGATTAAGTTAAAATTTACTCTGAAGAAAAATGATGCCTAATATCTATTTTTTTCTCATATTTGCTAGGTCCAGAGTTACAATAATAGAATTGTTTTATTTCATTAGCTAATGATGTTGATCCCAATTCTCGTGTGTGTAAAAGGTATATTAATTGCATCTTCATCAATCTGGTAGGTAAGGCAACACTATCAGATAAAAGTGTCAACTTGTTGAAATTTTTTAACCTAACTTTAACACTTTAATGAAAAAGAAAGCTCAGAGAGGTATAAACATGAAATTGCTGAATGTAGACTAGCATATAAATTCTAAATTTGAGAATCTTATTTAAACTTAAATTTCTCTCTGTGGAGATAAAACTTGTATCCTTTTCTTGAAAATCTAATAAAAGAATAATATGCAAATTAACCATCACTCCACTATGCCCACAAGCCATGACCTCTGGCCAATCAGGAGCGAATATGTGAATAAACCCAACCAAGAGGCTACGGCCACAGAGAGCAGGAGGGAGGCTTGGATTTCCCCAGCAATAGAGGAAGCCAAGCTTTCAGCCTGGTCTTGCCAGCCTTAGGCCTCCACTCAAGGCTATAAAATTTCAATGATAGAAGATACATAAATCCAAACAGAATTGGTGGCAGCCACAGAGCTGGAAAGAGTGGAGGCTGGGGTTGCCCCAGCCAATGGAGGAAGCCAAGCTTTCAGCACACCCTGGCTGGCCCAAGCCTCTGCTTAAGGCCAATTATAGAAGTCTCAATTATAGAAGATACATAAAGTTCAACAGAAATGGCTGCTGCCATGGAGCAAGCAGAAGGCTTGGCTCTGCTCCAGGCTACAAAGTTTCAATTGTAGAAGATAAATAAACCCCAGATACTAGTGCCTCCACTTGGTTCACCAGGGGGCATGGCTGGCCTGCAAACCACCACAGGCCCATTGCCCAGGCCGTCCCACACCCCAAGGGAACCCCCACCCTGGTCTGGGACACCCTTCAGGGCAAACCAGCTGGCCCCCACCCATGCACCAGGTCTCTATCCTATCTAATAAAAGAGTAATATGCAGATTGACCATCACTCCAACACACAAGATGGCTGCCTCATGTGGTCAAAGATCCTGCCCCCATGTGGACATAAGATGGCTACCACAAGATGGCCAGCAGGGGAGGGCAGTTAGGGTGACCAGGACTGCAGGTTAGGGCAGTTAGGGCCAAACAGGCTGGCAGGGGAGCAGTTAGGCATCAATCAGGCTGGTAGGGGAGTGGTTAGAGGGTGATCAGGCTGGCAGGCTGAAGCAATTAGGGGCAATCAGGAAGGCAGGCAGGTGAGCATTTGGCAGCCAGCAGTCCTGGATTGTGAGAGGGGTCCCAGATTGGAGAAGGTGCAGACTAAGCTGAGGAACACCTCCCTTCCATGCATGAATTTCGCACACTGGGCCTCTAGTGTAATACAATTGTAATAATATACTTTATTGTATCCATACACAGGGTCTCCCCATCTATAATAATAAAAGCATAATATGCTAATTAGACCAGGCATCCAAACCACGTTCCGAACGATCTTCTGGATGAAGTCAGGGCTGGGAGGGCCAAGTCCCATGGGCAATTTCATGCATCAGGCCTCTAGTGTTAAAATAATACTGTTACCATTGGAAGTGGGGGATCCCTTTGACTGAGAGCCAGGTCCTTATAACATCTTGAGAAAAAGAATTTTCTGAGACTGGCATAGGAGAAGGAGTGTTGTTGTTTTTTTCTTGGAATTACATCCCTCAGTTTCCAAAGTCCCATTGCCCTTATCCAGTCCTGGAAGAGGTGCAGCTGAACTGAAAGCAATGCCAGTGTCCAGGGTTTCTGTTCCATGGAGCTGGGTCCAGTGTAGCATTGAGCTGATTGCAGCCCATGAGTCCATTGTGTGTGGGCAAATGCAAGAACATGGGAACTCCAAAGCCAGGGAGTGGGAACCAAGATCACAAGAGAGAGCTCCCAAGAGAGGTAGGGAATGTCCGGCCTGGGACCCTTATAAGGCCGAAGAAATCAATGAGTCTGGCCCTGCCAAGGCCTTAGGGGTGAATCAATTAAATGTTTGACCAAATCTAACAGGCTAATTTTTAAGTTGATAATTTTGTATGGCCCACAAATGATGCTATAAATATCCAAATGGCCCTTGGCAGAAAAAAGGTACCTCACCCCTGGTTTAGGAGATTATACAAGTATCTCAAATCTTCTCCCATTTACAGTGGCCAGTGACCTGTTCCCAGGTGTGACACACAAGTACCTTCCCTATGTTGCCCAGGCTTTGTTGGGCATGCATCTATTCTTCCCCTGCCCAGTTCTGACCCCCAGCGAGGCAGGTGGCATCCTGGGGAGTGTCAGTCTGCAGCTTCCTGGCAAAACTGCACTAATGGCATGCCTCTCTCCCTTCCAGCGATTCATAACTAGGCTATTTACAATGGTGTCAGTACCAAAGTGTGACGTGTGTGTGTGTGTGTGTGTGTGTGTGTGTGTGTGTGTGTGTGTGTAGGTCACCTGCAATCCAAAAGTATAGAGGGCCAAATGGGAAGATACCTGGACATTAGATTGTTGCTGACTGGGCCCGGGATATTGACAGAATCATGTCAGTTGCACTCCTGCCCTGGGAGTGCGGAGGTGTTCTTAGTTCCTGGCTTGTGTTTTTCCGGGAGGAAGGAGTGGGTGGGACCTGGGCCCTCGCAAGCTCCTTGTTTTCCTGTGAAACCCCTTGTTGGATTGGAGTATAAATAGATGTCCTGAGAGGCTTAGGAGGTCGTCAGTCTGCCTCTCCAGCAGAGGAGTTCAGCGGCCCTCCCAGCTCCCAGCTTGAAATCTATCTCTGTGTCTTCTCTCTTTATTTCTAATATTTCTCAATCCCTAGGCACCTCCACTTAGAACTGGTTCGTTCATCTCTCTTTCCGTGGGGGACGTGGAAAAGGGAGATCCCCGCAGCTTTAGGCCCCCCCGCACAAAAGAAAATGAAGTGCTTAAGGAAATAAAAAGGGGAGCAATGAGAAGAATTTTCTAGATAGAAAATGTCTATAAACCAAAGGATTACTGTTCATTCAAGAGGTTAACACGAAAAAAATACACCCTCATAAAAATAGGAAACGTGAACCTCAATGGAAAAAACAAACAAACAAAAAAACTTTTATTTTCAGTTACTTTTTGGACACACCTTATTTCAAACACATTAACTAAGAATGAAATGAAAGTTCCTCAGCCCCTCAAGAGCTATTACAAAGATAGTATTCAGTTTCAATATTGAAATTGCCTCAGTTTAGGACACAGTTGAGTTTTTATAGAGTGGCTTTTTTGTTTGTTTGGTTTTTAGAGAGGGAGAGAGAAATATTGGTCCATTGTTCCACTTTATGCACTTGTTGGCTGACTCCTGTATGTGGCCTGACCAGGGGAGGGACCTACAACTGTGGCACATCCAGATGATGTTCCAACAAACTGAGCTACCTGGTCAAGGCCAGAGAGTAAGCCATAAGCCCTGATTTCTTGATCAATCTTCACTCTTCACTCACTATTTAATTTTATGCGAGTCACTAAAACTGAGTTAATTTGTGTGAAAGCACTTTGAAATATAAGTGGTTGTCATATAGTATTGTTTATGATGGTATAAGCAAATATATTTTAATTAGTTAAGTCATAACAAGACATATGAAGAATAGTGAGCCTTTTAAGACAGTTAAATTAAGTTGGTAGAATATATTGAACAATACATACTTTGCATATATCTGCATGACAGTTTTTAATGTACAGAAACTTATTTTTAAATGAAACCATATGCTTGAAAACACTGATGCTGTTACTGGATTTTAGACATCTTATCAAATCCTGAATTATGGTAGAAAAGTCTTTAATGTTTAAAATTGATAAATAGGTATGTTTTATGATGTTCATTGTTAATTATTATATGCACAAACTTTTGGTTTTCTTTCTAAAAATCTACTCTGTGGAAATCATTCCCAAGTCATTTACCAAGCATTATAGCTTGGAAAGAGGGGAGCCGAGGGGTTGCACCAGCACACTAATGACATTTATTTTGCTCTTTGCACAAAGACTAAGGCATACATTCCAGTACCAAATCACACTTTCTCTTCTGTCAACGGGCATGTCACAGGGTGCTCTACTTTTTATTTCTGTAAGGTACATAAGAATTGGTCACTGTTTCTTGTCACTTACAAAATCATAAACCAGAGCCCAAGATATAAGGACCTTGCTGAAGGTTTCTCAGCTCATCAGTCATGAGGAAAGTCCCAGTCCCCCGATCCTCAGGCTCACACAGTTTCTGCCGCTGGTGCCGTTTGTCACGAGTGGAGCAATCACCAGCTGGAACAATACTGCGGAGCTGGAACGCAGGGGTGATTCTTTTTGATGTTGGCAGCAGTGCCCTAGGAAGAGGAGAGTGAACTGTTATAATCGTGTTGTGCACTCACTGAATCCTTAACAGCTAATTGACTCTTCTGGATGCCTTAATGTTCAGAATTCATATCAGCAGCTCCAGCCGAAGAGTTTGTGCTACTCAGAGCATAGACAGCAGGGCATAAAGAAAATTTAAATCCCCATTAACTAATAATGGGAAAGCTACACATTACTAATACTTCATATAGTATATAAGTTAGCATGAATACATGTGTATGGGGAATCATGCTCACTATTATTTTAATGATGCAAGGACATGATAAAAAATATACAGAGATCAAATTTAAATCACCAAAATTGCTGATTATATTATTTATATTGATTCAATTAAGGTGTCCATCCAGAGTAAGTTTGTTGAATGCATTTTTGTGTGTTTTTTTTTTTACTATATCATCATATTAAGTGAGTCATACACTTATCTCTCCATTCATTAATTCAAATGCATTATTTTAAAGATTTGTTGAGTAACTACTGTGTGCTAAATACTAAGACAAATGCTAAGAATAAAGCAGTAAAAGAACATGACCCCACCTTCATGAAGCTTGTTTCCTAGTTTTGGAAAGCTTGAAATGTAAGAACTAGACATACGAGTCTAGAGATTGTAACAACCAAATGCTTATTTTCATAGCTACAGACTTGGAGCAGTTATATGTCTTATAAGGGGGTAGCTTAAGAGATTTTGGTTTTTAGAATTCTCCTACATTTTGATCCACATTCATCTCTTTCCTCTTATTTCTCCAGATCTTTACCCAATGGAATTCCTAGAGCCTTCAGTGGTGTTGGCCACTACAGACCCACCCTGTAACAATAGTGCTTCATTCCCTCTCCCCAAATACTCTCTAATTCTCAAAGATACTTATAGGGGGGGAAAGTATCTAATAAAATTAATTTATATTTAAATATATATATGACTGGCAATTTACTTAATATAATTAAATTATAACTAATACAGTTCACATTTATTGAGGGCTTTGTAACTTTAGAGACTGTGCTATCAAAGGGGAATTATTCAAGGAGCCAGTACCTCTACCAGTATAGAACTGTCCACAGTCTTGGTGCTGAATTAATGTTAAGTGGCTTAGTAACCTTCCCATATAAGTATCTGCATTTTATGAAAGGTAGTCTACTAGAAATTTGGAATAAAAAAATAATTTCAGTCTCATTTTTTTTTCTATCTACTTTCTAGTGACCTTTGCTAAGTAATTTAAGTTCTATAACCACAGCTTCTGAGTAGCTAAAATGGGACTAAGAGTATCTCACTTCCAGTGTTGCAGGTAATCCAGTGTTAGCGTTACAAATAATGTAGGGAAGCACCTTGAATGTTGCATATAGGAGGCACTCATTCATTTTTAAAATGTCAGTTAAAACAAAGGAATACATATTTACTAGGAAAATTTCAATCAAACTCGTGAGAAACATTGACTCAGGCAAGTGTTTCTCAGTATGGGAAAGAAGAGCCTTGGCTATGCCCTACTGATGATAGACATGTGTGGAAAGAGGTGGAGCATATGAGAATTTTGAAGTGCAGAGCATTTGTTTTAATACAACTCACTTTATACAGTTTTAGCTTTCTGAGAAAAAAGAAATAAGTTTGATGAAATCTTCCCTTAGTTGATAAACAGGAGGAAGGGCACTACATTTCTACTAGAGGCCCAGTTCATGAAATCCATGCACAGGAGAGGGGGGTCCCCTCAGTTCAGCCTGCACCCTCTCCAATCTGGGACCCATTGGGGGTGTCAGACTGCTGGATTGGGCCTGAACCTGGGGATTGAGCCTAAACTGGCAGTTGGACATCTCTTTCACAATCCAGGACCACTGGCTCCTAACTGTTCACCTGCCTGCCTGCCGGATTGCCCCTAACAGCCTCCCCTGCCAACCTAGTCACCCCCAACAGCCCCCCTCACCGGCCTGGTCACTCCTAACTGCCACCCCCGCCAGCCTGGTCACCCTCAACTGCCCCCCCTACCAGCCTAGTCACCTCCAACAGCCCCCCCACCACCAGCCTGGTCACTCCTAACTGCCACCCCTGCCACCCTTTGCTGGCCCCCATGCTGGCCTGGTCACCCCCAACTGCCCCCCCCCCCCCACCGCCGCAGCCTGCTGTTCGGTCATTTGGTTGGCCCTCTTTAACCCCCCTGCTGGTCTAGCCACCCCAGATATATATATATATATATATTGAGGTTAGGATGCCTGACAGATTATACTTTATGTTTTTTGTCTTAAGAACGTTTATGGTCACAAATATGTACACAGGCATAGTGGGTGAGATAAGCAGGTTCAAACATTATTAATACTCTCTTCCGAGAACAGTGTTATTTTAACATTTGTGAAAGTTTAATCTCCAAACTTCTGTTTGTTTTTTTTTGTTTGTTTGTTTGTTTGTTTTTGTTGTTGTTTTGTGTGTATGTGAGTGTTTCTGTTTGTTTGTTTTTTGTGATTTTTTTTTCATTAAAAAATGAAGTTCTTGGGAAGATCTGCTCATAGACTTGAAAATATCTGCCATTTGAAAGCCAAGCCTCCAGGATAAAAGTAGTTAATGAATATAAAGTTCTTGTAAGAGTGCTGACACAGTGCTCTTTTATTATTTCAAATTGCAGACCTTCGTAATAACTGTTAAGAAGCCAAAGAAAAGGCTTCCAGAGAAGTCCAATTGTAGTGTAAATGGTAGTGATCTTTGAGGATAACCAGTTCAAAAGTTGAAACAAAATTAAAAAGTAGTGCATTGTGATAGGCAGAATTCTATGAGGACCTCAGAAAGATCCACTACCTTGTGTAATCCCCTCCCCTTGAACTTGGCAGGACCTGTGAATATGCAGGATGCCAATTCATGATGGGGTTATGTCACTGGGAGAAGGTGAAGGAGTTCTGCAGATGTCATTAGGATCCTACATTATCTGCCTTTGTGTTAATCGAATGGCAGATTACCTCTGGTGGGCCGGACCTAGGCAGCCATGCCCTATCAGAGGGGGTCCAGAGGTCAGAGAATCGCTCTCCTGCTGTCCTTGGAGAAGCAAGCAGGCATGAACTCCATCACTGCAAGGACATTAATTTTTCCAATAACGATGTGAGCTTGGAAGTGGACCTTGAGCCTCAGATGAGTTTGCGCTCATCCTTATCATCATTATCATCATTATCTTTATTGCAGTCTCAGAATTCCGAACAGAGAGCCCCGCTACCCAGTGCTCACATTCCTGATCCCTGAAAATGAACTGTAAAATGGGGATTGCAGCCACAACATTTGTAATAATGGTTTAAGCAGGAATAGAAAGTGAATGCACATTCCAAAAGCCAAACACAAAACGTCTCAAGAAGCTCTGTAAAATCACTGACATAAATGGAGAGGCAATTAAATAGGTAAAGGTCAGATCATGGATATTAGCTTCTAAAACATGTTTCAAAAGAATATGTGCTTGGCATGTGTTTACATTTTTCCCTCTATTACTGTTGCTCATTCTACTGCTAGTTATTATATAACTTATTTGATCTTTTATAAATGATCAAATATTGCAGAGTTAACTTCAATGAAAATGTCAAATGAGATGGGTTAGAGAAGCTTCAGATGCTCATGGAATATGCATTCGACCAATCTGTAGGTGCCTGCTAACCTGCTGTATACCAGGGACTTGATTTTACAAGGGCAGGCTAATAACTTTCACCATAATCTGCCATAAATGGAGGAAGTTCTGATGAAGACTTAGAAAAACTACAGAAATAACTTGGTCTAGGAGTTACAGCTGAATCAAAGGTAGAAGCATATATCAGTTAAAGAACACAATCAGCTCTGGCCAGTGTACTAAATGGTTAGAGCGTAGGCCTATGCACCAAAGGGTTGTGGGTTCAATTTACACTCAAGAGTGTGTACCTGGGTTGCTGCTTTGCTTACCACCCTAGGGACATGCAGGAGGCAATAAATTGGTAAGGCCTTCTCTCTCTCTCTCTCCCTCTTTCTCTCTCTCCCTCTCTCACTTTGGTTCTTTCTCCTCCCTCCTTTCTTTCCATGCTCTCTCTGAAATGTCCTCCAGTGAGGATTAACAAAAAAAATCATAATCAAACATTATTGTTTCCCTCAAGAATCAGGAGACAAATTATAGTCCTGGAGATGTTTCATGGTGAGAGAGAACTATTGCAAGAAATTAATGCACATAAAAGAAAATGTGAGCATTTATGTAATTCATGTTAAAAATTATAAATTATAAATTACAAGATTATTCAGTACTTTTGTGATTATGTATTTCATTAGTCTTAATTGTGTTTCTAGAACCTATGGCATTGATTCAGGTTGTATTTGTTTTGTTTTGTTTGTTTTTTGTTTTTTTGTGAGCAGGGTGCAAGGGTGAGTTTTCCCCCGGGTTCTTGTCCAGATAGATTCGAAAAATGAAGCCATAGACAAAAGGTGGTAGGTGAGAAGTACAGAAATATTATTGAAAGCAAATACTACCTCTAAAACCCTAATTTTAATCCTAAAACTGTCTCTCCTGGCTAAAGAGGGATTCCCTAAGAAGGGTGACCACTGTTCTCTTTGTCTTTTTTTAAAAAAAATATATATTTTTATTGATTTCAGAGAAGAAGGGTGAGGGAGAGAGAAATAGAAACATCAATGATGAGAAAGTATCATTGATTGGCTGCCTCCTGCACACCCCACACTGGGGACCAAGCCCTCAACCCGGGCATATGCCCTGACTGGGAACTGAACCCGTGACCTTTTGGTTCCTCGGTGGACGCTCAACCACTAAGCCACACCAGGCTGGGCAGCTCTCTTTGTCTTGAGGTGTTATATATTCTAGAGACCCCTTCCCTTAATCTAGGACCCCATGCCTTTCTCATTGGTCACTCTGCTGCTACCTAGTACTAGTTTCAAAAGCCAATACCCCTTTATTTCTCTCCCCTTATTTTGCCACATTCCTCTATCCTCTGTGAGCATACGTTTCCTTGATCCCAATATCCCGTGTCTTTTCTTTGTCCTTCACATATCCATCTTATTTGTTCAAGTTGGAGTTTCTTTTGATCTACCTTATGGTACCTAGCAACCTTATCCTGCCAAGCCTTGAGACTGCTGGCTTGACTGTTCAAAGAGTAAAAATGACCTTTTTTTTTTTTTTTTTTCCCTGGCCAGAGATGTTTTATGACCCCCATGGCTCTCCCAGCTGCTCAGGCCAGAGGTACCTCTGTCCTTGGTTTATGGCTGTTTTAATTGTTCTGGCCAAGATGCCCCTATCCTCTCTGGAGCCCCTTCCTTCCTATATTAAGCTAGTTAACCCTTATCAGTATTCTGAAGAATAATATCTTCCAGCCTTAATTAATATTTCAATGTTCGCTATGGGTTTCTTTCTTTTTTTTTAATATATTTTATTGATTTTTTACAGAGAGGAAGAGAGAGGGATAGAGAGTTAGAAACATCCATGAGAGAATCATCGATTAGCTGCCTCTTGCACACCCCATACTGTGGATGTGCCCGCAACCAAGGTACATGCTCTAGACAGAATCGAACCCAGGACTTTTCAGTCCGCAGGCCGACTTTCTATCCCCTGAGCCAAATCTGTTTCGGCACTATGAGTTTCTTGATGCCCATTTCCAACACCTTTGAAGTCACTTTCTTGTTTATATTATTGAATTGGTCAAAGAATGTTGAAGGAATGGAATAAGAAAAGAAAAAAGAAATGAAGGAAAAAAAACACACACACTTCTCTTTTATTTTTCAAAATGCATTTTTTTAAAAATATATTTTATTGATTTTATACAGAGAGGAAGGGAGAGAGATAGAGAGTTAGAAACATCGATGAGAGAGAGTCATCGATCAGCTGCCTCTTGTACACCCCCTACTGGGGATATGCCCGCAACCAAGGTACATGCCCTTGACCGGAATTGAACCCGGGACCCTTCAGTCCCCAAGCCGACGCTCTATCCATTGAGCCAAACCGGTCCCAGCCAAAATGCATTTTTACCCTAATACCTCAAAAGCTCTTATGGAGTTCACAACTATTCTATTGAAGTGACTATTGCAATATCTTTTTGGAAAAAGTATTAGATAGTTCATTAAAAATTAACGGGAAGGGGCATGCTCTTTTTGCCAAGAAGTAAAAATATTTTTATCTTCAAAATTTCTTCTCAGAACCATATTTGATTTTAGAGGTATATCTAAAATCATTTTAACTTTTCAAGGAACCTAATTAATGATTAGTGGACTGCCTGTAGACTATATTATTATATTTATGATTTGTTCCTAAAGAACTACTAAGGAAAAAAAGGCTTTATTTTTATAGTTTCTTATATTTCTCCTTTTAAAGCATATTTTATAATATTTATATAAGCCGAATACTATAGAACCAAAAACACTTGATTTTTCTGTAGTGCATATGATATTACATATGGTTCAATAAATTTAGCAAATGCAAAGTGGATGAGAAAGAGAAAATGTGTTTTTTTATTTGTTTAATTTGGGAGGTAGAGAAGTGGCCATAAAATTTATATTCAATTCAGAAAAAAATACTCCAATCATCATATTTCTGTTTGCCTTTTTTTTCCTTCTTTTACCCCATTTGTTTATTTGGTGAAGATAAGGGAAAGGGAGGCTATGATAAGTTAGCAAACATCCTTTATAAAATCAGGAAAGATTGAATAATGATTCTATTTTTATATTAGATGTTCTAGTAAACAAATGTTATTTCTAGAATCATTCATAGATAAATACTCCAATGTTACGATTTTATATGATGAATAAAATTTATTTTTTATTTAATAAATTGGTTAATTATCTCCATAGAAATATGAATTGAATATATAGAAAACAACAGAACCATGGGACATAAAAGAGATCTGGAAAGGTATAACTGTTTATATGGGGTCAATCAGTTTCCAATATTGTGTGAAGAGGTTTGAAAATGTTTTTGTGCCAAAATCGGTTTGGCTCAGTGGTAGAGCGTCGGTCTGCGGACTGAAAGGTCCCAGGTTCGATTCCGGTCAAGGGCATGTACCTTGGTTGCGGGCACATCCCCGGTAGGGGGTGTGCAAGAGGCAGCTGGTTGATGTTTCTCTCTCATCGACGTTTCTAGCTCTCTATCTCTCTCCCTTCCTCTCTGTAAAATATCAATAAAATATATTTTTTTAAAAAGAAAGAAAATGTTTTTGTGATGAATTTAAAAGTGACATTATAATTATGTCTTAATTATTCCTTATTTGACTAAAAGATTTTATAATGTCTAAAACTGTTAATAGTTGCTTCTGCTCCCAGAGGTGATCTTAGGCACTGCAGAGCATTAAGGATAAAGGAATTGCTGTTTAAGCAAAACATAGGACAGTGTAGAGTGGAGAATTTAGAAACTTACCCAGGTGAGAACTTAACAACTAGAACAGACATGGAGGGCTCCCCACTCATACAAACTAGATATCAGGGCAATAAAGTCATACATATTGGGAGGCACTGTTTGAAAGAAGGTAAGGACATATTTCAATCTATATTTATCATTTATTAGTTATAGAAAAGGACTTTTGATTCTTCTTGCATTTTTCTTTTTTGATTGCTTATCTGCTAAAAATATTTATTGAAGACAGGGACTGTATCTGTTCATTCTTTAACAGGTCTTGGTTAAAAGTAGTAGTTACTAAATATTTCTTCTGAGATATGAGTTATTCTAGAATTGTTTAAAAGGAAAATCTTCAAATATACAAATTAAACCACAACTCCAAGGAAAAATAAGCACAATTTGCAGTTTGACAGTGTGCAACTTTGTAGTGCTTCAGAGGCAATATGACATAGTGATGTAAGTTAAACTTTCTATACTTGAGTCCCAATGTATTCCTTTGAACAGTCTAACCTGTGCATGCCTCTGTTTCCTCTTATACAGCTTGCTGGTTAAAAGGTAAGTCAATGAGTTAAGCACATTACCTAATTTTACATGGTGGAAACCTGCTTGTGTTTATTTGTTCTGTCACAGTCTAAACTGGTACCGCCATGTTTTCAGGTATTTCCATGAATTACATATAGTTAATGGAATAGCTGCTATGTGAACATTACTCATATGATACTTTTTCACTAATATTTGACAATCAAAAGAGTTTTGGTAATAGCAAAATTTTAAGGGCATTTGACTTTGTTATTTAAATAACTCAACATAGAGCTGGTCCAAATGCATATATTTTGCTCAGGCAACAATAGTCAAACCAAAAAAAAAAAAAAAAAAAAAAAAAAAAAAAAAAAAAAAAAACCACACAAACAAACAAACAAAAAACAGCAAAGCGTCATTCAGCGAGACATTTTATTGGCACCAGTTTCACAACTAAAGCTTCAGTGGAATCCCTTGTTGTCCGTGGGGATTCTTTGTTCTTTCATCCCTTTGTTCCCTTCAGGCAGTGAAACAGAAATGTTTTACAACATCATCAAAGTTTGTCCTCATCAAATGTTTGTACAACTTGATGAGTCAACTGATGTGAATGACCTGTCAAGTCACTAATATATGTGAAGTTAGTAAAAGCGAAAGTGATCACAGTGCAGTTACTGTGCTTTAAAAATATGTGATCAATATAAAAGGAATCAATGTGTTCATTATATCACTGACTTCTGTGGGAAAATTAAATAACCTAGGCTGCTTTTGGTTGGCTACAAAAAGCAGTTGGGATTTTTTTTATGTCTATCTGAAAGGAAGTATCATGATCAGACATGGATGTTGGACCTTCAGGCATTTGCTCCTTAGACTTTGTCAATGACTTTAAAGTGTAGACTTTGTATGGTACTATGAATACTGAATAATATTATAGGCATCCTCTGAGCTTTTGTTTCCTTCAAGGTTTTATCAGAAACGTAGATACTGAGCAAATGATCCTTTGACAAACAATTGTGAGTTGACTCGCCTGGGGTGAGATAGTTGCTAACATTTTTTGATAGGGCTAAAATTTATATTTTTGTTTATGATCTAGCCAAGAAGAAATCTGATTGTTTGCCAGAAAAAAAAAATGACAAATGCTTTTTTTAAATGAGTGAGTTCAATAAATAGATGCAAATAAGTGAGAGCACATTAAGATACAAAGCAACATTTTATACTGAAGTTTTAAAAGAACTATCTATTTTGGTAAAACATTCTAAAAAAATACTTTAACTGAATTTTACTTTCTTGAAGGAACATTTGTTTTACAAAATGAAGGACTTACAATGATAATAGATATGACAGTAGTATATAAATTTTATCTTATCTTTTTCAGTCTTGATGACTTGTTATTCTACTGATCTAACCCAAAACCTAAATAGTTTAAGTCATGAAACTTGAGTATTTGGTTTGTTCAATTATTTCTATTTTTTATAACCAGTAAAGTAACTACATGCACAAACAACTGGATTATTCTATTTTAGAGTATGGGTATGCAAATGACTATCCCCAATGCTATCTCAAATTGTAGCAGGATTCACACAACTGTCTAATATGTCAACAGTTCAGTATTCTTGTCTCCCAAGGTGGAAAGTCTAATTGCTACCTTACATTCAAAGGGTGAATATCATTTGCTGCTGAAACTCAAATTGTTCAGAGACCTCCAGCTCACCCAAGTCTTTGACATTTCTGCCATCATTTTATCTCACTACTAGAGGCCCATTGCACAAAGAGATTCATGCAATAGGCCTTCCTTCCCCTGGCTGCTGGCACTGGTTTTCCTCCAGCAGCTGAGATTTGTCTTCAGTCTTCCCTTCAGACAGAGTGCAACTCATGTAGCTCCCTCCACCCCCGCCCTTCCTTTCATAGCAGGCATCCTGCTCTGCCTGGCCACTTTTTGCCTGAATGGGTATTGCACAGAGGCCCGAAGTAGCTGGGGGGTGGGGCCACCACCATCTTTGTTGGGTTAATTTGCATACTCACTCCTGATTGGCTGGTGGGTATAGCAAAGTGACAGTCAATTTGCATGTTTCTCTTTTATTAGTGTGGATTTCTAAAACACAGCACTGTTCATTTTGTTCTAAGGGTTGCACCAACATTGCTGGAAGAGTTGGAACACAGATGTGTCCCTTGAAAGTCAAACAAAACACTGAAAGTTCCCAGAGATAATCACTACCACAGAGTCACATCCCAAGATTGGTTGTAGGGCTGAACTGCTTGTTTCCATCCTGCCCACATTAGGAAGTGAAGATCTCCTTCTCAGATGACCCTAGGTCCTCAGGCTCTGGGAAGGAACTTTTACCCTAAACCCATTATTCTCTTGTCAGCTGCCTTACACTGCCAACTTGTCCTGGGTCCCCTACAAAGAAGCACATTAGCTTCAGAGCATGAACATTTTGTCACAAAGAGAGAGCATTGATTGTCCTTTGGTAGGCTGCAGCTGAGCATGATTCAGAGTCTGAAAGTTTATGGATCTGAAAAGATCCTCCTCTCACTATTAGACTTGATGCAGGATCAACTAATGATTGTTTCGACTTTTACCTCCATGGTGATTTGTCTTGCTTCACTTTTTGTCCCTGTGTCAGGGCCATCTACTCCAATCTGATGGATGATAACAATGTAGAACCTTGGGGATGAGTGATTGAGCTCCTCGTCCCTTTCTTCTCAAAGGACCTCTGGACTTCTTAGTCAAGCCAGCCCTCTGGTTTTTAGAAAGATTTAAGAAATACCAATCAATACTATTCTCAAAAGAGAAAGAAATGATGCCTTGTTGGGTAAGATACTATTTGTATTTGACATAGGAGAATTGTCACTATTATATATCAATAAGAATTCAGGGGATAAAATATGTGTGGTAATTCCCAAAATACTTCTTCATTTCTTGACAAATATGCAACACTGTAATAGTAGAAAAGTGACTGGAGCAGTTATATTTAAAAAATGCTTGCAGCACATGACTTTTTATGTATTGTTGGATTATTACTTTAAAACTAAAATACAGTCTAATTGTTTATCTTTTTATATTTATGATTTTAATAATAAAAACAGCATTAATGTGTTTTAACAGGTGTGAGGAACAATTTTGAAACAAACTACAAGAAAATATTAAGACTCACTGGTCTGGCAAAATTTAGATTATTTGGGCCATATTTATAAAATAAAGTAGAAAATTAATATGACTATTCAATGAATGAATGAATGAATATACAGTTTGCAGATTAAGAATACCTTGTACATATAGTTTGAAAAAATTCTCCAACTTTGATGGAAGGAGGGACTCATACCCTTATTTTCTATAAGTGATGCTAAAACTTCAAAATATATATTTTAGTAGCACAGTCAGTAACTGATAGAAACAAGTAAGTGATCTGGAAAGTTTAAGATGTATATTTTAAGGTAGAGGAGGTCACTGTGACCTACTCTCTCCTACTATCTTTATTAGGGATTCGAGTTCAAGTATTATTATCCTTAAGTTAATGATATTTCCACTCAGACAGTAGTGACTCTGACTCATGCATGCTCTTTGGAGACCATCTCAGTTCTTATATTTAATTGAGATTTCTCTCTGTAAAGCAGAGTGCCTTTACCATCCCATAATGGTCGATAAAGATGGTGTTCTTTTGTATCAAGAAGGATAAATGGATCATGTACATAATAAATATAGAGTGCCCTGACTTAGGTAAGAAAAAGTTCTTTCTGGGAGAGAATGAGGACCGGCAGAGAGAAAAACACACTGAAACGAAGGCTGAAGGATTGGATGTTTTTCATTCAGAACCTTCACATTCTGCTTGACATTTAGGTTGCTTATCTTTACTCCAACTCAGAGTCAGAAATGCTACAGCACACCTACAAATCGTATCCTCAGAAATGTTGCCTAGAATTCAGAATACAACTGACTCATATTGCAATGCTTTAGGGTGTCTGTCACTCAATAAATGGCATTTGCATACATGCAAAATTTATTTTCATATCGAATTAACTGCATGTTACTAGAATTCCAAACCATTGCCCTTTGTACTTGTGTTCATTTTACAGGAAGGTGTAAGGGACATCTCAGATTATATACCAACCTCAGTTTGTGAATGTAAAGGAGACAGAGTGTATGGAATATGTATTTTAGTGCACACTAAAATGTCCACTGGTTGCCTTTCATTTTAGCAGTGGCTGAGCCTTGGGTTTACCTTTTAATCAGAGTGTGATTTCCCTTAATTCTGTGGGCACTGGCTTCATGAAATGAAAACTTGCTACCAAAAGAAAGAAAATATCCTCATTTGCTGTACAATTCAAATGATTTAAAGACTTTTTTTTGTTGTTGTTGTTGGTATTATCCCTGTCATTGTATGGTGAGCTCTAAATAGGTATACAGGTTTGGGTAATCCCCATTGACTTACCTTTTATTATGCACTGCCTTTCTCTTTAAAAAGCTTCCCTGTTTGATAGCACTCTCACCAATGACAGCACTTCTTTGTACTGAGGCATTGCTTTCAGGAGCCCCCTGTTAAAATGCAAATCTGCCATCTGGCAAGCCTCTCCCTCACTAACTCACACCATCAGGCAGCACAGATCAGGCATCTTATTAGTTATGGAAGGGACACTGAGCTGGAAACTGACTAAGAAGACCCTTGGAGAAATCCCAAGTGGAGTGTGCTTAGGAAGTGGTCCCAGAGCAGCAGAGCAGAAAGGGCAGTGAGCTGCATGGTGAGGGGAACTGAAGACCGATGACCCAAGTGTGGCATTTACCCAGGCCTTGGCTGTGACCACCTCCCAGAGACCCAGAATGCCAGAGCTGGGAACACCTGTGATCAGGCACCTCCTCCTCATAGCTGTGTAAGCTGAGGTTGCAAAGAGCAGAAGGACTCCTCCACGGGCCCTATGCTCCATGCTCATCTAATCTCTGGAAACCCAGAGGACTGGCACTTAACCTAAGGCCTTAGCATTTCCCTGTACGTAAAGCTGCATAATTAGTCACATGTAATTGCCGGTGCATACCTGGTGGGTTTTACTTTCTCTAACTACTTTGAAAGTCCTTAAAGTTTTCTTTTGTGTCTTTCCACATCTGTCAGAGAGTTAGGGTTGTCCCTGCTTCAGTCACTGCTGCCCAAGGTCAACCTCCCTGCACACACAGTTTGGTGAAGAATGGATGAGTAATTTCCTCTTGAAAAATGCTCTTCACTGGGTATAGTACAGTATGAGGAGACCATTGTTGATTGTGTTGGGTGTGCTAATAATTAAAAGATGAAATAGAGAGGGGCCGGAGACCCGGATGCCAGGACACAGGCTTTATTGAAGAGAAGAGTACCACTGCCGGCTGCTTCCAGAGAGAGAGGAAGAGATCTAGGGTCCGGGTACAAGCATTTTTAAGGGGAGGGAAGAGAGGGGACAGGGCTTTGGGCACTCAGCACACGCTGATTGGTGGTTTCATGTAAGGCCTAGGATTAGGGACCCAGGGACTTAGGAATCAGGGGATTAGGGTATTTGGCAGGTGCTGATTGGTGGTTCAGTGCTCAGGAATGTCTGGCTGCAGTTTACATCCGTTCATCAATTGGAGGAAGGGAGGATCTATCAATAATATTACATTTTTATAACAAAATGTCCTTATTTTTGAGATATATGCTAAAGTATTTAGGGGTTAAATGTCATCGATTATTATAATTTTCTTTAAAACTCTTTAGCAGAAGGATAATATGAGAAGACAAAGTAAACAGGAGGCATTGGTACATTTAGTTAATGGTAGATAATGATGGTGTTCTTTTGTATCAAGGGGGATAAATGGATTGTGTATTCATTATATCACTATTCCCACTGTATGTCTGTAATTTCCATAGTAAAGAAACAAAATAATTTTAGAAAGAAAAAAAGGGAATTAAGAGGAACAAGCTCCTAGGCAGCCCTGTGTAAGAGGCTGTGTGTGAAAGCATTTAGCAGAACTCCTCCTGGGTTCACAATCCCAAAGTCAGCCCTGACATACCTGGAGAAAGCCTGTGTCCTGTCCTGCAAGCTGCCCACAGCCCCCTGCCACCATTTCTGTCTGCTCTACTTATAACCTATTTGTCAAGACAGAGATATGAGACGGGAGGCTGATTCCTAAGGTTACTTTCCAGAATAGGAGTAGGAAAGGCTTGTTGCTGCAGGTTTATAGCAAATATTTCTTACTAACATTTGAGCAGAAACAGAACATTTGTAACTGAAGAAATGGTTGCGTTGTGGGTTTGAGATGGCGATAGAGGAGATATCTCAGGAGGTAACTCTGAGTTGCTGACATGTTTTACTTAAAACAACAATAACACACAAATCAACTGATTTCCCTCAAAAGCCCTAATTTTACATTTTCTTTTTTCTGTACTCGTTTTAGTCATAAATACTTGTTAAGGTTATAAATTAATATACTGAAACTGAAATATATGGAAAGTAGGAGAAATGCACTTCAATTCCATTATCTGGAAATAAACTCTGCAAACCTCATATTAGTGTGCAAGATTGTTAGCTATGAATTTAGAGGTCCACCCTCACCTTCCTCAGTCCCCTCAGGGACCCTGAGAACTACAATTCCCCAAATTCCTTTCGGTCTGGGAATCCAAGCTAGCATTTCCTGAGTGAGAGGCAGGCGATTTGAACAGAAGAAAAAGCTCCTGAGGCCATTATTCTTTGAGAGAAGTGGCAGAGAGACTGGGGCACCCATGAGATTGAGCATGGCTCTCCCGTGGGCACTGCAGAACTATTCATTTGGCTGCCATAGGCTGAGTAATTGGGTAGAGCTCTGAGATTACTGAGACTTGCAATAGCTCCTTTTGGAGAAGCTAAACCCAAATTGAATCCTTCACTCCTGGAATATGGAGAATGTCTTCTGTTTCCTCAACTGAACCCTGATCATTTATTATTCCTTTATTTCAAACATTTCTTTATAAATAATGCACTTCAAAATTTCTCATTTCATTTATTTTGTTCTACTTCTTAATATGATAATAAATGTACTCTACCATCAAATTATTTAATGTTGAGAAAACATTTTGTTTAATCATTTGGCATCTTTTGTCATTTTCCAATATTGGACACTTAGGATTACTCTAATTTTCAACAGAATAAAAAATGTTAAAATTCACAAAAGTAAGAACAAATGTCCTTCTATATGACTCTTTCCTAATAGATATCCAGAAATGAATGTACTGTGGCAAAGAATAGAATTACTTTTTAAGGCATTTGACATACATTGTTGGTTTTTTGCTCAGAAAGATTGTACAGATTAAATTGTCATTAGCAATATCTGACTGCTTTCATTATTCTGCTGCATCATTAGTATCCTATATAATAAAGAGGTAATATGCAAATTGACCATCACTCCAACACACAAGATGGCCTTCCCCATGTGGTCAAAGATGGCCACCCCATGTGGACATAAGATGGTCAGCAGGGGAGAGAAGTTGTGAGTGATCAGGCCTGCAGGAGAGGGCAGTTAGGGGTGATGGGGCCAGCAAAGGAAGGCAGTTGGGGGGGGGGGGACCAGGCCTGCAGGGGAAGGCAGTTAGGGACAATCGGGCTGGCAGGGGAGTAGTTAGAGAGTGATCAAGCTGGCAGGCAGAAATGGTTAGGGGCAATAAGGCAGGCAGGCAAGCGGTTGGAAGCCAGCAGTCCTAGATTGTGATATGAATGTCTGACTGACTGCCTGTTTAGGCCTGATCCCTAAACAGGCGGTCAGACATCCCTCAAGGAGTTCCAAATTAGAGATGGTGCAGGCTGAGTTGAGGGACACTCCCTCCCCATGCATGAATTTCATGCATTGGGCCTCTAGTTAAATAATATGCTCATTCTTGTTAGACCATGTATTCTGATAGGTATTTTAGAAAACATAGCCTGCTATTGTACTTTGTACAAACTAGACATTCAGTAGAAATCTATTGACAGAATGAGAATAAGAAACTTGCCAGGGTCTTCATGGAAATAAGAATTATTAAAACAGATGTAACATTTAGTTTACCAAGAAGTTTCAAAAGACAACAATAAAAAAAATCTCTTCTCTATTAGAGTGGTGAGAGCTCCCATCAAATATTTCTGTCCTTTAGTGGACAATTGGCAAGAGTTTCAAGAATAGCAGCCTGTTCTTTGGGGCTTTGAAGTGCCACCTGGAGTGCCACCCGCAGCTGGTAGCCAATGAGGCATGATGGCATACAATCTTCCTGTGAGTTGTAAGATATAAACCTAGTGTAGGTCACCTATAGATTTTAAGGGATATTTTCTGCTTTTAAATTTTTTGAATAATAGTGAGATTCTTAGCTTAGTACTGCTCAAGACTTTGTGTGTGTAGTAGCTGGGCACTCTAAAAAAGACAACCATCATGATTATTTCTGTAGCTCTGATCCATTGCTGGAGGGTGTAGAACAGATCATTATACTAAAAATATTCACCATTTGTTCTGGTATTCAAAAAGTTTAAAGGTAGAGTAGAGATGGATGGGGAGCAGCTCTAAGTCAGGAAAGAAAAAGAAGAGCCCAGTTAATGATGTCTTAAGAACAAGCTCACACACATGACAGAATTCTTCTAAAATGAAAAGATAGAAAACAAACAACAAAATTTAAAAATTCAGCAAGCAAACTTGGTTGGCATTCAATTGCCAGGAATGTACTCTTTGAGCTTTGAGCAAGTTGATTACAGAATCAGGACATATAAGAGGAAGCTGTGAATTTCTAGGTTGTCCATTTCTGTCACTTATTTGAAATATTTTCACATAAACACCCATGGCCTCATTTAAATATTGCAAACATAAAATATTATATATAAAAATAACATAATAATGTAAATTTTAATTAAACATATACCAAATAAAATTGTATTTTTGTAACTTTGAATCTAATACCTATTACTTCCTCCTGCCTCTCCCTTGATGTTGACCTACAACTTGTTCTGTATCAAAACTCTGAATTTTTCAGAGCCAAGTTCTTGGTCTAAGTGCTCACATTTTCCTGCACAGAGAGTGCTATAAATCATAATTCATAGCCTCCCTCAATCACCCGAGGAGGACCTGTAACATAAAATGGAAATAAAAGGCAATATCTTTTTTTTTTTTTACACAACTTCTGCCAAAGTTCTCTTAACTTTATTGCTTTATCTTCATCCACAAAAAGTCAGACAGATATGGGTGATAATCATCTAAATATATCTCCTAGTTCAATTTCTTTTCTGACTTATTTTTTAATAGTTTTTATTGATTTCAAAGAGGAAGGAAGGAGAGAGAGATAGAAACATCAATGGTGAGAATAATTCATCTGCTGCCTCCTGCACGCCCCCTACCAGGATTGAGTCTGAAACCTGGGCATGTACCCTGACCCAGAATTGAACATTACTCCTGGTTCATAGATTGACACTCAACCCCGAGGCACACTGGCTGGGCTCTAGCTTATTTTTTGAAGAGTGAAATAGACTACCCAGGTTTCTCTAGCCTCATCCTCCCATTTAGCTTTGATTTAATTTTAGTTTTGAATGGTCTTTGTTGAGTTTTCTACAAAGTAAATTAAAATTTCTTAATTGACTAATCATACTTTCCTCAACACGATATGATTTTCCATCTGCTTTCTAAGAGAATTTTGAAGTTTACTTTAGCAAAGTAAATCTTTAAATTTCTTTCTTATATAACTATATCTAATTTAGAACAATTTATTTAAAATCAAATAAAAAAATTTGTGCAGAAATATATCATTACCCAGAATTAGCTACATCAATCTGCAAGACTTGGTACAATTAAAAAGGTGGAATTTCATGCTAAATATTGATTGAGACAATATATAGCAACAGTAGCACACCATTAAGCTAAGCATGGGCCCTTCTAAGTGTGGGGTCTTTGGAGTCTGTACAGTTTGAACACCAGAAATCTGGCCCTGTTATTACCTATAAAAAAAACAAAGAACTATTAAAAAGAAAAATAAAGTTAAAAGCCTTCTATGGAAGGAGGCTGTAGGTAAAATTCTGATGAAATTGGAGCCAAATGTGTGATGTCACATTCAGCCCATATTTGATGGATAATAAGCCAGAAATCTCACTGTGTCCTACAGGTTTGCCATGACTCATGACGGGGCACTATAACAGCATTTCTCAACCAGGGCAGTATTGGCATTTGGACTAGATAATTCTTTGCTGTCGAGAATGTCCTGTACATTATGGGACATTTAGCAGCACCCCTGTCCTCTATCTAGCAGTGTCTGCCCACCCAAACAAAGTTGTGACAATAAAACAATATGTCTATTATATGGGAGAGAAAATCATGGAACTACCTCATTTTTAGACTTTACTGTTGACAAAGACTCTCCACCAAACTGTACTCAGGCTCCCCTGAGTCTTCCTTTTGACTGGTTCTCGCCCTCAGGGTCTCCTGTTGGTCCATTTAATCTACTTTTGGCAAGAATCCTGTTGAGTCAGTTTAGTGAAAACATCCCACCTTGATACCTGATGAAATTCCTCATCACCTCCCTTGGAATCAATTCTTGTTAAGCTCCTCCAATATCTCCTTGTCCAGGCCTACCTTCAGCCAAGATCCTGTCAAGTACATTTAGCCAAACTCTACCTTACCCCTCATGCTTCTTAGTAATTTTTCATCCTCTAACCTCTACCTTGCCCCTTGGCTATGAACACCCACTTGTTTTTGTCCAGATTTAAGCTCTCCCTGACTACAGTCGTCTTCTCAATAAAGTTTGCCTTATCTTTCTTTAAAAAGTGAACAATTTTTCTTGAACACCATTCAAGAGAATCTTCGGGGATATTTGTTAAAAATTCACATATTCCACTGTTTGAAACTTCAGAGATGCTGATAGCACAGGTTTTCGTGGGACCCACAGACATTCATTTAATAAGGACCCCAGGTGACTCTGATATAGCTAATTTAACTTTACACTTAGGAAAAAGACTGCCGCATAGATGAATTCATGCAAATAGAGTTCTACCATTAGAGGAGTAGAGCATACCGATGGTTGGATGCTGTTGTCGTATTTACTTAGAACAACACACACACATATGGACTCTAGATTCATGTGCGAGTCTCCAATTCAATTTGCTTTTGTAGACACAGACACAATCTGCTTTGCCATTAGGTAAGCACCCATCTGGCAGGGAGCAAATGTGGAGGCTGTAAAATGAAAGCTAAAGATTTTTCTCTGTCAGCAAGGCTGCCTGAAATAACGCTGGGCTAATGAACGTATTGTAGGACTGAGCATTTGTGATTCTTTCAGGCGAATTGGAATGGATGGCCCCATTGTAAAAATACCTGATGTCAAATTATTAATGGAACCTCCTTTCTTTCTGTTTCATTAGCTAAATCTTTTCCTGGTAAAACAAGATCAAATATCTGAAGGGAAGCTCAATAAATTCACCCAATTACAGATTTACAGAACTAAGATTTTTTAGAAACTGACAGACTTTTCTTCCAGATGTTTTGGATTTCATAGGGTGGCATGTTCAAAACATTAATAGACAACAACAAAACGACAACAGGGAATGCATTTCTTTTTGGGTATCCTCTCTTTAATTTTTCTGTGGCTCAAAAGGTCCTTCTCAATATATTCCTGCCTCAGGGAGGCTGTCCCCAGATTCTGCTCTCCGAGTTCACTGTCTTGAATGGCCTCATTCAGGAAGGCAGGGTTCAAACTCATTAGTCTCAATCAACAAATAAAGAAATCTCATTAATTTTAGTATTAATGTTACTTTTCTTACCCCTAATTACTCACAGCTAATGACCAGCCAGCCAAATAGTTAGCTATTACTTAAAACAAACAAGTAAACAAAAAACAATTTCAACCAAGAGTCTAATAAACTTCTATTTTCATCTCACACTCATCTACGAAGCCAGAAATATTTGAACCAGGATGGCTACAACTTTCTATTTAAGTATCTTTTTTAAAGGAGATGGGCTCTATTAGAAACTGAAGGTCAGTTGAAAAGAACAAGAGAGAGATACAGAATATGGTCATGCTGATTTCATGAAAATACAGGCTTGCATTGTGTTTGGAATGGTGTTTATTGTTGAAAAAAATGTATTTGATCCTCAAAATTAGCAATGCCTTTTCCATCTATAGAAAAATGGTATTCATTATATTTCTTTGGCTTCTTTCAAGGCATGTATATGTTCTCAGTTTACTGGATGACACAAATGGTACCCATTGAATAAAGTCCTTCCAGAAAAGGACATGTGACACTATAATTTTAAAAGTATCAGGTGACAATTTGGGCATAAGAGGTCTAAAATATTTATTTATTTCATTTTATTAATATGCCTAATATAGGTTAAGTTCTTTTAAAAATATTTCTAACCTCAATTCCTAATCAGAAAAAAAAATCTCATGGAATTTGAAATATAGTATATTTAGAATGAGAAAAAATTGACCAAGGAAATCTATGAATATGTACACACATAAACATGAGTTTTATAAACATACATTTCAACTTTCTACACTTTACTGGAGCAGTGAAGAATTGAGTCATGCCCAAGTGGGAAAGACTGTAGATGCTAAAGCATCACATGGCAATCCTGGTACAGAAAAATTATTTTAAATATAATACCCATTGTTCTCAGTGTGTGTGTGTGTGTTTGCTTAATGTTTGGGATTACCTGAAGCTTTTCTGGATTATAAAGGGGAGGAATGCTAACAGATTGAGAAAGGATTGACACCTAGTTTGAGTCTGGGACAGGACTTTGAACACAAATATAGATGTCTTCCCATGTAAGGCCAAGAGACTTAAGAATGCAGAAGCTTGGATGGGAGATAAATTCCTCTACATGAACTGCCAGCTTTCCCACTCTGATGGATTGAGTGAAACCTTCTCACACATCCTCAAGGCCCTGGTGGTTGTAAACTCAGTCTCCTGAGCTTCCTGCTTCCTAAAGACACAACTTCAATGGTATTTTCTTTTGGAGCCCCAGGTTATCGTCCATTGAGGATTCTTTGCCAGAGTACCCACTGTATAACTTTCCTTAGGCTATGTGACCCGATACAATTGAGGATCTTGAGGTGGGATGATGATTCCTGGTTATCCTCATGGGCTCTAAGTGCCATCACATGCATCCTTATAAGAAGGAGTTAGAGGCAATTTTAATAAACGGAGAAGAGTAAAAGACATGCAGAGGAGAAGGCAGTGTGAAAAGAGACAAAGATTGGAGTGATACAGCTACAAGTCAAGGAATGCTGGCAGCCACCAGAAACTAAAAGGGGCAATAAACAGACTATACCTACAGGGACTCTGGTAGGAGTCTGAGCTTGCTGACACCTTGATTTTTTAAAACTGTGAAAGTATAAATGTATATTGTTGTAAACTGAGTTTGTGGTAGTTTGTTACAGTAGCCATATGAAACTAATACACTAGCCATATGAAACTAAACTATTAGCAAGTGGAGTACTACTGTAATAAATACCTAAAAATGTGGAAGTAGTCTTTGTAATGAGCAAAGCTGAAAGAATTTGGAGCAGCATGATACAAAAACTTTTCTCTGACTTTAACAGATTATTGGAAGAAATATGGAGCTCTCGGGATGAAGTGGACAGCACAGTGGAGAAACTTATATATTAACATGAGATATATCATCATAAACAGAATTTAGTAGAATTATGAATATTAAAGATGCTTTGGTGAGAGATAAGAAAGAAATGAGAAATTGGTGTTGAAAACTGGAGGAAAGGTAATTCTTGTTATATAGTGTCAAAGAACTTAGCCAAACTATGGCCTATAGTTTCTCAGAAGTCAGAATCCATAAGGTACAAGCAAAGTGATGAAGGGGCATACTTTTTTCTCCTTGCTTATAGTAAATAGTGAGAATAAAGAGATAGATTAAATGAAAACTGTTTAAAAAACAAAACAAAAAATACTTGATGAATTGAAAATTTCTCAGTCTATCCAGATTGCAGAAATGATTAAACTAGGAGATTCACTGTTGGATGACCAGCTCTGAAGAGACAGGCAAAGGTATGGTTCATTATGTATAGGCTAATACCTCTAAAAGATCAAAAGTTCAGAGCATTCCCTCATGCAGGATTTTTTTTTTTAAGAGAATAGATGCATGACTGCAGATGCACTTGATCATCTCAGCAGAAGCTAAGAGCAGAGGTGGATTTTCTGGCTAAGGTCCTGGCTTTGTTGGAACGACACATCTATTCATTCCAGGCTCGATTAACTGCGGCCACCAACTTAACCTGTGACCTGAGCTGCCCATTATGAATTGGGTGTCATCTGACCCACCAAGCCACGAAGCTGGGTGTGTAGAGCAGACTCCATCATCGAGTGGAAGTGGTATCTGTGTGACGGGGCCAACTATATCCTACAGGCACAAGTTACATGAAGTGGCTCACATGCCCATGGTCCCCAGTCCTATCACATTGCCTTCTTTCTCCCATCCTGCCTCTTGGGGAGTTCCCTCTGCTCAGTTGACAGAGAGAGGGGAGACTCAGGTGTGTTGTACAGATTACTTAGCACAATAGGCATACCCCACTCAAAAACGGACAGCTATAGCTCTGCAGCTCCTTGCTGTATGTGCACATAATTCGAATCCACAAAGGAATAAAAATGTGGTACATTTTTTATTGTATAATTTGCATTAACAACAGATATAAAACTTCTATATTTGAAGTGGAGATAAATGAAACCCAAATGTTCCCCTTATAATTTTACAAATTGCATGCTTGAAAATGTTTTCAAGGTTAGTGCCTTCATATGTTCAAACCCTGTCTTTCCTCAACAACTTACACACTTGCTGGAGATCTTGGAATGCACTCAAAATAGCCTTGGCCTTGCTACATTTTCATATTGTTGGGTGAGTCCAAACAATGGGCAAGTAGTAATATTCTTAGAAACCATTATTTCATCAGGGTGGCTAATAATGACACCATTCTACATGGAGGTAACTGCTCAGCACATAAAAATATTCCACTAAATCAAACGGAATATTTTTATAGCACAACTTTCCTTTCTATGAGTCCTTAAAATACCTGCCGATGGCTATTCTAAAGAACACCAAACAAAAAGCGATGTGGGAAGGAATATTTGTTTCAGTGGAAATAATTAGTAGTCCTTACAAATGGTGGTTACAACATTTTACTTTTTCATAGTAAAGCAAATATGAGAAAATGGGTCTAAGGTTCCTCCCAAGGTCTCAGAAGGGGCTTTTTAAAAGTGAGGAGTCCTAAATATTAATCTCCATTAGCTTTATGGTACATCTACCTCTGCTTCATAGAACTTGTGTATTATATACTTAAGAAAGAAAAGTAAATGCCTAGAACTAGTAGGAGAACAATTTTCCAAGCAATGTGTATAGCATGTACAACCCCCATGAAGTCACTTGAGAAAAGGTCACCCACCGGAAACTATCTCTGTGAAGAAAGAAGATAGTTTTAGAAGATAACAAGAGGATATGTCATAATTTCAAGTATTTAAGAATAAAGTTCTATCTGTTTATATCTATCTATCATTTATCTGTCATCTATCATCTATCTATCTATCATCTATGCAATACTGGGATAAGATTGCAAAGTTAAATATAGAACTAATTATTGCTCTATAAAGCAATAAAAACATAATATTTTCTACCAGACAGAAATAACTTGCACCTCTGTGGACAAAAGTTAGTGGCAAGTTAGCAATTTTCTAAAAATTACCTTAATTAAAATTTAGTGTTGATAAGGTCAAATAAAATTCCATAGCCTGTGTCACCAGATAACCCATCAGGCATACTTGCTTTATTAGACTAGTATAATTGAAAGGGCAGTAAAAACTTTTCTAACTTACATTAAAGTTTTGGATAGTTCTTTTCAAAGGCACTCTTTAATTGTTAAGTGATCTGACAAAGAGAAATACTTGGAATCTTTCAAAAAGTATTCATAATATTATTGCTGTTTTAAAATATTAAAATTCTCTGGTAGTAGGGAAAGGAATAAATAAATTGTACCAAAAGTAGTCTAGAAATAAACTGTGTTAGATAGGTTAGGGGGGAATTTATGTTATTCTCATAGAACAAAAATAAGTTGAGCTGAGATAAACTAGTTCTGACTTATCAACCAATAGTTATACTGTTGATAAGTAACTCATTGGGTGCTCATCTCTGTAGAGACATTTTCTACTCCAAAACGATTGATATTTTTATTTTTTTTATGACAAAATTTAAAGTTTCAGCCAAAACCGGTTTGGCTCAGTGGATAGAGTCAGTCTGCGGATTGAAAGGTCCCAGGTTCAGGCCAAGGGCATGTACATTGGTGGCGGGCACATCCCTGGTGGGAGTTTGCAGGAGATGTTTCTCTCTCATTCATGTTTCTAGCTCTCTATCCCTCTCCCTTCCTCTCTGTAAAAAATCAATAAAATATATATAAACCGAATTTGTAAACATTCTAACAATTTCTGAAGATTTCTATTATATAAATTTGATACTGTTTTGTAAACTTATATTATTTCTTTTTCTTTTTCTTTGAGGTGTAGAATTATTTAAATAGTCCTTAGGGATATTATAATTTTAGACTCATTTATAAATGTTATTTTTTAAATGTGTGGGGCTCTTATGGGGGGAGGGGGAGTGAGGGGAATGCCTCACTAATGGCAATGCTCCTCAATAACAAAAGAGTATCATGTATTTTTATAAAAACAAAATTTAGAGAAGAATTATTTTTAATTTCACAAAATATAATGAATAATGCATAGCTTCCATTAGCATGCAGAGATCTTGAGCTTGCTGTGGTTTTTTTTTTACAGCAATGAGCTTTTTCCCTCTGTGGTTCACATGGGAAGTCAACCCCGTCTTTCAGGCCGGATTTCCCCTGTTGGCGATTAATCAACGGAGTCTTCCCGCAACATCACTTAACTCGTCTCCTGATACCCTGCATGAGTCATAGCCCTGGAAGGGAAGCGTCAGCATACTTCACTAATAGGATCAAAAGGCTAAAACGAGGGTGCAACCCCAAGATTCTAATGCATTTAGAATTTGTTATGCTCAGTCTAGAACAGGGTCCCCCAAATATCCGTGCCTGCACCAGCATTTGCTTTTTTCTGTCTCCTGAGTCCTTTGGCATTGTTTGTGGAGAGAATTGTTGAGGTCCACTTTTCTATTGGTCACTCCCTCCCCAATGTTTCTGGACTTCGAAGTTCAAATTTGATTTTTGAACTACAATAATCTAGGGATAGGCAGTCTCAAGCCTTGTGCCTGATGTAATCCTGGTGAGCACTAGGAAACATAGGCGGGTCAGTGCATTATGTTATGACTGTTGTTGAACTGCACAATGCCATCCTTTGAAACAACCAAAAATGAGGTCTGCCAGATGCCATTTTGGGTGAGGATCTCTCCGAGAAAATAGCCAGGAGGGGCAGGATCAATCTCTCTCTCTGGGTCAAAGCTAACAAACGAAATAACAACTGTGGTTATCCACTGGAATCGAGTGGCATTTATTTAAAGAGTGGTTTTAGCAATTGAAGTTTGTTGCATAGACTGTAAGGAAGGTAAGTATAAGCAGAAGAATGCAGAAAACAGCATAGCAGTTTCAGACACCTAATTCCTAGGCATGCTTTCCTTTGTGGTTTACCATAAAGCTGATTAACCTGCCTCCTCTCCTGATGCTTGCCAGCTTGTTTATTGGCACGTGCCAGTCAATCATAACCTGATGGTGAAAAGCAGGAAAGAGATGTTATTTGATTTTGGGCATACACTGATGATATCAAGTCCCAATTATCCAAGTGTTTTATATTTGTAAAATAACACCATAAGTACTTACCCTTTCTGCACACACACACACACACACACACACACACACTATTTGAGAATATAATCTAATTTGTATATGAAAAGTATCTTTTCTTAATGTGTGTACCACTTTGAACCTCTGTAACATAATAATGTTTCAGACTCTGTGGGGAGGGGAAAATATTCAATTAGTAGACTTTTGTAAATACTCAGCTTGAAAGATGCAGATTTAATGGAATTTGTTTTTATTCTTTCCTCATCTCTGCCACCCATATATCTCACTAGAATGAAACCCAAGATAGTAAATGGAATTACCAGAGTCCCTTTCCTGAATAAGAATATTCAGAATTGCAAACCCCATCATATCAGAAATAGTAACGCAGCATTGCTTGTTTCTAGGCCTTGTCTGAAAGCTGCAAATTCCGTAAAGCTTTGATAAAATGTTGCATGTTGTCATGATATCACTGTGAAATTATTTTATTTTTATCTGACTTGAAAAGCATGTAGGGATCGATCGAAGACCCCCCTCAGTTTTATTCACCTCATGGACAGAATTTGCAAGTCAATGAACGTAAAGAATATAAGCAAATACAAAGTTAGGTTTCACTCATTATGTCCAGTGACAAAGGAATTTAATGTTTTAAATGCCCTGGAATGGTAAAGATTATTTTCCGTGAAATGTGAGTGAAAATGTCTTCATGAGAAGTCCAGTTTTAAAACCCTTCTAGTGAGGAAGGTAGGCCTTAGAGATGCACAGTTCATATTTCTTTTAGGACTTCTATAACAAAATGAGCTCTGGCAGATATAATACACTATTTGTTTAATGTCAACACATCTAGAGTCTCTATCAAATTATTTAAAATAGAGTAATTTTATTGACATAGCTAAAATTGTTGATAATTATTATATGCCTTATGTCACCTTCTTGTAGCTATTATTTAATCATTAAAAACTATCTGAGGAGGTATTATTAACTTCATTTGTGGAAATGAAGGCATGGAGCTATTAGTTTGTGCTTCCTTCTTCCCCAAATATACAAACATTAATATTGCTTTTAACATTTATTGGCATTATACTGAGGTATAGAATTACATAAAACCATTTCCCCTTCAGAATATCCAATTATCATTATTACTAGATGCCCTGTGCAAGAATTCGTGTATCAGTGGGGTCCCTCGTCCTGGCCTGCAGGATCGGGACGCAAACTGGCTCTCCGACATTCCCCAAGGGGTCTTGGATTGCAAGAGGGTGAAGCCAGGCTGAGGGACTCCAATGGTGTACTATCAGGGTCAGGTTGGGATGTGGAAGGTTGGCCAGCCGGAAGGGACCACAAGAGGACTCCAGGGCATGTCCATTCAGTCTGGCTCAGTTCTGATAGGCTGGACCCCAGCAGCAAGCTAACCTACTGGTTGGAGTGTCTGCCCTCTAGTGGTAAATGCATGTCATAGTGACTGGTCAACCAGTCAATTGTCTGCCCCCTAGTGGTCAGTGCATGTCATAGTGAGTGGTTGAGTGGCCTTAGCATATCATTAGAGTATAAAATTTTGATTGGTTGAACAGTCAACTGGTCACTGGACAACCGGACATTTAACATATTAGGCTTTTATTATATAGGATTATTATTATTATTTTGGAATGCAGTACTAAAGTACAGGTTTCTTTTTCTGCGTCAATTTGAGGCATGTGCATTATACATCAGTACTAGATATTCAAAGCAAATGAACTTCATCACGTAATTTCTTCCCTCCCGTACCTCGAGTTCCCACTGGTGTACAGATTTTCTGTCTATATATCTGCCAATCTCCTATTTATTTTCTGTCCATATATCTGCCAATCTCCTGTTTATTTTCTGTACATATATCTGCCAATCTCCTATTTATTAAGAGCTGCTTCAATGCCCAATGGTCATCTTAGTAAGAAGGCTTTCCTTCAGATGGTCCACCAAACTCAGGTGATATTTTATTCCTTTGCTACCATTGTTTGATACACACACACACACACACACACACACACTTACACTTACACACATACACACTCACTCTCCTAACAAACTGAGATTCTGTAGAACAGCCATGAAATGTTAGTCTGTATTTTATTTCTAGGGCCAACACTCTGACTGAGGGCTGTATGTTTGTTGAATGAGTAAATAAATAACTAAATCAAAGTGTATAATACTTTGATAAAGGTAGGGTTGCTTTTTCCACGAGAGTTCATAAACATAATAAAATTTGTTACTCTATATGCAAGTAAAGGTCAACCCTCTTTTTCCCTCTTTCTACACACAAAGAGTGATGTTCTGTGATTTCAGATTTCAGGACATTGTCTACTCCAAGCCTACCTTTCTGTAATGCTCTATTCATGCTCTATTCATATCTCTACTGTTGCTGGTTTCCTCTCAGTTTGAATATCTGCCATTAAGGAAGGCTACAAGCTTCATTACAGAAATGAAGGTGTGTGTGTGTGTGTGTGTGTGTGTGTGTGTGTGTGTGTTAAAAACAGCCAATATCCATAGTTCTAAATTCACATCTCAACCAGAGCACAAAATTATCACTAGGTTGGAAATCTCATTGTTTAACTTCAAATTCTTTATACTGCCGAATGCTATTATTCTTATGCTATAAATTCAGTGTCAGGTAAAAAAAAAACAAAACTGTAACTTTTTAAAACCAATTACTTTTAACTATAATATTTTGCTAGCTTCATAGGAATATATTAGAACAATATAAAATTTCTATTCTTTTATTCTTACTAGGTTTTTAAATTTCTTTTTTTTTAAAGTATGCTGACAGATGATTAGTCAAACTGAGAACCAGCTGCTCTCACTGTTTAATCTAAATGATAAGTGTTTGCTTTGTTTTGAAGGTATTTTAAACAAATACTTGAGTCAATCTCTGAGATTTATACTATAATTTGTTGTAATTGTCTCAACTCATTGAATATGTATATACATATATTTGCACATATGCAATGTTTCTTCACACTAAAGAACTCACTAATTTATTTTGTTTGTCCCAAATATATGCACCATTAAAATTCAAAAGTGTTAGTAGCAAGAAATATGCTGCAATTTGATGATATATCTACTATTTTAAACCTAATTGTTTTTGCAAAACTATATAAAATACTAGAGGCCCAGTGCACAAAATTAGTGCAGGGGGAGAGGGAGTGTCCCTCAGCCCAGCTTGCACCCTCTCCAATCTGGGACCCCTCAAGGGATGTGCAACTGCCCATTTAGGCCCAATCTTAAAAGCATCAGGCCTAAATGGGCAGTCAGACATCCCTCTCACAATCCAGGGCTGCTGGCTCCCAACTGCTCCCATGTCTGCCTTTCTGATTGTTCCTAATCACTTCTGCCTGCCAGCCTGATCATCCCTTAATCACTCCCCTTCCAGCGTGACTGATGCCTAACTGCTCCGCTGCCAGTCTGTTTGCCCCTAACTGCCCTCCCTTGCATACCTGTTCACTCCCAACTGCCCTTCCCTGCTGGCCTGATCACCCACAACTACCCTTTCTTGCAGGCTTGGTCCCTGCCAACTGCCCTTCCCTGCTAGCTATCTTGTGGTTGCCATCTTGTGTCCAAATATGGCAGCCATCTTTGACCACATGGGGGCAGCATGTTGTGTTTTGCATATTACTCTTTTATTAGATAGGATAGAGGTCTGATCATGGGTGGGGGCCAGTTGGTTTGCCCTGAAGGGTGTCCCAGATCAGGCTGGGGGTTTCCTTGTAGTGTGGGACAGCCTGGGCAAGGGGCCTATGGAGGTTTGCAGGCCAGCCATGCCTCCTAGCAATCCGAGTGGAGGCCCTTGTATCTGGGATTTATTTATTTATTTATTTAATATATTTTATTGATTTTCTTACAGAGAGGAAGAGAGAGAGATAGAGAGCTAGAAACATCGATGAGAGAGAAACATTGACCAGCTGCTTCTTGCACACCCCCTATCGGGGATGTGCCCGCAACCAGTGTACATGCCTCTGGCCGGAATCGAACCTGGGACTTTTCAGTCCGCAGACCGACGCTCTACCGCTGAGCCAAACCGGTTTCAGCTGTATCTGGGATTTATTTATCTTCTATAATTAAAACTTGGTAGTCTTGAGTGGAGCCCAGCCTCCTGCTTGCTCCGTGGCCATAGCCATTTTTGTGGGATTTATTTATCTTCTATAATTGAAACTTTGTAACCTTGAGCAAAGGCCAAGGCAGGCCAGGGCTGCAGAAGTTTGGCTTCTTTCATTGCCAGGGGCAACTCAAGCCTCCTGCTCTCTCTATGGCTGCAGCCATATTGATTGGCTTAATTTGCATATTTGCTTCTGATTGGCTTGTGTGTGTTTGTGTAGCAGAGTGATGGTTAATTTGCATATTGCTCTTTTATTAGATAGGATGATCAATAAATTTAGAACCAAATGTTGACAGAAGGACAAAGTTAAATTCATCTATTGTTTCAAAGTGTTTAAACAGGAATCCTGGGAATACCAGGGAGTCAACTAATGGGATTTGGGATTTTGTGTACTAGTCTGTGGGTATTTTCCTGTGTGTGTGTGTGTGTGTGTGTGTGTGTGTGTGTGTGTGTGATTTCCTTGAAAAGATGCCTTCATACTTTTCCATATTTTCAAAGATATTCATGACCCCAAGCCAACAGAAACCATATACACATGAGTTGTATGCTTTAAATTTTTTTTTTATTAATTCCATATCATCGGGGAGTAATATCTCTGGTGACAAAACACTGCCCTACTAATGTTAACTGTCCGTTGTTGGAATGATCCTTCAGTATGTATGAGACAAAACCTGGAATCTGAACTAGGTGATAACTCTGAAATTATTTCATAGTTGCATTGGTGCAAAGAGTGAATATGCTATGGGCACATAGTAGCACATAATCAAGTTCATTAATTCAGTTATTTTCAAGGTACATTCTGAAGTTTTTAATTTACTTTAAGACATTTCTCATATAGTCAGATCTTTATTTTGACATGAGACTTTATTTTTCCAGTTATTGTGATATTTGCCTTGACTATCTTCTTTAAATTTATTTTTATTGTTGACACTATTACAGATGTCCTCATTTTCCTCCTTTGCCCATCTCCACTCAACCCCCGCCACTCCCCCCTTTTTTCCTTCTGGCCATCACCACACTGTAGTCTGTGCCTATGGGTTATGGATGGATGTTCTCTGGCTAATCCCTTCACCTTCTTTCATCCAGTCCTCCCTCCCCCTCCCCTCTGATGACTGTCAGTCTTGCATGTTTCTACTCCTCTGTTTTTATTTTATTCATTGGTTTATTTTGTTAATTAAATTCTACATATAAGTGAGATCACAAGGTATTTGTCTTTCTCTGACTGGCTTATTTTACTTAGCATAATAGTCTCCAGGTCCATCATGCTGTTGCAAAAGCTAAGATTTCCTCTGTATAAATATATATTATCATGGCTGTATAATATTTCATTATGTAAATACTAGAGGCCCAGTGCAGGAAATTCATGTATAGGTAGGGTCTCTAGGCCTGGCCGGCCATAAGGGTCAATCTGTGGGGTGACTGGCGGGGCAATTGGAGCCCCCACTCATACCCACCTTTGCCTGGCACCACCTGCTCATGTCCTCCACCATCCCACTCTCATTATGGCCCCCCCATCAGGTCCAGCAGTGCCTCCACTGCCACCTGCTTCCAGCGCCTCATATCTGATGCCCGCCATGTTCCATACTGCCCCCTGGTTGTCAGTGCACATCTAACTCTCAGTTGGTCAAACTCCGCCTGTGGGGACAATTTGCATATTAGCCTTTTTTTTTTTTTTTATATAGGCTAGCACAGCTTTTTAAGCCACTCTTGACTATATTATTGTCCTGCTCTAATCATGTTAGTTCATTTCACCTTTTCATTACAAAGTAACACAAACTTTAGTTATGTTCCAAACCATTACAGTTATGTTCCAAATCCATTTATCTATTTCATATGAATTTTGTAACTTCTCTAATGTGTCAAGATATTAAAACTCACCCCTAGACTCACTAGCTCTTCAGGGGTTTAAATTGAACATGTAACACCAGTTGTGATGTTAACAGGAGAGAAGCATTATTCTTTTTTTTTTTTTTTAATCCTTTTCCGAAGATATGCTAATGAGAGAGAGAGAGAGAGAGAGAGAGAGGGAGAGAGAGAGAGAGAGAGAGAGAGAAAGAGGGGGAGAGAGAGGGGGAGAGAAAGGGAGAGAAAGTATCTCTCCTCTGTGAGTTTCTGTTTCATAAATAACATCTCACAAAATTATTGAGAGGGTAAAATGTGGAAATATATCTGAAGCGGGATCATATGCCACACATTGCTGTACAAATGTTAAAATATTATTGCTACATTTAGATTTCTCTGACTGAGATTCTGACTCCTTCAAAGGACGAGTTGTCTCTGTTAGGGACTCTGTTTGGGATGACTTCACCCTGGAGGAAACAGCTTGCCTGAGGCCTGACATGGAGGCCTGCTGCATGGCAAGCTCCCTCTGTTCATTTTTGGCAGGTTTGCTGATTTATTGAGCTATTTGATTTATTTAATGTACCATGCCTCTGACTGCATATACTCTATAGCAGCCACTCCAAATGCAAACAAACACATCATATGCTCCTTAATTACTCCCATCCCCGGTGTTATCCATCACTGCCAATATCAACAGGACACGTGATTCATGCTAAAATTAAGGTCACAAACTTGGGTTTGCAGGAGTGAAGAACAGCAAATTTTCTCTTTATATTCCTTAACTTCAGGTTTCAATTCTAAAACTAGTTCTCAGGAAAATGATATTCAGTGACTTCTTGATCAAAGTAAAAAAAAAAAAAAAGTAAATAAAATAAAAGATAGGATAATTGGGCAAAGAAAGAAAATAAAAAGTATGAAGTTTTGTTGACAGAATTGAGGAAATTAAAATAAAGGTGATAGCATTGCAGGTTTTAAGGGTACCCATCCTGAGTTAAGGAAGAAGGTGATGTTACACACACTCACTTGGAAAAATCTCAATTTGCCAGCATTTAGTCCCAAATTACTATGTTTCAAGTTCTTCAGTCTTAGTCCACTTCACCTCTTTTGTTGCTTATCTCTTATCTAGTCTCCATTTTCATTTTGTTAATCCCAAACTCTCCTTAAACTTAGCAATGCTGTACACATTGCGCTCTGGTAACACAAGTGTGATCTCTCAATGGGGTACTTTTGCAGGAAGCTTCCTGCCATTTGGATCCTTCCCCACACTTACAGAAAATATTCAAACTGAAGGATTAATATTAGTTGCTTCAGAGAAAGGAAATGCAACCAATTTATTGTCAAATCTCTTATCAGAGCTGTAGAATTTGAATTCTGTCCTTGATTTGTGAATGAATCCTATATATTAAAAGCCTAATATGCTAAGTGCCTAAGTGCCTGACAGTACAACCATTCAACCAGTCGTTGTGTTGTGCACTGACAACCAAGGGGAAGATACTCTGACCGGTACGTTAGCTTGCTGCTGGGATCCAGCCCGTTGGGACTGGGTCAAATGAGCCAGACGTAACTTGGAGCCCTCCCCTGGTCTTTTCCAGGCCCTGATCATGCATCAGCAGGGTCCCTCAGCCTGGCTTGTGCCCTCTCAAAATCTGGGACCCCTCAGGGGATGTCGGAGAGCTGGTTTTGGTCTGATCCCTGCATGCCAGGTTGAGGGACCCCACAAGTTCATGAATCTGTGCACTGGGAATATAATATAATATAATATAATATAATATAATATAATATAATATAATATAATATAATATAATATAATGTAATATAACAAATATATTATAAGTAACATGCTATATGTGAAACATATGCATATGCCTATCTTATATATATTTCAATGGTAATGACATATAATTCTTTCAATTGCATGTAGTCATGTATAGTTTAAAATTCATACAATGTTGAATATGCTCACTCACTTAGGACAGAATACTATTTTTGTGCTACTCTGAAGAAGATAGAACTTCTCAGATGATACATAACACTGATAGATAAATTCATACCTGGTAGCAACCACAATTGCTACACCAAAATTTTCTGGGCTTTGTTGCTAGGTTGACACCCTGGAAATCAATATTTAAGAAATCTTTGTAATTGTCCAGAGGGCCTGGAGTGTCATCAGATATTATTTCCACTCTCCTTTACTTAGCCACTTCACCCTCTTACATGGTATGGTTAATCTCCTAGAATAGTGCTTTTTAAGTTTTAATGTCTATTCAATTATATTGTACTAGAGGCCCAGTGCACAAAATTCTTGCACTGGGGGCAGGGGGAGAGTGACATGACGAGGGGAGCTCAGGAAGATCTGCACCCCCTTACAGTCTGGGAGCCCTCAGGGGATATCCAAACGATGGCTTAGACCTACTTCCCCCGGGAAGTGGGCCTAAGCTGGCAGTTGGACACCTTAGTACTGCCAGGGTGGTGAGAGAGGGGCTCTCACCATGAACCTGGCTTCGGGTTGAGCAGCATTCCCCCTCTGGGAGCACACTGACCACCAGGGGGCAGCTCCTGCATTGAACATCTGCCCCCTGGTGGTCAGTGCACGTCATAGAGACCAGTCATTCTGACATTTTGTAGATTTGCATATTACCCTCTTATTATATAGGATGACAGTAAAAGGTATTTAATCAATACTCGTTGAGTTAATAACATTTTTTTCTGTTCAATTGATCTCTATAGAAACCTTTACAAATCACTGGATAAAATTAAAAAAAATTTTAAATAGTCAAAATAAGAACCATACATATAAAAACCATCATTCATCCATAAATTGTATAATCCAATGCTTATTTAAACACCACAACAATCTTTGGTAAGAATTATTGACTCAATGAATAAATCAGCTTCAGAAAAGTTAACAAGCTCATCAGTGGTGCTTGGTTCTGCCTTGATGGAATGGCAGGCAGCATTGCCCCCAAGGGCTCTGCTCTATCATGTAGGTCCTTCAAGGAAGAGAGGATGCAAATGTAAAATGCAATTGCTATTCATAAAAGTTTGAGCAGAGGCTGTTTTTCTTTGTTTTTCAGTGAAGGAAATGGCCCTACGTTCCAAAACTGCTTGCTAAATAGATAGAATTATTTTGGTGATGGGCAATAAATTGTTCTTTGTTCAATTAAAAAAAAAAAAAAATCAGATGTTCCTAACGCCAATGAAAAATGCATCTCAAAAAAGGAAAAAGGACAAAGTTCAAAAGGGCAAGTTAGATTTTCTATTTTTAGTAGAGGTCTCGTGCACGAAATTTGTGCACTCTGGGTGGCAGGGGTCCCTCAGCTCAGCCTGCACACTCTAGAGTCTGGGAGCCTCAAGGAATGTCTAACTAATGTAGAGGTGGGAGAGGCTCCTGCCACCGCAACTGTGCTCAACAGCCATGAGCTCAGCTTCTGGATCAGCGGTACTTCCCCCAAGCACACTGACCAGCAGGGGCAGCTCCTGCATTGAGCGACTGCCCCCTGGTGGTCAGTGCACATCATAGCGACTGGTTGCTCCATCGTTAGGACTATTTGCATATTAGCCTTTTATTATATAAGATAGCAGTTCTCTTGCATAAAGTGATACATTTTGTGTGTGTTTTCTAAAATTCAAAACATGCCTCTGATTTTTTTATTTTGAAAGTATTCAGAGGACACCAGTTCTTCAAGTGAAAATTGTCGCTTTGAGAACGTGGATGATTTATCAGGTATGGAATTTTGGGGTTTTTTTTTTTGCAGAATGTCTGATGAGGTGAGATTCTTTCCTAACAGCATCATACAGATTAGTATCAAGAGCCTGAACAATACTATTGAAATCAAGGACATTCCTCAGAAAAGCAATCAATTGCTATAGAATAGATAATGTGTTTCTTGCAAAGCAAGAGAATAACTATCATGTGGATGTTATTAATCTTCCTTGAAATCATTTTAACATTCAATGTGCTGTGTTAAACTATTTTTTCCTTTTTAAGGGAACACAAAAAGTGTACTGATTTATTGTCAAATTACAGGCAGCTGTATGGCTCAATCAAGGGCATTAAATTAACTATTTTCCAATAAGTCAGGCTAATAGCTTGCACTGTGAAGTGTAAATATGTCTTAAAGTTCCCTTTTGTATTTTAAAAGAAACTGATTCTATTTAGTAGCAAAAGTCAGAAATGCCTATAGATGTATATGTGTGTATATCATTTTTATAAATTAATTTACGCCTGGAACAAATATTTTTTGAAAAGGAAAACATTTTAAATAGATTCATGCTAAGCAATGAAAACGCTTTTCTTCAATGCTATCCATTTCTGTCATTTCCTAGTGATAATTTTAATTTATTGGCAGAGATTCTTGCGAGAATATTGTGAGTGTGCTATTGCTGCTATAAATCACTTTGGTTGTAATAATCCTAGCTTTCATGGGCACTTTTAAATTATCTTTATTTAGGGATATCATTTGTAAATTGATCTAAAATAATATTTATTTTATCATATATACTTAATACAAGAAGTGTCATGTACTTTTTAACAAGTTAAAATCTTATCTTCTGAATTATATTTTTCCTCTGATTTCACTAAACTATATTTGTATTTAACAACTGCCAACAAATTGCCACGATTCACTCAACACTTGTTTACTTTAATTTACTTAGTATGATCTTGCACAAAATTCACTTTGTTTTATTTGACAATCCTTTACAATTTGAGGACTTGATTTCATTTTGAATTATCAGCACATTAAGGATAGTGATTGATTATGCATATTCATCATATATATATATATATATATATATATATATATATATATTATTGATTTTTACAGAGAGGAAGGAGAGGAATAGAGAGCTAGAAACATCGATGAGAGAGAAACATCGATCAGCTGCCTTCTGCACACTCCCCACTGGAGATGTGCCTGCAGCCAAGGTACATGCCCTTGACCAGAATTGAACCTGGGACCCTTCAGTCTGCAAGCGGACGCTCTATCCACTGAGCCAAACTGGTTTTGGCAATATTCATCATATCTTACAGCTGACTCTTTGATGAGGGTGAAGAAAGTTACTACAGTAACTAATCATTTATTTCAAACGTGGGTTTAGTTATTTCCTCAGCAAATATTTTAAAACATTGTGTTGAATTCTTGGTATAAAAAGTGATGAAAACACGTCTCCTGCCCTAAAGAGTTCATAGTCATGGGATAAACATCTCTGCGGAAATTTTAAATAAGCATGATAAGTATTACAGTAGAAGGGTACTGTTGCAGAAAACTGGAAAAATCAAGCAACACTTAGAGAGTTTGGAAGTATACCTTTTTGTTAATATTCACCTGTGGGCTTAGAGAAAAATAAATTCAAATTCTAAGCAGAGCTATAAGTACAATAGAACTTCCCTTTTTATTAAAGAGCTGGTCCTATGTGTTCTTAGTGGCTATCTCACTGGTGACCTTGAAAACAACACAGTTCTATCTAATTAAAAAATATACCTGGCATGGCATTGAGAGTATGGGTGTATCTAGTCTTTGGCTTACAAGGTCAGACAGCTAACTTTATCTTCCTCATTATTCAAGTAGGCTAGAAAGCAAAGTTATTTTATTTTTATTTTATTTTTTTTAGAAATAGGGGCTGTTTAAAAAAAAATAGGAGAATTGGCTTTATAGAATAAGGGACTATCTAAACAATGGAGAATTTCAAGCAAAATAGGGGTTAGTCTTCTAAATACAAGGTTCCCAACTCTGTATGTAAAATGAATTTCCAGCTCTATCTGTAGTAGTCAATGAGCTAGTAGCATGCTGAAGTTTTATTTGGATTATATCAGAATTATGCCACACAAGCCAGTGCGGGAAACCAGGGAGGGGAACAACATACCTGGTGATGATGAGGCTTATAAAGTATAAGATATAAAGCTGTGTAAATTCATCATCAAGTGCACTGCCTAATAAGTGATATTGGTGAGTATTTATTGAGTGGTAAAGTGAAAGATTCAATAGAATTATAATGACTTAAACCTAAATGGTACTTGGCTGACTAAAGAATGCCAAGCAACAATCGGGTGTTTTGAAGAGTGTTTGTTTCAAGAACTACCTGACACTAATAAAACTATATCACATAGGTCAGTGGTTAGCAAACCAAGGCTCACAAGCCACATGTGACTCTTTGGCCCCTTGAGTGTGGCTCTTCCACAAAATATCATGGCCTGGGAGAGTCTATTTTGAAGAAGTGGCATTAGAATAAGTTTAAGTTTAAAAAATTGGCTCTCAAAAGAAATTTCAATAGTTGTACTGTTGATATTTGGCTCTGTTGACTAATGAGTTTGCCGACCACTGACATAGGTGACTCATCTACTACATTTCAGTGCTTAATTTTTTATTTTTTTTATTTCAGTCTGGGACATTAGTATGCTGAGACATCTCACAAGGGATGCATTTCTCTTGAAATACTAATCAAACCAAGCAACCAACCAATTAGGTATGGAAAATTATGTTGTAACTTTTAAAACATATTACTGTTTCACTTCAGTCTGTTTCTATATTGTGTCAACTGTAACACCATAGTTAATCAATTTTAAGGATAGTCAGGGCTATGAGTGAGGTTAAGTTGCTCCAAGCTTTCTAAAAGAGTTAAGTCAGTGTACTCAAGTACTAGGGCTGATGGATCGTGATGCTTATAGGACGAAGTAACTGGTTCCAGGCCTCCTAGAGGGCTAAGAGGACCGATATCACCATGGCTGTACTTTTATTCATCACTTCACAGTACACTTGTAAAGCTGTATATGAAAGATTATAGTAGACAAGGAATGGAAATTTACACTGAGATTAGGGGATATTCTGGCTATCATTCTAAGGGTAAGGCTCTGTCTTTGAGAGATTTTTAACCAAATGAATGCAACATAGGCTTAGGTTTAGGGTAGAAAATAGATTTTCCAGAGACAAAGGAAACATGGAGAAGTTATGCACATAGTAGGAAGATTATTGTGGTTTTTGTGAAGTTAGAGGAAGTAATTGTGAGAAGTAATTGACTGCCAATTCAATGGGGTAATATTAATTAAACTTGATAATTGACAGGATATAATGTAAAAAATAGGAGTCAAGATGGTACCTCGAATTTCTGCCCTGATTATCTAGATGTCTAGCTGACTCGAAACATATGAGAAATTAAGTCTGGGGAAAAATATTAGTATAATTTAGGACATGTTTCTTTTTAGATGAAAGTGAGATATGCACAGAGAACTATTGAATCAATGGCAGAGTGGTGGGTTCAAGGACAAGGTCAAGGGTTGAGATACATATTTGAGAATATTCTGCATATAAATTGCATGTAAAATGACTGATTGCCCATATGCCTCACAAAGTCATTGGTTACACATGTGATATGTTCATTTACATGATGTATATTTTTAAAATTAAGCTAAATACAGCAAAGTTCTACTTTGCAAACATTTTAAAACAAAAAGTAAACAATACAGGATTCTGTACATGTGTTCATCAAGACTGTGACAAAAAGGAAAAAGAAAAAAAAAGGTAGTTTATAGTCTCCTGGCAAAGTTACTAGCATACAGGAGGCCATGTAAAGAAAAGAATAGCGGATATTTGAAATTACTTAAATGTAAATGTATTTGCCAAATTTAAATAATATGGAATTCCATTTTCTTAATCTCTACAAGTTTATTATTAATTGGATTTAATTAACTGAATGAAATTACACTGTCTTCAACTTTTCTTTTTTTAAAAAAATATATTTTTATTGATTTTTTTACAGAGTGGAAGGGAGAGAGATAGAGAGCTAGAAACTTCGATGAGAGAGAAACATTGACCAGCTGCCTCTTGCACACCCCCTACTGGGAATGTGCCCGCAACCAATGTACATGCCCTTGACCGGAATCGAACCTGGGACCTTTCAGTCCCCAGACCGACGCTCTACCACTGAGCCAAACCAGTTTCGGCTGTCTTCAATTTTTCTTTTTTAGATTTTTAAACTACATATCTGAATGTATTAGGGTCAAGTTTTGTCCTTTGCATGCAATGGACTGTTTGCCAACTATAATTTAGAAGTCTTTAATGAGACATTCTACAAGAATTCAAGGCTCCACACACAGAGGCAAG